>NW_024871281.1:0-353537 GCF_019054845.1 Dipodomys spectabilis
ATTTTGGTCAATTTTATGTATAAAGTTCA
Source organism: Dipodomys spectabilis (assembly GCF_019054845.1). Taxonomy (NCBI): domain Eukaryota; kingdom Metazoa; phylum Chordata; class Mammalia; order Rodentia; family Heteromyidae; genus Dipodomys; species Dipodomys spectabilis. The sequence continues at coordinate 30 of NW_024871281.1, forward strand.
CAATGCTGTGAAAGATTCTATAAGAATCTTTTAAAACATTCTTCTGACATGACTTTTTACCATCTCCTTCGAGGCAAAGCTGAAGTCTATAGATTTAATATTCGAATCATTGTATGCATTAGAAACAATGAAAAATATGTCAAACAATAAAAAGGACAATTACCAATCAAACAGATGCTTATCATCTTGACAGGTGGAAAACAACTCTCTGAGAATGTGCAGAATTACTGAAAGGACAATACTTGAATTCAAAACAAAAAGAAATCATTTAAAATATTGAAAGACAAACATGCACCAATAGGTCATACCTGTAATCCTAGATGGTCAGGAGGCTCATTAATGGCTAAAGAAAGCAAGAATAACCTGGAAAACATCAAGTGATAACCTTTCATAATTCAAAGGACACTATCACAGAAGCGAAAACATATCTAACAGATAGAGGACACATATTTGTTAATACTACAATGTTAATACTACAATTATCCTGAATCTTAAGTATTTATATATCTTCTAATTCTATATACATTTTTTGTGAATAGGATATTTCTTTAAAGAACATATGTAAATTAATAGTCAAAAGGAGGAGCATATGAAATAAGCTCCTCTTTAGTATCTAACAAAAATTAAAAGAAAATTCATTAATGTGACCATTATATAAAAAGACGACACAAAATATAGTAATGCATTTGTGGAGAAATTGATATACTCCACATAGCATATCAAGTTGTATAATACTGCAATCATTTTAGCAAGCAAGTTTTCAAGTCTTCGAAAGGTCAAAGAGAATTGTGTACGATCCAGCCATTACATTTCTATGTATGTATTAAAGAGAAGTAAAAAAAATTTTTGGACAGGTAATGTACTTCATTGACAGTGCACTGGAACAGTACATGTGCGACCCTGGAAATAATCCCCAAAAACAAATTTTGAAAAGACACACTATAGACGATATATGCTGGAGAATTTCATGTACAAGATAATGATTACATTTCTGGTGAAGTATTGTAGTTTCCTCTTTTGTTTCCCTTTCCAATCCCTTCCCCTCTCCCTATCTCTACCCCCTACCCTCCCACCCCACCACCACCAGCAAAACCACCACCACCCTGCCAAAGTAGTAAAGTTTGTTTTTTGACATAACGACTTGTATGTCTCATTGGTGTAATGGGTCCACATGTATCCCTATTTAAACAATTAGTCTTTCCCTTCCTCTCCACAAATTATACCAACATCAAATACAGTGAAAGCAGGGGTTATACCGTGGGGGAGGGACATACAAAACAACAAAGAAATCATGCTATAAATATAAAAGAAACAATCGAAATAAAGAAAAAAACATTTGAATCCTTATCTTGGGGTTCATGTCACCTAACATCAACTTGTCTGACAGTTACTGTGTGTCTCAGACATATAATAGTTATTGCAAATAAGGGAAACCTTGAGACCTATGTTTCTTTGGGCCTGGCTTACTTGACTTAATATACTTTTTTCCAAGTCTTTCCATTTCCTAACAAATGGGGCATTGTCATCCGTTCTGATGGAGGCATAAAATTCCATTGTGTTTGTGTGTGTATATATATATATATATATATATATATATATATATATACCACATTTTCTTGATCCATTCATCAACTGAGGGGTATCTGGTCTGGGTCCATATCTTGGGATGGTAAATAATGCAGCAATAAACATAGATGTGCTGGTAGCTTTAGTATGGTCTTGTTTGGGATCATGTGGGTAAATGCTAAAAAGAAGGATTGCTGCGTCATAGGGGAGCTCTATGTGGAGACTTTTGAGGAACCTCCATACTGCTTTCCAAAGTGGTTGAACAAGTTTACCCTCACACCAACAATGTAGAAAGGTTCCCTTCTGTCCACGTCCCCTTCAGCATCTGTTGTTATTAGAGTTTTTGGTTATAGCCACTTATTTGTTTATAGCCCACTTATTTATTGGGCACAAAGTGGCAAATCCTTCCATGCTCCTGGAATGGAAGAATCAGCATCATGAAAATGGCAATACTTCCAAAGGCTATCTACATGTTCAATGCGATACCTATCAATATTCCTACCTCATTCTTCAAGGAAATAGAAGAGGCAATCCAAAAAGTCATATGGAACAATAAAAGACCACAAATATCAAAGAACTATCCTTCCCAGAAAGAAAAGCACTGGAAGAATATCAATACCAAATTTCAAACTCTACCACAAAGCCATAGTAATTAAAACAGCTTGGTACTTGCACAAGAACAGACCTCAGGACAAAAGGAATAGAATTGAAAACCCAGAAATGAACCTACAGACATATAGCAATATAATATTTTTTTCAGGAAATGGAAACAAGAAGTTTTTTATTACACTGTTTGTGGGTTTTTTTATTTTTAATTTTAATGTGAACATACTGTACAGAGGGGTTACAATTACATGGGCAAGATAACGAGTACATTTCTTATCAAGCATAGCAGCCTCCTCCTTTGTTTACCCTTCACGTCCCTTCCCAGCCTCCCCCCCCGCCCCCCTTTCAATCTCTCCCCCCACCAAAGTTGTAAAGTTCGTTTTCAACATGACAACTTGTACTTCTCATTGTTGTAACGGGTCCACAGTTATCCTTAAACGACTTGTTTTTTCTCTTCTCCTCCACAAATTGTACCGACATCAAATATAGTGAAAGCAGGGGTTATATTGTGGGGAAAGGACATACAAAGCAACAAAGAAATAATCTTATAAATGCGTTAGAAGCAAATAGATGAAAGAAAAAAACATTTAAATACATATCTAAGGGTTCATTTTCCTAACATCACATTATCTGACCTTAAATGCTTGACTCATACATATACTAGATATTGAAAATAAGGGAAACCATGGGACCTATGTTTCTTTGGGCTTGGCTTACTTCACTTAATATAATTTTTCCAAGTCTTTCCATTTCCTAACAAATGGGGCAATGTCATTCTTTCTGATGGAGGCATAGAATTCCATTGTGTACATATACCACATTTTGTTGATCCATTCATCTACTGAGGGGAATCTGGGTTGGCTCCATATCTTAGCTATGGTAAATAATGCTGCAGTAAACATAGTTGAGCTGGTAGTTTTAGTGTGGTCTTGTTGGTAAACATTTGGGTAAATGCCCAAAAGTGGGATTGCTGGGTCATAGGGGAGCTCTATGTGAAGTCTTTTGAGAAACTTCCATACTGCTTTCCAAAGTGGTTGAACAAGTTTACACTCACACCAACAATGAAGTAAGGTTCCCTTCTGTCCACATCCCCTCCAGCATCTGTTGTTGTTAGAGTTCTTGATTTTTGCCATTCTAACTGGGGTGAGGTGGTATCACAATGTTGTTTTGATTTGCATTTCATATATGGCTGGGGAGGTTGAGCATTTCTTAATGTGTCTCTAGGCTATCCTTTCTTATTCAAAGAAGTTTCTCTTTAAGTCTTTAGCCCACTTATTTATTGGGCAGTTGTTTCTTTGAGGATTTGTTGTTGGGGGATTTGATTTTGTGAGTTCCAAATATATTTTAGATATGAGACCCTTGTCCGTTGTATGGCTAGTGAAGATCTTCTCCCAATCCGTCGGCTTTCTATTGATCTTGCTTGCTAGCTATGTCCTTTGCCATGCAGAAGCTCTGCAACTTCATGCAATCCCATTTGTCAAACTTTTCTTTGATTTGTTGTGTTTCCGGGTCTCTATTCAGAAAATTTCCTCCTGAGCAAAGGAGACCTAGGGTTTCTCCTATTCCATCTGTAATGTTTTCAGAGTGTCTGCTTTGACTCCGAGGTCTTTGATTCAATTGGAGTTGATTCTGGTGCAGGGTGATATATAAAGTTCTAGTTTTAATTTTCTACAAGTAGTTAACCAATTTTGCCAGCACTATTTACTGAAGAGGCTGTCTTTCTTCCATTCTATTTTTTTAGCTCCCTTATCGAAAATTAGATGGCTATAGGAATGTAGGTTCATTTCTGGGTTTTCAATTCTATTCCATTGGTCCTAAGGTCTGTTCTTGTGCCAGTACCAAGCTGTTTTGATTACTATGGCTTTATACTAGAGTTTGAAATTTGATATTGATATTCCTCCAGCAGTGTTCTTTCCGTTGAGGAGCATTTTTGCTATTCGGGGTCTTTTATTGTTCCATATGATTTTTTGGATTGCCTCTTTTATTTCCTTGAAGAATGAAGTTGGAATTTTGATAGGTATCGCATTGAATTTGTAGATAGCCTTGGGAAGTATTGCTATTTTCACCATGTTATCTTTCCAATCCAGGAGCATGGGAGGTTTTGCATTTTCTAAGTTCTGTTTTGATTTCCTTTTTCAATTTTTAAAATTTTTCATCATAGAGGTCCTTCACTTCTTTGGTTAAGTTAACTCCAAGGTATTTTATTTTTTGTGGAGCTATTACAAATGGAGTTGCTTTCCTAATTTTAGCCACACTTTTCTCATTTTTGGCATACAGCAAAACCATTGATTTTGTGGGGTTAATTTTATACCCTGCTACTTTGCCAAAGTTTTGAATCAGCTTGAGGAATTTGGGAGTGGAATTTATGGGATTCTTTAAATACAAGATCATGTCATCTGCAAAAAGGGAGAGTTTTATTTCTTCTTTTCCAATTTGGATACTCTTTATGTTTGCATCTTCTCTTATTGCTGTAGCTAGGCATTCTAATACTACATTGAAGAGTAGTGGAAAGAGTGGACATCCTTGTCTTGTTCCTGAGTTAAGAGGAAATGGCTTTAGTTTTTCACCATTAATTATAATGCTGGCTGTAGGTTTGTCATATAGAGCCTTTATTGTATTGAGGAATGTTTCATGGATTCCTAATTTTTCCAAAACCTTCATCATAAACGGGTGTTGGATCTTGTCGAATGCTTTTTCTGCATCTATTGAGTTAACCATGTGGTTCTTATCCTTGCTACTGTTGATGTGATGAATAATATTAATTGATTTGCATATATTGAACCAGCTTTGAATCCCTGTTTGATCGTGTTTTATGATTTTTTGGATGAATTGTTGAAGTCAATTGGCCAAAATTTTGTTGAGAAGTTTTGCATCAATGTTCATCAAAGAAATTGGTCTATAATTCTCTTTCTTTGATGAGTCCCTGCCTGGTTTTGGGATGAGTGTTATGATTGCTTCATAGAATGTGTTCGGTAATGAAATTTCTCTTTCAATTTCATTGAATAGTTGGAGGAGTATTGGTGTGAGCTCTGCTTTGAAGGCCTTGTAAAATTCTCCTGTAAAACCATATGGTCCTGGACTTATCTTAGCTGGGAGGTCTCTTATTGCAGTTTCTATTTCAATGCTTGTTATGGGCCTGTTAAGATGGTTTAACTAATCTTGGTTTAGTTTTGGCATGTCAACATTTGCTAGGAAAAGGTCCATTTCTGCCAAGTTCTCAAACTTATTAGCATAAATTTTGAGAAGTATTCCCTTATAATGTTCTGAATCTTGGTTGTTTCCGTGGTGATGTTTCCATTCTCATCTCTGAGTTTACTTATTTAGGTGTGTTCTCTTCTTTTTCTGATAAGATTTGCTAAGGGTCTGTCAATTTTGTTAATTTTTTCGAAGAACCAACTTTTTGTTTTGTTGATTCTTTCTATAGTTTTTTTGGTTTCTAATTCTTTTAATTGATTTAATTTTAATTATTTTTTTCCGTCTACTGGATTGGGTTTTATCTTACTAGTCTTTTTCAAGGAGGTTTAGATGTCTCATTAAATTGTTGGTTTCAGATCTCTCCAATTTGTTGATGTAGGAGCTCAGAGCTATAAACTTGCCTCTGAGTACTGCCTTTGCTGTGTCCTAGAGGAGCTGGTAATTTGTGTGCTCAATTTTGTTGAATAGCATTAACATTTGAATTTCCTTTCTAATTTCTTCCATAACCCACTCGTGATTCTGCAGTGTGTTGTTCAGCCTCCATTATTACCGGACTTTCTTTGGTGGCTTTTGTTGTTGAGTTCTAATTTTATTCCCTTGTGGTCAGAGAGAATGCAAGGTATAACTTTAAAGTTTCTTAATTTGGACAAGTTTGCTTTGTGGCCTAAAATGTGGTCTATTTTAGAAAATGTTCCATGTGCTGCTGAGAAAAACATGTGTTCTGTTGCTCCTGGGTGAAATATTCGGTAGATGTATGTTAAAACTAGTTGATCTATGCAGCTGTTTATATCTGTGGTTTCTCTGTTGAGTTTTTTCCGAGTTGATCTATCTATTGGGGAGAGTGGTGTGTTAAAATCCCCAACAATTAATGTCTTTGGATCTATGTGGGATTTGAGGGAAAGTAATGTTTCTTGGATAAATTTGGGTGCTCCATTGTTTAGTGAATAGATATTTAGAATTGTAATATCCTCCTGAAGTAGAGATCCCTTAATTAGTATGTAGGGACCTTCTTTATCTCTTCTCACGAATTTTAATTTGAAGTCTATTTTATCTGCTATTACGATTGCAACTCCTTCCTGTTTATGGGGGCTGTTTGCTTGGTAAATTTTGTTCCAGCATTTAACATTGAAAATGTGTTTGTTTTTATGGGCAAGATGTGACTCCTGAAGGCAGCAGATAGAAAGATCTTGTTCTTTAAACCAACTAGACAGTCCAAGACGCTTAATAGGACAGTTAAGTCCGTTAATGTTGATAGATAGGACTGAGAGGTATTTGGGAGTTCCTGCCATGTTATCCACCTTCTTGGGGGGCTGCAAAAACTGGGTTTTTCCTATGGTTCTTGGATTCTCAGTTTGGGTGCAGTTTCTTGGCCTTTATTGTGGTCTTGATAGTTGTCTATGAGTAGGACATCTATAAGAATCTTTTGTAGGGCTGATTCGGTGGAGATGTGTTCTTTCAATTTTTCTTTGCTATGGATGATTTCTATTTGGCCTTCATTTATGAAGGAGAGTTTAGCTGGGTACAGTATTCTTGGTTGATAGTTGTTTGTTTTTAGGGCATGTCATACATCCTTCCAGGCTCTTCTTGCTTTGATTGTCTCTGCTGAGAAATCTGAGGTGATTCTAATTGGTTTCCTTTTATAGGTGATTAATCTTTTCTCCTTGACAGCTTTGAGGCTCTTTTCCTTGGTCTGAGTTGATCCTGTGTGGATTATAATGTGACGGTGGGATGTCCTATTTTGTTCTGGTCTATTTGGAGTTCTAAAAGCTCCTTGTATCTGAATAGGCCTACCTTTTTGCATGTTTGGGAAGTTCTCTGCTAGGATCCTGTGAAACAAATTTCGTAGACAATTCACTTCTGTTTCTAGGTGCTCTTCTACACAAATTATCCTTAGATTAGCTCTTCTGAGGCTGTCTTCCAGGTGTTGGATAGATCTATCATATTTCTTGGACTTGTCTTGGATGGTTGTATGTTCTTTCTCTATAATATCTAGGCTGTCTTCAATCCCCGAGATTCGATATTCTTCATGGTCTAACCTGTGTCAAGACATTCTACTTTGTTTTTTATTTCTTTCCTTCTAATTGGTCAGATTTGATAGCTTCAAATCTTTGTTGAAGCTTTGTTTTAGATCTTGTATTTACTTCTTTTCTTTCTTAATTTGGTGGTCAGTGTTTATTCTCAAATCACCTTGTTGATTGGTTATGGTTTCCTTGGACTCCCATTCCTTCTGTAGGGTTCCATTCAGCATTCCCTTTGTGGTCTCCCTGACTTCCTTCAGCTCTTTGTTAGTGGAACCCATGAATGCCTTTAGTGATCTTTGTGTATTTTCATCCTGTTCTCTCAATTCCTGTATTACTCTTTGCTTAGCTTCCTCCCATTCATGCCATTCCTGTAGTTCTCTTTGAGTGTTCTCAACCTTTTCATGCCATTCCTGCCTTTCTCTTTGAGTATTCTCAAGCTGCTCACACAAATCCTGTATCCGTTTTTGAGTAGCTTCCTCAAGCTCATGATATTCCTGTATAAATCTTTGGATTGCCTCCTCTCTCTCCGTATCACGCTCATACAGAGTCCTTTGTAGGTTTTTAATCTCTTCCTGCATTGACCTTTTGTTTGCCTCCTCTCTCCCCTATCATGCTCATACAGAGTCCTTTGTATGTTTTCAATCTTTTCGTTTATCATATTTCCCAGCAGTGTTTGTAGAGCTATTTGGGAACTCTCCTCTGGATTATTCATTATCTGTTCCGTCCGTGATTATCTTGAGTGGGAGTGGAGATCCCCGGACTTGCCATTTTTCTTGTGTTTTTCCGGCTTACTCTGCCCATTTGGGATTTAAATAACACCAGTTTTGTGCTAGAACTCTATCTTAAGGCAAGCATCAACCAAAGTCAGAATTTCCACAGTCAATAGTCTGCAGATACAATCTAGTTCAACAGATATATATTAATGGGCTACAAACCGCAGAGAAGAATTTGGAAAACCAGAAATTATTAAGTTTAGGGTGTAATGTGGGTAAAAAGTAGGAATAGAGTGATGTGGGAAGGTATAGGGAAAGTAAACTTAACTAAGTCCTAATCTCAGAGCAGGAAATAATTTGGATAGGATGAAAGTAGAGAGAGAGAAAAAAGAAGAAATAGAAAGGGAAAAAAAGAGACCAGAAAAAAAATAGAAAAGTAAAAATTACAAATATTATGCAGACACGAGAACAAACTATTCAAAGAACGTGAATATAATGAGAGAAGGGGAAGGATATAAAGGAGATGTGAAAAATTTAAAAATAAAAATACCTAAAATATTATATAGGTATAAAGAGGTAGTGCTGCTATTAAGGGATTTAAGTCTCAGAAGTTTTGAATTGAGTAATAAATTTGTGGATTATGTGTGTACACAATGGGAGATAGGATCTAATAGTCAACTACAGGTTTATCTGAGGATGTGCAGAACAATTAGGTCACATAAAGAAGAACGAAAGAGAAGAAAAGGTGAAAAGGATTAGAAAGAAAGAAAAAAGATCAGAAGTTCAGTAGAGCTAAACAAAAAACAAAAAGAAATTAAAAAAAAAAGCAAGAGAAAAAAAGAAAGAAAAAGGCACACACCCATGTATCCCTAAAATAAAAATTATAAGAGGAAAAAAAAGTTACTAGAAAACAATTTTTTTCAAAAAAGGTAAAAGTTAAAAATTAAAAAAGTTTTACGAAAGAAAAGAAAATTTATAAAAGGAAAAAAAAAGAAGAAGAAAAAGCAGAAAAAAAAAAGTTCTTTGATATTTTTGGGAAGGTGGGAAAAATCCTGTATCTCCCTTGTGTCTGTAATCAGCCTCTTGTTGGAATCTCTGGTCTGCTTGTGGTCCTGTGGCTTGGTTTGTTTCTTAAGTCCGTTTGTTTGGACAGGCAGAAAAATTCTCTGCTTTACCCAGGATTTTGCGATCCTCCTCCCAGGTTAGTTCAATGGGTGGGAGATCTGCTTTGAGTATCACAAAAGAGGGAGATGGCTCTTTCCTCAAGTTTGGAGATGAAGTGATGAGGCCAGGTTCTGGGTAGTGTTGAATCCTTTCAGAAAACAGTAGCTTTTCCCAGGGGCTAGTTTGTGAGAAACTCACAGAGCCCAGACTGGTGCCACACTCAGGGTTTATGTTTACTGAATTTCGATTGATTTTCAAGGCTGCTAAAGGGAGGCGCAGCCTATGGTTCTGATTACCCAGTGCAGAAAGCCACTTCTGGGGCTGGTGCCTGAGCTAGTTGACTTTTCCCTGGGTGGAGCTGAGTCTGGCAGGTCAATTTAGGTTTTTGTGACCTGCTAAGTGACTCTAGATTTCTTCCAAGGCCTGAGTTGGTGCTAGCAGCTCCACTGAGCTTTGTCGGTATCCAAGATGGAGATCTCTGGTACTGGGGGAGGCGGAAGGGTGGCCTTCCCTCCTCTGCTCCCTGAGAAAGAGTGAGGACGTCAGGCTTCTACTCACTCCGTCTTGGTTCCTGGGTCGTCTCTGGTCTGTGAACTGCAGGATGAAGATGTCCGCTCCTTGTCGGTTCTTGCTGGTGTTGATTAGAATCTGCTGCCCCGCTGGGTCTGGCTCCTTCGTCCTGGACTCTCTGTGATTCAGGTATGGCGGGTTTGGCCACCGCCACCACTGTTGCCGTCGTGGCAGTGGCGGCTGCTGGCAAGAGCTCAGATCTGTCTCCTTGCCTGGCTTTTCCTTCTCTGGCCTAACTCCCTGTCCTGTGATAGGACACTTGTTGTGATTCTCTGGCTTAGGACTGGTCACTGGTACTCTAAAACTGCTTTCTATGCGAGAGCTTGATTAGCCTCCAGCTTCTCCTCCGCCATCTTCCTGGAACTCTTAGCAATCTAATTTTTGATAAGGGAGTTAAAAAATTAAAATGGAAGAAAGACAGCCTCTACAGTAAATGGTGCTGGCAAAATTGGTTACTCATTTGTAGAAAACTAAGGCTAGATCCTTAGATATCACTCTGCACCAGAATCATCTTTAAATGGATCAAAGACCTCGGAGACAAAGCAGACATTCTGAAAACATTACAGGATGCAATAGGAGAAACCCTAGGTCTTGTTGGACAGGCTGAAATTTTCTTAATAGAGACCAGAAACACAACAAATCAAAGAAAGGTTGGACAAATGGGATTGCATGAAATTGCAGAGCTTGTGCACGGCAAACAACATAGGTAGCAAGATCAATAGAAAGCCCACGGATTGGGAGATCTTCACGAGCCATACAATGGACAAGGGTCTCATATCTAAAATATACTTGGAACTAAAAGAATTATATCTATTTTAATGTCTGTTCTAAAGTTTACAGCATTTCTATGTGAAGAAATGCCTATTTGTGAAAAATAGGCTTGGAAAACCTATGATTTTACATTTCAATTCCAAAGTTCTAAAATGTATATAATAAAACGAGATAATATATTTTATGTGAATTACATGTCAACCAAAAAAAACTGTTGTTAAAAATACTCCACACAAAATCATAATACCTAGAAAGATGTTTTCTATGTTGGCTAAAAATGTGTCAACTAGACTTTTTGAAACAAAGATGTGATTCTGTTTATTTTGAATGTATACAACGATAACTCAGTCAACAAGTGTTTGTGATGACTGGATTACCTAGGAATTATGTATCGCTTATAAGTAATTGATATTTTCTGGAAGAAACTTTTATCTAATGACAGAAGACACAAATCTATGCATCTGCATTTTATGAAAGACATATGTTACTTGCTCTATCCAATTGCTTTATTCTACTTTGCTAGGAAAAATGTGTTCTCGAGATAAGAACCAATAGTAGTGAAATGAAACAAAATACACAATCATCTTGATTTATTTGTGAAAATAATAAATCAGATAAAACAATTCCACTTAAGGGACTCCAATGTTCTTGTCTATGAACATGTTCCTAAATGGCAACATCCATTGACTTTTTGGAATTTTAATTTTTACGAACATATGAAAACTAGAACAAGGAAACAAATCTAGTCTTATAGCAAACCAGCCTCAGAAAAATTTTCTTAATAGTTTTTAAATTACAAAAGTATTAATACCATTAAGAAAATGATCCTTTCTATGGAAATCATTTAAAAATGTTTATCACTTACTATAATACAAATACCAAACAAGAGTAATTTTATATAGTTATTACAAATATCATTTTATTACTATCATAAAAAAGAATAAAAGACCAGTCCCAATGTATTACATACCTATCATTATTCTTAATTTGTAATCATTATATAAATATCTTAAACAAACTAGTCATGTCTTTAACATAGACATAAATATTCTATACTTTTTAGAATACATTTTCCAAGGGAAGGTATTCATTTTTTTAAGAAATGTTCACAGCACTTAAAAGATGCTTTGCGAAATTAATGTGATATATTATTTGTTGTGGTTGTTGTTTGCAAAGCCTTGGCATTGTCCCTAAGCCTTTTTCTGCCCAAGAAAACCACTCTACTACTTGAAGCACAGAGCTAATTCCTGTTTTTTAGTGGTTAATTGGAGATAAGAATGTAACAATTAATTTTCTGTCTGGACTAGTTTTGAAAACAATTCTAAGATCTCAGCCTCCAGAGTAGTTAGAATTATATGTGTGAGTTACCAGAACTTAGATTGATGTATTTTGTTAAATTTTAATAATGGTTTAAGATGTTTGTTTCAATATAATGTACATCATTCTACACATACATTTAGATATATGAAAATATTGCTGATGAAAATTCCCTGTAAAAATGTATGACTTTCTACACATAACCTTTATATCTATATCTATATCTATATCTAAATCTATCAATCTATCTATCTCTTTATCTATATATACTTCTGAAGACAAACTTCCTCTAAAAATTTTATACTGCTTTCAGCCACACTTTTCTCTTGTTGGCATAGAGAAAAGTCATTGATTTTTGGGAGTTAATTTTATACCCTTCATTGTTGGTGGGAGTGTAAACTTGTTCTATGGAGGTTCCTCAAAAGACTCCACATAGAGCTCTCCTATGACCCAGCAATCCCACTTTTGGGCATTTATCCAAATGTTTACAAACAAGACCATACTAAAGCTACCAGAACAACTATGTTTATTGCAACATTATTTACTATAGCTAAGATATGGAACCAACCCAGATGCCCTTCAGTAGATGAATGGATCAATAAAATGTGGTATATATACACAATGGAATTCTATGCCTCCATCAGGAAGAAAGACATTGCCCCATTTGTTAGGAAATGGAAAGACTTGGAAAAAATATATATTAAGTGAAATAAGCCAAGCCCAAAGAATCATAGGTCCCATGGTTTCCCTTATTTGAAGTATCAAGTATATGTATGAGTCAAGCAGAAAAGGTCAGATAAGGTGATGCTAGGAAAATGAACCCTAAGATATGTATTTAAATGTTTTTTTCTTTCATGCATTTGTTTCTAACACTTTTTTTTTTTTTGTCTTTTCTTTTTTGGTACTGGGGATCGAACCCAGGACGTTGCACTTGCTAGGCAAGCGCTTTGCCACTGAGCTACTTCCCAGCCCTCTAATGCATTTATAAGATTATTTCTTTGTTGCTTCATGTCCCTCCCCCACAGTATAACCCCTGCTTTAACTTTATTTGATGTCGGTATAATTAGTGGAGTGGAAGGGGAAAAACAAGTCGTTTGAATAAGGATACAGGTGGACCTGTTGCAACAATGAGAAGTACAAGTTGACATGTCGAAAATGAACTTTACAACTTTGATGGGGGGGGGGAGATTGGGTGGGGGGGTGGGGGGAAGGCTGGGAAGGGATGGGAAGGGGAAATAAAGGAGGAGGCTACAATGCTTGATAAGAAATGTACTCATTATCTTACCCAAGTAAATGTAACCCCTCTGTACAGTATTTTCACCATAAAAAATAAAAAATAAAAAAAGATAATAAAAATGTAATTAAAAGTAAAAAAATTTGTTACAGTACATTTGGTTTAGTAAACCAACTCAACTACAGCCTTTTCCTGATGCAACTACAGGTACACCACATGTCCTTGTTTCTGAGAATAAGAAAAAGTTGCCACCGGCCTTGTACACATGTATGATGTATATACTAACGTCCTTGCATTAATGAAGTCTTGAAATTCTAAATAATATCTAAATAAGAAGCTCCCTATCTTTATTTTCACATTTGGGGATCACTAAGTACCAAAGTTATGTAAAAGGCTACGGTAAGTATATGGAAATGAAATCTGTCTCCTAATATTATAAAGATAAATTACATCATTTTGAGTTACACTTTCTAAAATAATAACAAAAAGTAAAACAGAAACTCAATTTTCTATCCTTGTTATCATTCCAACAGAAATTTGAGAATCCAGTAAAGATACAGCAATCCTAGGTTGGTATAGGATGTTATAGGATCACTAGATAGTGCCAAAAAGTTAACAAAAATGCATCTCCTGATACAATGGAAACAAAATCTACACCTGTAGATTGTGATATAGGTAGAAAATAGTTTCTACTCTTCTAAGTCATTTCCTGTCAGGAAATGACACAAGGGTTTGCAGCTTATAACCCAGCAACAAATAATGCTTCTAAATGTAAACAATCCTGATACTAAGAGTAATCAAGGCTACTCCCATTGCTATCGCTGATAAATAAGAATGATATTGGGGAATAGTCAATCTTCAGCATTTTCATACCTTTCCTTTTCTCCAACATGACAAGTCCTAGGCAAGATATGTAAAATATTAACAGAGGATTTTTTATATTTTTTTATTTTGCACACTAAAGCAAATACACTTTCTCTTTGCAAGCCTGACTTTGAAAGAGTCAGACCCTCACAATTATTTTATAGAAAAAAGTTTAGTCCTTTGACTTAGGTATTTTCCTGCCTTTCAACGTTGCTCTCTATTATTTTGGCAACTACATAGAAAAACAAGATAAATCCATTAAGCTTATGTTGGATTGTTCAAGGTCAAGCTGTCTTCAAAGTTTTCTGTTCCCTTCTTCACTGCTAATTAAGGTTTAATTGTTGCTCTTTAAATGATAACAAAACGTGATACTTTAACATATATTCTCATTGAAACCGGTGAAAACAGGAAGTCTGCGATTGCTTTTTTAATTGTTTTCATATATTTTCCTTGGATATCTTCATTATTGCCTTTATTCTCGTCTTCTAATCGGGAACACAGTGTTACACAAAAAGATCTTCTTATGATATAGGATGTTAGGTAGGAAAAAATAGATGTATAATTCATATCTTAAGAGACCGAGAAACTCAGAAGACATCTTGCTATTACTGGCATGGGTAAGATGACTTGAATGTGTTGGTTCCTCAGCTAAGTGAAATGCAATAAAATGTTACAGTTGTTGCAAACAATGAATATATCATATACTTTTCTGCTCCAATGAGATGAAATCTCTGACAAGGTTGGAGGGCATATCGATTTTATGGTAGAAGGGTTAACGTTAGAAATCCAAGGGAGATTACTAAAACAGCACTGCCTATCACGAATCAGTTCATTATACTTGTGGCATATTAGTACATAAACATACAAATATGAATTGAGTGAGAAATGTCTGAATTATACAGTTGATTCAATGACAACTAAAACCAGAAAACACTTCTCTACATTTATATAAACTAGTATATCTATTGATGACTTTAAAAATTTTAGAATATGTTTTAATGTTTATGATATCTATTGATGACTTTAAAAATTTTAGAATATGTTTTAATGTTTATGTCAAATTATTTGTTTATTTCTAACTATTTATTTTTAATTGTTGTCAGTCGTGGGGCTTGAAATCTGGGCCTGGACACTGTCCTTCAGCTCTTCAGATCAACACTAGTGCTCTACCACTTGGGCCACTGCCAGTTTTCTGGTGGCTCATTGGAGATAAGAGACTCGTGGACTTTCCTGCCTAGGCTGGTTTTGAACCATGATTCTCAGCTCTCAGACTCCTTAGTAACTATGGTTACAAGCATGAAATATTGGCACCTGTCTACCTAATTATTTTTAATCATTTATGAAATGGGGATTGGTAATCACATTCTTTTATATGTTGTGTAATGATCAAGCTATATCACATCGACTAATTTCTTTATGTAACATTTCGTTTTTGTGAGACTTCTAAAAGTCTTATCTTTTGGCTGTGATAAAATATCTATTCTTAACTATAATCACTTTGCTTCTTGTTGCATACAATTGATATATTTAGTTTTAATCTTGGAAGTCTTCTAAACTCATGTAAAACATGAGTTGTAACGTGAAAGAAATTTATGGTTCCATTACTTGCCTTAGGAAAATCATTATCCCTTTTGTTTATAATTATATTTCTGTGGGAAAGTGTAAAATTCATTTATTTCACTGTTAAACTTGATAAGTTATATTATATCAAGTAGATTCAAACTTATATTTGAAAATTGCACACTTACCTCAAATACACTTCCACTTTCTTCTTCCTCATAATTAAAATAACAGTGAAGTAAAGCTTGGTGTTAGCCGTTCATTTGTAGAATCATAGAAACTCAGAGTCTAAGGCCTGAAGATTTTGGTTCAATGGAAGCCTAAATAGAAAAAAATGTGAAAACATATCTCCAATTGTCCAGCAAGAAAGAGAAGGTGAAGAAGTGGCTCAAGGAATAGAGTGTCATCAGCCATGAGCAAAAGATTCAAGGGAGCCCATTAAACATTGATTTCAAGCCCTAAAAGTGACCCATACACATGACAACAACAACAAAAAAGTACTATGAAAATCAGTAATGAAGACAAAATAGTAGAAAAGATCCTGAGAAATGTTTGTGAACATATGGAAGACAAGTCATTTGACAAGATTTTGATTCATGAGAGGGAAAAGTCACTGTCTCATTTGTATAATCTCATTGTACTTTTTGTGTTGAAACCTGGCTCCTGGATAACTTGTGAAAGAGTAGATTGGATTACCTGAAATAGCAGAAATTGCCTGTAACTATGCACCATCTCACTCTGCAAAAATCTAAAATTGTACCTATTAATTTAAATAAAACCTCATGATAGAAACAGTTTGGTTCACATACACAAGGATCCTTATTTTGAGGCTTCAGACCAGTGCTTTTGATTATAACCACTCCTGCTTTACGCCCATCCCCATGTGCATCTAAACCTTACTAAGCTGCACCAACCCAAGGCTTTGAACTAGAGCCCCTTGCCTTAATCTTGTTTTTCTCCTGCTTCAACTCATTTCACATGGTATCTCTGTCTTAGATTTAGTTGCTTTCATTCTAATCTCCACCAAAAAACTCTTATATTCATGTCAACACACTATAAATAACCTAGTTAGAATAGGGAGTAAAGCTTTAGAATTGGCTGAGGCTCCCATTTGTATATTTGCTCCCTAATAAATCTGTGCTACACTTTCTCTTTTTTTTCCATGGTTTTTCAGTCAGACAAATGATTGATTTGGTTTGATGTAATTCCATTTATCCAGACTTATTTTGGAAGTTTTGACCTGTGCCAAGGAGCCCTCTTGTTTCCCCTAACTATTCCTTTAGTATTCTAAAGGTATCTGGACTTACATTGAGGTCTTTGATCAATTTGTAATCGATACTGGTGCAGGGGGATATATAAGAATCTAACTACAGTTTTCTGTGTACAGCCAATTCTACCAGCACACATTTGTGAAGAGGCTGTTGTCCTACCATCCTGTGATTCTGGCTTCCTTATCAAAGATTATGTGCCTATAGGAGTGGCTTCCTTTTGGGCCTTCAATTAGGTTGCATTGATGGAATTCTGTGCTTTCATTGGAAAGAATGGCATTACATCATTCCTGAGGAAATGGAAAGACTGGAAATTAGCCAGATCCAATTAAATATATGCTGCATGGTTTTCCTCATTTGTAATAACTAGATATGTCCATAAATCTACAAATTAATCCAATAGATAGTAAAGGACAAATAATTACAATTGGACATGATTAACAACACTCTAAGCATTTACATAGCAAGAACAAGGGAAGCTATTTTTAGGAGAGGATCAAAATGGCTCAATAGCTATGTGCATATGACCACATAAAGTGTTGCTTGTTGCAATCAACTCTAAGAATAAATCTAACATGAGAAATACATATATCTGTATATAATTTTCATTGATGTCACAAAATTAACTTACTTCCCTGTAATCTCAAAAGCAAAGTTTTAAGTTTAGAAGATAAAATTGAGGAAAGTTTTCATCTCATAAACTAAAATACATAAGGGAAAAGGTGGGAGAGAAAAGATAAGATGAAAAGTAGAGTGCTATCAATTTAAGAATTCATAAACAATTCCCAAAAATGTACAAGAGAGCTGGGTTAGTTTTAGTACTAGATTAATATATACAAAGCCATGGGTTCAATCTCCATGAAGGCCTAATAATAAGTTAATAAATAGTAATAATAAAATAATTCCTTGAAATAAATGCTTTCATATTAGAGAGGCCTGAATCCTGACAGTAAACACAATACTTTCAATTCTTGTATCCAATGACATGAAACTACAAGAATGAAGAGGAAATAGTTTCCCTTTTCTATATTTTCCTTTCCTTTTCTGTTTTCTTCTTTTCTTTTTTCCTTTGGCACTACTAGTCCATGAAGTTGCTATGGTTCTGACCACATTAGACTTTTTTTTCAGCTGAGGTCCTACTTTTTGGTCAATCCTCCCTCCCTGGAACAATAATTTCTTACCTATGGCTTACACAAACGTGAGATAACAGGGAAATTACACCATATCTAGCTCTCTTTGTTTTTGTAGTCTCTCACGAATTTTTTTTTATCAGATCTGGCCCTGGATATCAGTCTTTTAAACCTCTGCCTTCTAATTAGCAAGGTACATTTCATCTCAAGCTTGGACCCAGACTATTTTTGAGTGTAAACATTTAAAATTGACTTTTTTTTCCTAGATATCATTAAATTTAATTGAGGTTAGTATGAGTCTTTATCATGGTATA
Source organism: Dipodomys spectabilis (assembly GCF_019054845.1). Lineage (NCBI taxonomy): Eukaryota > Metazoa > Chordata > Mammalia > Rodentia > Heteromyidae > Dipodomys > Dipodomys spectabilis. The sequence continues at coordinate 18,323 of NW_024871281.1, forward strand.
AGAAGAACACAGAGAAATCCCTTGAATATTTTTTCCAATTTATTTAAATATTTCTAGTATGACATCACAAGTAGGACAGTAATATTTCACAAGTAACTTATGAATACTTGTTATTTTAATTATTTTGTGCACATATTAAGTCCAATATAGTTTTATCAACTCTATGTGAATATACCATATAATGTTTTATTATTTGAATCTTATTCTCCAAACCTCCAGGTTAAAAATATTTTTAAATGTGAATTGAATTGTGGTTCAACTCTCTATTCAACTATCATAATTTATTTTTTGAACATTTTTATTATCTTTAAGTTGTTGTACAAAGGATTTGCCATTCGCTCAAACAGTTTATGCATACAGTGCATCTTGATCAATGTCACCATTTTCAATACTCTCATCCACTCCTCCCAATTAACCCCAGTCTTTAGGTATCTAAATATTATGTTATGTATGGAATTGCTTGCCATTTAACAAAGCAGTTTATATGTACAATGCATCTGGAATTCCGTTACCACTTCAACATCTTCACCCCCATTTCACACTACCCCTTGCTTTGTATATTTCAATTCTGGGAAGTATGCAATGGATTCTTGCCTGGGTTCTATCCTTTTCCACTTCAAATTTTTACCCTTCTCACATTGTCCCCCCCCACTTTCCTCTCTTGTAGTACACATTTACTGGTATATATTTTATTAGACTTTGACTTAATATATTAAGGGAATTAGAGTATTTTCACTCTCCATGGACTCTGACACTTCAAATATTTCATTTGTACCTCCTTGCATACCATGCAGTGTGTTAACTTTTATGATTATAGGCATTTTCTATCTACCAGAAATGAGGAAAATCATGCCACCTAAGTTTCTCTGGGTCCAGTTAATTTCACTTGACATGATTATTTCTAAGTTTTCCATTATCCTTAAGAATGGTGCAATATTATTCTTTTTGATGGATGAATAGAATTTGATTATGCATATATATATTTATACAGATACATATATATACACATACATACATATATACATACTTGTAAATAGGGATCAAAAATTATGTATATATAATTCATACACACACATACAATTATTGATCCTTTTTTACAATGAGAAGCATCTGGGCAGATTCCATAGTTGGCTTCAGAAAATAATGCAACAATGAACATGATTGTGCTGGCAGCTCCAGTGAGGCCTTCTTTCTGCTCTATTGGATAAACGCCCAAAAGTTGAATTGCTGTATCATAGGGAGGTCTCGATTCAGTTTTGTGAGCCACCTCCATAGTGTTTTCCAAAGTGCATGAAGAAGATTAATTTCCACCAACAGTGTAATACAGTTTCCTTTGGGCCACATCCTTATCAGTATCTGTGATTGTTCGTTTTTACAAAAGACATTGTAACAGGGTTGAGATGAATCACAGCGTTGTTTGGATTTGCCATTCTTTTATGAAGAGAGAGGTATCTATTTGTCATTTAACTTCTTTTTCTAAGAAATTCTCTTTAAGCCTTTATCCAATATATTAATTAGATTGTTGTTTATTTGAGAGCTTATTTTTGTTGGGTTTAAATTTTTTGATCTCTCAATATGGGTTAGTTATGAAAATCCTTGTCTGGTGCTTAGCTAGTAAAAATATTCTTCCATTCTTTTCTTTTTTTTTTAAATTTTATTTTATTTTATTTGAGAACATACTGTACAGAGGGGTTACAATTGCATGGGCAGGATAATGCATACATTTCTTACCAAGCATTGCAGCCTCCTCCTTTGTTTACCCTTCACCTCCCTTCCCAGCCTCCCCCCTCCCCCCCACCCAATCATACCCCCCCCAGCGACATTGTAAAGCTGGTTTTGACATGACATTTTGTACTTCTCATTGTTGCAACAGGTCCACCTGAATCCTCAAACGACTTGTTTGTCCCCGTCTCCTCCACATGTTATACTGACATCAAATATAGTGAAAGCGGGGGTTACACTGTTGGGGAGGGACATACAAAGCAACAAAGAAATAATCTTATAAATGCGTTAGAAACACATGCATGAAAGAAACAAAAACATTAAAATACGTATTTGAGGGTTCGTTTTCCTAACATCACATTCTCTGACTTTTTCCACTTGACTCATACCTATACTAGATATTGCAAATAAGGGAAACCATGGGACCTATGTTTCTTTGGGCCTGGCTTACTTCACTTAATATAATTTTTTCCAAGCCTTTCCATTTCCTAACAAATGGGGAAATGTCATTGTTTCTGATGGAGGCATAGAATTCCATTGTGTATATATACCACATCTTCTTGATCCATTCATCTACTGAGGGGCATCTGGGTTGGTTCCATATCTTAGCTATGGTAAATAATGCTGCAATAAACATAGTTGTGCTGGTAGCTTTAGTGTGGCCTTGTTTGTGATCATTTGGGTAAATGCCCAAAAGTGGGATTGCTGGGTCATTGGGGAGCTCTATGTGGAGTCTTTTGAGGAACCTCCATACTGCTTTCCAAAGTGGTTGAACAAGTTTACATTCCCACCAACAATGAAGTAAGGTTCCTTTCTGTCCACATCCCCTCCAGCATCTGTTGTTGTTAGAGTTCCTGATTTTTGCTGTTCTAACTGGAGTGAGGTGATATCTCAATGTTGTTTTGATTTGCATTTCTTTTATGGCTAGGGATGTTGAACATTTCTTCATGTGTCTATTGGCCATCTATCGCCCACTTACTTATTGCGCAGTTGTTTCTTTGAGGATTTGTTGTTGGGGGATTTAATTTTTTGGGTTCCAAGTATATTTTAGATATGAGACCCTTATCCGTTGTATGGCTAGTGACAATCTTCTCCCAATCCGTGGGCTTTCTTTTGATCTTGTTAGCTATGTCCTTTGCCATCTGAACAACACATTGTTGAATCACCAGTGGGTTGTGGAAGAGATTCGTAAAGAAATTCAAAAGTCCATGATATTCAACAAAAATGAACATACAAATTACCAGCTTCTCTGGGACCCAGTAAAGGCAGTCAATAAATAAGGAGATATGAAATCAACAATTCAAGGAGACATTTGATTATCCTTGAAATAGATTAGCAAGATAAACCCCAATACAGTGGATGGAAAAATACCATTAAAATTAAATCAGAATTAAATGAATTAAAATCCAAAAAAACCCCCTAGAATCAACAAATCGTTGGTTTTTCGAAAAACTTACCAAAATTGACAGATCCTGAGCAAATCTTACCAGAAAAAACAAGAGAACACAACCAAATAAACAAACTCAGAGATAAGAATGGAAACGATACCACAGAAACAAACAAGATTCAGAGCATTATAAGCGAATACTTCTCAAACCTCTTGCTAATAAGTTTGAGAATCTTGCAGAAATGGATCTTCTCCTAGCAAATATCCACACGCCAAAATTAGACTAAGATGAGTTAAGCCATCTTAACAGGCCCATATCAAACATTGAAATAGAAACAGCAATAAGAGAACTCCCATCTAAGAAAAGCCCAAGACAAGATGATTTTACAACGGAATTATAAAAGGCTTCAAAGCAAAGCACACACCAATACTCCTCCAAATCTTCAAAGAAATTTTAAAAGAAAGTTCAAGACCGAACTCATTTTATGAAGCCATCATAAACGTAATCCCATAACCAGGCAGGGACTCAGGAAACAAAGAGACTCATTTCTTTGATGAACATTGATGCAAAACTTTTCAACAAAATTTTGGCCAATCAACTTCAACAATTACTCCAAAAAATTATAGACCACAATCAAATAGGACTCATTTCAGGGATGCAGAGCTGGTTCAATATACACAAATCAATTAATATAATTCATCATATCAAAAAGAACAAAAAGGATAAGAACAACATGGTTATCTCAATAGATGCAGAAAAAACATTTGACAAGATCCAACATTCCTTCATGATGAAAGCTCTGGAAAAACTAGGAATCTAGGGAACATTCTTCAATGCAATAAAGGCTGTATATGACAAACCTACAGCCAGCATTATACTAAATGGTGAAAAACTAAAGCCATTTTCTCTTAACTAAGAAATGAGACAAGGACGTCCACTCTCTGCACTTCTCTTCAATTCAGTATTAGAATGCCTAGCTACAGCAATAAGACAAGATGCAAACCTAAAAGGTACAGGAATAGGGAAAGATGACGTAAAACTCTCCCTCTTGCAGATGATATGATCTTGTATTTAAAGAAGCCCATGGATTCCACTCTCAAATTATTCATGCTGATTCAAAACTTTGGCAAAATAACAGGGTATAAAATTAACCCTGACAAATCAATGGCTTTTCTGTACACCAACAATCATAAAAGTGTGGCTGAAATCAGGAAAGGAACTCCATAATAGCCTCACAAAAAATGAAATACCTAGGAATTAACCAAAGAAATGAAGGATCTCTATCATGAAAACTATAAAAACCTGAAAAAGGAAATCAAAACAGAACTTAGAAAGTGGCAAAAACTCCCATGCTCCTGGATCAGAAAGATCAAGATCGTGAAAATGGCAATACTTCCCAAGGCTATCTACAAATTCAATGTGATATCCATCAAAATTCCAACCTCATTCGGCAAGGAAATAGAAGAGGCAATCCAAAAATTCATATGGAACAATAAAAGAACCTGAATATCAAAATGATCCTTAACAGAAAGAGCAGTGCTGGAGGAATATCAATACCAAATTTCAAACAGTATTACAAAGCTATAGTAATTAAAACAGCTTGGTACTGGCACAAGAACTGGCCTCAGGACCAATGGAATGAAAGTGAAAACACAGAAATGAACCCACAGACCTATAGCCATCTAATCTTTGATAAGGTGGTTAAAAAAATAGAATGGAAGACAGCCTCTTCAGTAAATGGTGCTGGCAAAATGGGTTAATCACTTGTAGAAAACTAAAGCTCGATCCTTATATATCACCCTGCACCAGAATCAACTCCAAATGGACCAAAGACCTAGTAATCAAAGCAGACACCCTAAAAACATTACAGGACAGAATTGCACATACCATAGGTCTCCTTGGCAGAGGCTGAAATTTTCTTAATAGAGACCCAGAAACACAACAAATAAACAAAGGTAGCACAAATGGGATTGCAAGAAATTGCAGACCTGCATGGCAAAGGACATAGCTAGCAAGATCAATAGAAAGCCCACAGATTGGGAGAAGATCTTCACTAGCCATACAACAGACAAGGATCTCATATCTAAAATATACCTGGAACTCAAAAAATTAACCCCTCAACAACAAATCCTCAAAGAAACAATGGCCCAATAAATAAGTGGACTAAAGACTTAAAGAGAAACTTCTCTGAAGAGGAAAGGATGGCCAATAGACACATGAAGAAATGCTCATCCTCCCTAGTCATAAAAGAAATGCAAATCAAAACAACATTGAGATACCACCTCCCCCTAGTTAGAATGGGTATAATCAACAACTTTAATATCAACAGATGCTGGAGGCAATGTGGCCACAAGGGAACCGTATTGCATTGTTGGTTGGAGTGCAAAAATATTCAACCACTTTGGAAAGTAGTATGAGGTTCCTCAAAAGACTCTATGTACAGTTCCCCTATGACCCAGCAATCCCACTTTTTGACATTTACCCAAATGATCGAAAATAAGACCATACTAAAGCTACCAGCACAACTATGTTTATTGCAGTATTATTTACCATAGATAAGATATGGAACCAACCCAGATGCCCCTCAGTCTATGAATGGATCAAAAAAAATGTGGTATATATACACAATGGAATTCTATGCCTCCATCAGAAAGAATGACATTGCAGCATTTGTTAGGAAATGGAGAGACTTGGAAAAATTATATTAAGTGAAGTAAGCCAGGCCCAAAGAAACAGAGGTCCATGGTTTCCCTTATTTGCAATTGCTAGTATATGTCTGATGCAAGTAGAAAGGGTCAGATAAGTTGATATTAGATGAAATGAAACCCAAGATAAGGACTCAAATGGTTTTTCTTCCTTGCTATTTTTTTCTAGCATACTTACATTATGATTTCTTTGTCGCTTTTTATGTCCCTTCCCCATGGTATAAGCACTCTTTTGATGTTGCTACAATTTGGGGAGGGGAAGGGAAAAATAAATTGTTCAAATAGAGAAACTGGTGGACCCATTGCAACAATGAGATATATAAGAGCTTATATCAAAAACGAACTTTACAACTTTGGGACGGAGGGGGGACCAGGAGGTGGAAGTGGGGGAGAGATGGGAAGGAATGATTAGAGGAAAAAAAGGAGGAGGCATAATACTTGATAAGAAATGTACTCATTACACTGCTCATGTAATTGAAACCCCTCTGTACATATTTTCACAATTAAAAAATCATTAAATAATAAAAATCCATGTCAGATTTTTTTTTGTCGGTTGTGGGGTTGAATCTCTGGGCCTGCACACTGTCCCTCAGCTATTTAGCTCAAGGCTACCACTCTACCACTTGAGCCACAGTGCGGTTTCTAGTTTTCAGTTGGTTTATTGTAGATAAGAGTCTCACAGACTTTTCTGCCCAGGCTGGCTTTGAACCACTATCCCCAGATCTCAGTCTTCTGAATAGCTAGGATTATAGGCATGAGCCACTAAAGCACAGATCCAAGTCCATTAAAGAAAACATACTTATTGAAATTTCTGGCTTTTTCCAATAAGCAATCTTACTTTTTCAGCATTAGTTTATAACTATGAGTTATTTTTAGATGTAACTGTGAGTTTTTTAAATAGAATCAAATATAATTTTACTGTTATTTATTATCTCACAAAAATCCAATGTAATTGATTTCCCCAAAGTCCATTATTACAGACTATATTAATCACTATTATTATTACACTGTATATTACATATAGAGTGAAGTGAAAATAGTTTGGACTATTTCATATAAATTCGTAGATGCTATTTTAGCATTATAAATTCATATCTGTGATTTTAAATCAAGGAAAGAAGATTTTAGGGTTAACATGAAATATGAAAGTGTAGTGTGTCCCAATTAAACCAAAATTCTGAGTTCATACAGAAAAAAATTATTTTCTTTCCAATAAAGTCTTTGAAGTAATACTATTGGAAATAGTGAGGCAAAAGGAGGAAGAATTCAAATCATGTCAAACAATGTCCCTGTTATTCTGTTATCCCCTCCACTAAGAAGACCTGCCCATTCCTAGTTGTAACAAAATTTCGAGTGTCTATCTTAGAATTCTATTAGGAAATTTCTAAATCACTGAGTCTTTTTGTACTTTGTGTTATATGAAATAAAATATAGACACAAAAATTTGAAATAAAATGCACACATATGTTGAAGTCATCACAGCTGGAAAAACAACCAACAAAGTAGAAAGAAAGGGAAAAAATGAAAAGAATTACAAAATAGGACCAAAAGTTCCAAGGAGATTATTTTAAAAGCACACACACACATATACAGCTAAAATAAAAATTATGAGAGGAAAAAAAGTTAATAGAAAACAATTGTTTAAATATAAAAATTTAAAAAAGCTTATAAAAAGAGTTCTTTGAATTTTGGCTTTTTTTGGTGGGGGGATGGAAAGATTATGTATCTCCCCTGTATCCATAACCAGTCTCGTGGTGGAGTCTCTGTTCTGCTTTTGGTGTTTGGTTTTCCTGTGGCTTGATTGGTTTCTTAAGTGAATTTGTTTGAGCAGGCAGAAAAATGCTCTACATTACCCACAATTTTGGGATCCTCCTCCCAGGCTAGTTCAGTGGGAGGGATATCTACTTAGAGTCACAAAAGAGGGAGATGGCTCTTTCCTGTAGTTTGGAGATGCTGTGATGAGGCTAGGTTCTGGGTAGGGTTGAGGCCTTTCAGCTTACAGTGGCTTATCCCTGAGGGGCTAGCTCCTGAGACTCTCACAGAGCGCAGTCTGGAGCCATTCTTAGGATTTATGTTTACTGAGTTTCAACAGTTTTTCCAGGCTGCTGTAGGGAGTGTTAGCCTCTGGCTCTTCCAAGTGTAGAAAGTCACTCCTCTGTGGGCAGAGCTATTTCTGCCTGGGCAGGGTGACTTTCCCCTGGGTGGAGCTGAGCCTGCCAGGTCAGGTCAGGTTCTTATGACCTGCTAAATGACTCTCGAGGCCTTAGTTGGAGCTAGTTTGCTCAGCCAGGCCTTTGTCAGTATCAAAGATGGAGATCTCCGGTGTTGGGGGTGAGGGGTGGCCTTTCCTCCTCTGATCCCTGAGAAGGACAGAGGATGTCAGGGTTCTATCATGCCAGAGTCTTGGTTCCTGGGCCATCTCTGGTCTGTGATCTGCAGGATGAAGATATCTACTCCTTGTCTGTTCTTGCTGGTGTAGTGTAGAATCGCTCGCCCGCCACATCTGCTGCCTTTGTACTGGACTCTCTTCATAGGTTTGGAAGCTTTGGCCCCCTCTGCTGCCAATGCTGCCACTGCTGCTGCAGCTGTGGCTACTGGCAAGTGCTCAGATCTGTCTCCTTGCCTGGATTTTCCCTCTTTTGCCAAATTTTCTGTACTGTGATGGCACACTTGGTGTGATTCTTTAGCCTAGGACTGTTCACTGGAACACTAAAACTGCTTTCTATGGGAGAGCTTGTTTAGCCTCCAGCTTCTCCTCCACCCTCTTCCTCTGAAACTTCACTCACTCTTTTAATGTGAAGTATGGCTCCTATTTTTTATAAGGTGAATCAAGCAGAGGAATCCGTTTAAGATGTGAAAGATCCTGTGAAAGAGTCTTTGACATTGAAAATTGTCCTGGGTATGAATTTTTGGACAAATATCCCCATTCAAAGACGAATGATTTTTTTTATTGAGCTGGTAATGGGGTTTGAACTCCTGGCCTTGAGCTCTGGGCTTTAATTCTCAATGTTTGGACTATATCACCTATACACATTCACTTCTTCCTTTTACCAAAAAATGAAAGAAAGAATCCCTTAGATTTATTTATTTGGAATGGCTTTGAATATCAATTGTCAAATTTGAAGCTACCCAATAGGTAGGTGTAAGCCACTGGTTCTATTGTAGAACTAACTTCTCAAGAATAAATAATCACAAAAAAAGAGAAAAAATTCAGTTATTTATGTGTTGTCTGATAAGCCATATTACTTGCTACTAGAAGAGAAAAGAGAGCAAGTAAAGATGAATATGGAGGAGTGAGACACAAAGAGAGAAGGTAGGGGAGGGTAAGTGAGGAAAGGGAAAAGGAGGAGACGAGAGGAGTGGAGAGATGAGTAGAATTGTGTATTCCTCACTAAGGTACTGTTGGACAATCAGTGCCTTTGCATGTATGTAGCCAAAGATTTATATTTATGATAGTAGTAAGTTGAGATATAAAATACCGGTTTATAGGTAATATCCTGTTAGTGTGCTTCCTCCTGCACCAAGGGCACCACAGTTAGATTGTTACAGATAAGGCAAGAGTAAGCAGTTTTAGTGATTCTGAGAAACAATAATTGACATGCCAGGAATGCTCCTTTGTATGGTGAAGTCAAGCATCACTCTTGTGCCCTGCTCCAGTCTTCCTCTCAGCAAGAATAGCAGAAACAGAAGAGGAAGGAGATATCTGAGTAATGATCACCTCTCTGTTTTTTCTTCCTTTGGCCTCTCAAATAATAAAGCCCAAGGAGACTTAACATGAAGTAGTGGGGAAAGTGGGGGAAGGGAAGATCAGTCTAGCTTAATGTGAAAGTTGTAAAATAATTGGGACAGCGTTTCAAATACTGAAATAAAACCATTGTAATTATTAATAAAAACTAACTCTAAATTTATTTGAAAATGTAAAAGACTACAGGACTCACTACATAGTGGAATCTGTATAATCAAACTTACTCAATCGTCTATCATCAGAAATTGAAGACCGTTCCTAAACTTTCAATACTAGGTTAATTACCTTTGATATTCACTTAAACTGTGTGAATATGATGCAGAAAACATGACTTTAAATTTAGATTGCTGAAGTGATAAGCAATGGAAATTCATGATGGATAGCACAATGCGAAGAGCATGGAAATTATTTTCCTTCCATCTTCAGTGCGTAGGGAAGGATAAAAGCTCCAATTCTGAATTTAGGACTGAAGGTGAATAGTAAAGGAGACCTATTTCAGCCATTCAGAGATTAGTAATGTGGAGAAAATTCCTCATTTATGTAGGCCAAACATGGAAGTGAGGATGTGGCAATCCCAAAGCCAAATCCCAAAGTCAGAGATATTTAACAAAATACCATGAAGTTCAAACAAGACTTAAAAGGGAGAGTTGGGCTTAAGGGGACTAGGGAATAAGAATGGAGAGGGAAATGGTGGACTAATACAATCATACACATGTGAGAATATAAGTAGGAAACTTGAAGGAATAGATGGGGTTGGCGTAAGGGAAGGAAGACAAATAGAAAGTTTGACAATGTCCAGATGTATTGAAACGCACATATACTCTATTCAACACTGACATGATGAAGCGAAACTCCTTTGCACAACTAGCTAAAAATTAATTTTTTAAGTTTTAATATTAAGAGAGCAGAAGCATAAATCTTTAGAAATAAATAAAAGGATAGCTTTGACATATTACTGAGGCTTGTGCTCCTTTCAGTATGCAAAATTTAATGTGTCAAGCCTGTTGCAAATGTAAATCTTATTTTGCCAATCCTTTTTGCAAATTGCTTAAAATATTGAGAACCAAATGCCACTATCCCTTCACTTTCAATAAAAAAATCTTATACACCTTTAGGTTTCTCAGGTGTTTATAAATATTTTAATGTAATGCATTGGAACTAATTTTATTCTACATTTAAGTTTAAATTTTAAATCACTTAATTCTTTTAAAATCCTCTCACTCGGGCACAGGTCTGGATAGATAACTGATGTGGGCAGAATCAGAATTATTCAGAAGGCTATAAAAGAATGTTTCCCTAATTTTCTCTCTGCAGGATCATAGAATACAGACTGTCCTTATTAGGAAAATGGAAAAGGTATAGGACAGACTCAATAATCAATGGGAGATGATTGTTTATTAAGGAACAGCGAGAGGCATAGCCATTCCAAAGGGTTTGAAGGTTGTGTGAGGGATCTGGGACAGGATTTTTGTTTTTATAGGAGGTCTGAGCAAGGAGAGGTTATTGAAAAACCCCTAGGTCAAAAAGGTGGGGGCTTTTCAGTTGGGCCCACAATGGAATATTTACAGCTAGGCCTATGTGGATTGCCCTGCCTTCACTTCAAAGGAATTCAAACATACCTGGAATTTTGCCTGGAATCTGTATTGGCCTAGGACAATAGGATGGGGGTCAATCCCTCATATTCCATCTTTAGATACATAAAATGATAGGGCAAAGAGGGGAGAGGCTATTCTTCATATAGGATCTTTGGAAACATAAAAAGAATTGGGCTGAGAGTGAAGTATCATTAAGTTATGAGAACAAAGCAGATTCCAATGGTTTTAAACCCTGGAGTATAAAAGGTGGAGGTCATTGTGGTCATTTCTGGCAAAGTCCTGCTGGCATGGGAATGTTGAGCAGTCATTGGGGCCGGGGCCTTCAGGTCCAGGTCTGTGCTGGGTCTAAGCCAAAGCCTCTGGTTGCCTGCAGTAATAGGATGGCCTTGACTTGGTCCCAGGTCTAAGTGAGAGCTGTTATCCTGTTATAGAGAAAGTTGAAAATGCTGAGATCAGCCAAAAGGCTGACATGGTGGCAGGACTAGATACGAGTGATACAGGAAAACACACCCTGGACACAAGCCAGAAAAATTCCATTTGGATCATGAGTCGAAAACCAGTCAGAAGCCAGACCTGAATTGGAGTAGATAAGGGCCTGGTGAGAGAGCTTGATCATTTCCTATAAATAGCAGGTAACAAAGGCAAGAATATAAATTCCTGTCCAGTTAGAAGTTACACAGATATGGACATTAGATGGACAAGCTTCTCAACTTGTTTCTATTGACCTCCTGGCTCTGGTTAATTCTGAAAGGGCAGGCACAAAGTGGCTGATGTGACATCATCTCTTACTTTTTTCCACCTTGTCCGGTGGTCTAGGTGCTTGTGGCTGGGATATGGGCTTTGAACTCAAAGCCAGAGCATTTTCCCTGAGCATTTCTGCTCGAGGCTAGTGTCCTACAACTTTGACTTGGAGGGCCATATTTAGTATTTTGATGGTTAATTTTTGAGCCAGCTTCCAGACTGCTCTTTGCTGGTTAGCTGGGAAATAGAGTATCTGAGGGATTTTTCTGCCGGGCTGGTTTGAACTGCAATCTTTGCCACAAAAACCTTTAATATTTCTAATTAAAGCAACAAGGAGATCAATGGGAACAAGCATAGCTTACATGCACCCTGTCAAGAATTGATCAACAAATACTTGCCAGAACACTGCAGTGACACAACTCAATGATGGGATGAGAGTTTCAGCATAGCTTGGATGCCTGTGAAACCTGAAAACCAAAGTTTACAAGAGGCTTTCCTGGCCTACATATGTTTCAATAGCAAAACAACATAGCTGGCTTTTTCATGTCAGGCTGTGTAAGGTTTACAGAGAGTGTTCCACAAGAATCTTAAATTTGTAAACGTAAAGCAGTCTTATACCAAAAATCAGCTGTGTGTGATGGAGTCAGACAGGAGTCCAGTTTCCATAGTGGAGGCAGGATGGTCTAGGCAGGATCTGGGCTAGACTGCATCCCTCAGATGAATTCTCAAATCTCCTGGGTAGTTGCTTACATATTTATATACAGACCGTTTGAAGACACTTGAATTTAGATGGACATAGAGAATGACATGCTAGATTTAACGTAAATCAAAGCCAACAATTATATACCAACTTTATTCATAAGGTATCTTTTAAGGCATACTCATACCATGTGCTACATACTTGAAATTTCTGAGGACAGAGGGATGTGAAAAAATTTTTTTAACACAATTCTTACCTGAAGCAAATAGTTTAAAATGCCTACTCTCTTTCTTTCAATGTAGTAACATACATTTCATATTCTTTCTGCCTCTTCAAACAAGCCTGAAATCACTATTTCACAGTAACATAAAGAGCAAAACAAAAATAATCTGATACAACAATCACAATCCTAAATTACCTGAAAAAATCAACAATATATGAAAAAAATCTGAGGAAGAGGAAAAACAATGGCATAATAAGAAAAAAACTACCCTAGTTCTCTCTAGTGAAACAGAGATTTAGGGTCCTACCAGGTACTCCAATTATAGAGGATCACATCAAGTCAGCTATAATTATATATAGATACACAATTCAAAAGAAGATTTTATATTGTCTTCACAAGAAAACAGAAATCTATGAAAAGTTGACCATGCAGGCAGGTGATTGCTGTGACTGTGTTGGCTAATATATTGAAAAGCACAGCTGCAGTGTGGAAATAAAAATGCCACATGGGAAAAAAGTAGGAACTGTGACAGCCCATCCAAACACAGACACAATTCACCATAGCACTGACAGTCAGAACTGTCACTGGAACCACAAGTATTAACATCAGAACATCTCACCACACTGATTTCTATTCCTACACTTAATGGTCTAGACAAAAACCTAATTCCAGAAAAACAAATCACAACACAATATCAAATCAATTTCTTGCAAATCAACCAAGAACATAAAGAATCACCTATTAATATCGTAGATCCCTTAAAATAAATCCTCCAAATGGATGAGAACGATTCACAAAAATACAAGAAAAGTGATGTCAAGGTAGTATAATTCACAGTAAATAACCAGGCACTAGAATACCCAATCAAGAACATAGAAGATAGTTTTCAAAATACATTACAAATACTGCTAAACAATGTGATTAATGAAAAGATACAAAACCTCTACAAGGAAATTTGTGAACAAGATGAGACCAACCAAAGATTAGTAAAATAATTCATGGAGACTACAAACAAAATGTTTAATAAATTCTGGAAGTCAAGGGAGTCCAAGGAAAAAATGGATGCCTACTTAAAAGATATAAGAGAATGGCTAGGAAGGTGGCTCAGTGGTAGAGCGTTTGCCTAGCATACATGAGGCCCTGGGTTCGATTCCTCAGCACCACAGAAGCAAAAAAGAAAAAAGCCAGAAGTGGCGCTGAGGCTCAAGTGGTAGAGTACTAGCCTTGAGCTGAAGAGCTGAGGGACAGTGCCTAGGCCCAGAGCTCAGGCCCCATGACCGGACCCCCCCCCAAAAAAAAAAGATATAAGAGAAGACACATATGAAAAATCAACCCTCCCAACCCCCTCCACTCAAAGAAAAGATGTAAAGAAAGTCCATACAAGACCTAAAACAAAGCTTTAATAAAGAGATAGAAGCTCTGAAAAATGACCAATTAGAAGACAGGAAAATCAAAAACAAAGTAGAAAGTATCCACAGCAAATAGATGACATAGAAGATAATCTCCAGAGTCAAAGACAGACTAGGCCTAATAGGAAACAGGAAATAATCACTTAGAACAAATCCAAGAAATAAGAAGTGATCTTGCCAGAACTTGAAGACTCAGAAGATCAAATTTGGGGGAGACAGGTTCAAGAAGGAGAAGAGCAGGAAACTAAATGCATGGGAAACATATTACAGAATTCTAGCAGAGATCAGGCCAAACATCCAAAGAAGCTCATTCAGAGAAGAGAAGTTTTTAGAACACCAAACAGAGAATTCCAGAACAGAACAGCCCACCACCACATCATAATCCATTAGAAGATCATTAAAGATCAAGAAAAGCATTTTTAAACCTGCCATAGTGAAAAGATTGATTATTTATAAAGGATATACAGTCATAATAAATATAGATTTCTTAGCTGATATGGTAAAAACAGAGCTTGGCATGATACATGTCAAATATAAAGGCAAACAACTACCAAACGTGAACTTGCTACCAAGCAAAAATCTCTTTTATGTTTAAAGGATATATAAAAATATTTCATGATGAAGAAAATTTGAAAAAAATGTATCTTCACCAAATCAGCAGTATAGAAGTTAATTAAATATATCTTACATAGAGAAGATCAAGAACAGTAACTGGTTATATACAATGCTCCCTACCAAAGAATAAGGTAAATATATTAAGAGTAGATGAGGCATAGCTGTTAAGAGCAGGTGTATAACATAGCAGGACTTATCAGGTATTTCACAGTCTTATCTCTCAATATCACTGGACTTAAATTTCCAAATAGAAGACATAGATTAGATAGCAGCATTAAAAAGCAAGACACATCCATCTACTTCCTACAAGAGACACATTTTATTAACATAAACAAACCCATACTCAAACTGAAAGATTGGAAGTAAAATTTTCAAGTAAATGGACACCATAAACAGACCGAATTGCTAACATAAGATAAAATAAAATTCAAATTGAAATTTGTAGGAATAGACATTACATATTAATAAATGCAACTCCATTAGCCCTGAATCCTGGAGCACCCCACTTCATCAAACAAATACTACTTAACCTGAAAACAACTCTCAACACATCATTGTCATCCATGGATGGCCTATCCAGGAAAAACTCAACCAACAAACTGAAGACCTAAAGAATTACATTGACAACCTAGACCTAACAGACATCTACAGAATATATATCAGAATATACATTTTTGATAGCAGTTCATGGAAGATTCTCCAAAATAGAACATATCTTATTTCACACATAAATTCTGTCCAAATTGAAAGAAAAATTATTTGAATTCTCATATCTAGTCAGACCACAACACAATAAACTTAGAATTACATAACTTAAGCAAAAAAATTCTCAAACCCATGAAGACAACCACACGTTGCTGAATGACTAGTCGGACACTGAAGAGATTAGAATAGAAATCTGGAATTTTGGGGAATTTAACAAAAAGGAAGTCACAAAACACCAGCTCCTCTGGGATACAGTAAATTCAGTACTTAGAGGAAAATTTATAGCTCTGAGTGCCTACATCAAGCAATTAGGGATATCTCAAATGAATATTTTATTATGTACCACAAGCTCCTTGAAACAGGAACAATACAAAACCCAAAGCAGTAGACAGAAACAAATAAAAAATTAAGTCAAAAATAACTAGAGACAAAATAAAACTTAAAAAGAATCAACAACACAGAATTGTATCTTTCAATAACTTAACAGACTTGAGAGTCCCTTACCAAATATAAGAAGAGAAATTATATAGATAGATAAAGATCTTTACTTGCTCTGCAACAGGTAATGGTACTCAAATACATTTAAAGCCCCAAAAGTTAACCCCCCCCCCCCGCAAAAAAAAACAAATCCTCACAGAAACAATAGCCCTGTTAATAAGAGGGATAAAGATTTAAAGAGGAAACTAATTGAAGAAGAAATATGAAGGCCAATAGACACCTGAATGAATATGCAACATTTCTGGCCATAAAAATGCAAATCAAGGTAACCTTGAGATTCCACCCCACGCCAGTTAGAATGACCATTATGAAGAAAACTAATAATAACAGATGCTGGGCTTGTGGGGATGTGGCCAAAATGGAACATTAGTACACTATTGGTGGAAATTTAAACTTGTTCAAATAATCTGTGAAGAAGTACAGAGATTCCTCAATAGTGCTCACCTATGACGCAGCAATGATGGATCAAGAAAATTTTGTATATATTCACGACAAAACTCTATGCTTTCATCAGAATGAATGACATTGCCCAATTTGTTAGTTAATGGAAAGACTTAAAAACATGTTAAGTTTAACAAGCCAGCCCAAAAGAAACATAAGAGTACATGTTTTTACTCATTTGGAAAAACTAGAATGTGTTTAGGATATTGTTAGGAAAGATCACAATAGCTCTAATAGCTATATGCATATCACCATATAAAATGATGCTTATAGAAATGAGTTCCAAAAATGGATACAAGATGATTGTATAGTGAACTGTTTTTAGTTAGGTATATTTAGTTTTACCCTTTGGTATTCACTGTTTTTGATTTCTGTATCCTTTCTCTTATACATAAGTTAATATGATTTGGGGAAGGGAAGGAAAATCACAGAAATGGCGGGAAAAAGTTTAACCAAAGCAACAGTGCTATACACTAGACACTATGTTAGAAATGAACTTTACAACTTTGGGGGAGTGGGTTGTCGTGGTTGGAGGAAGCAGGAGAAAATAAGGAAAGGTAACATTGTTAAAAATGTACTCATTACTTATGTAAATGTAACCCACGCCTCTGTATATCACCTTCATAATATAAAATCCAAAATAGAATAAGAGAACTCACCCAAATAGAGAAAATTAGAGACAAAAATGAGATATCACAACAGAAATAAGCAAAATTGAGAACGTTATAAGAGTGTATTTGCAAACCTTATGCCAATCACCTGGAGAATACTAGAGAAATTAATGCTTTCCTGTACTCGATCTGAACCAAGAAGTAACACACAAGAAGTAATGAAAATGAAATGTCAATAAACTACTTCCCATATCGGAAAAATCTAGGACTCAATGAATGAACCATGAAATTAAGGCCTGCAAAGAACTTACAATACACAGATCTAAGTCTTCAATGGAATAGGAAGGTAAATGGAATTATTAAACATTCTATGAAGCTAGAATTAGACTCATTCCCAAATCAGAGAGGAACTCACCAAAGAAAGAGAACTATAATTCTACCTCATCCCAGTTAGAATGGCTATTATCAAGAAAACTAACAATAGCATAAGCTGGCGTGGATGTAGCCAAATGGGAACTCTATTACGTTGATGGTGGGAAATTAAACTTGTTAAACCACTCTGGAATGCAGTATGGAGTTTCTTCAAAAGACTAAATATAGATCTCACGTATGACCCAGTAATTCCCTTCATGGGCAGTAATCCAATAAATAACAAACAAGCTCACATTAAAGCTACCAGCATAACCATGTTCAGGGCCCAGGCCCAAAGTTAAGGACTGGAAAAAAAATTAACACTGCTATTATTTGTTTTTGCAAAGATGAATCTTTTGATATAAGGTACCAATTCATTGTATTACAGTAGCTAGGATAGGACTTAAATGTAGTGGGTGATAAAATGGCCTCTTTGTTGAATATCAGGAAAAGATGTAGGCAGTCCAAGAAAAGGGAGATTTTTTTTGTTGTTATTGTTTGTCGAGGAGCTTGAAGTCTGGGCTTGGGCACTGTCCCTGAGCTCTTCAACACAAGGTGAGTGCTCTACTTTTTGAGCCACAGTGCCACTTCTGGTTTTCTTGTAGTAAAATGGAGATAAGAGTCTCAGGGACTTTCCTGCCAATGCTGGCTTTGAACCACAATCCTCAGATCTCAGCTTCCTCAGTAGCTATGATTACAGCTGGGATCCACTGGCACCAGGCTAAAAATGGGGGATTTTTAGAAAATAAAATCTACCTGTTCACCTTTGTCTAAACCTCAGATATCACTATTAGAACACTTCACTCTCAACTTATTTCATCAGACATTTGTAAATCTTCTCTTTACCTTCATGTGAGAATACTGCAGTCAATATCAATTCAGCTATGAGACTGGATCAATTGTATGGTAATGGCTATCACATAAATCAAGAACTGTTACATCAAAACAAATGAAACCCTCATTTGGAAAGATATTTTTCTCTTTTTATTACAAATATGTACTTGAATATTCCTAATTTGATATTGGACCTCCTAACAGAGTGATGACATTTTCTTTCTCTTCAGCAATTGGCCTTTACTCACAAATGGTCAAATATTTAAGAATTCAAAGATTTCCATTGATAATTCATTAAGCTGACCTCTAAGAAAATGTGCATTTCTGGAATTTGGTCTGTTGTCTTGTTTTCACATACACACGCTTTTTATGATTTACTTGTTCTACAAGGAATTCTATTTTTAATCAATGAGTGTCCAATTTTAGTCTCTCTGATTAGTCTTTCAGACTCTCTCTCGAGTCTCATTTCAGTCTGCCTCATAAAATTATTTAGTTATCTGCTACATGACTCTGAGCTTCTGTTTTTTGCTTGACTTCATGTACGCTGTGATGGAAGCACTGCCTGGCTGTGCTTACTGGAATTTTGTTGTTGTTGTTGTTCTGTTTTGTTTTGTGGGTTTGTTGTTTTTTTTTTTTGGTTTTAGTTTTAGTTTTTGTTTTTAAGAGATCTAGGATTACTAATCAATGTAATAGCTTCTCTTGGCCCCAGTGATTCCCTGGCTTAGAGTCAGGGGGTTTTTCTCCTAAGGGTACAAAGAATAGCTGACTAAATTGCTGCTTTAATTGTCACAAAATGAGGCAATCTGGCTTCCTTGCAAAGACATAAATGATCCTGTGTAACCACTTACAGAAATGATCTATCAAGGTGGCTTTTCAAGGTTGACTGTGAAAGATGTTCATTTCCAAGTCACCACCATAGAACAGATCATATCCCTTGGAGAATACTTTTGGAAGGAAGGTTTCCCTTTCTTCCTTCTCTTTTGATAGATCAAACCATAATATTCTGCAGTCGTGGTCAGCCTGGAGCACCTTTTCCCAAGAATATTCCGTCGTGTAAAAGAGGACTAACTATCAAAATAAAGGGGAAAATACTTGTCTACTACAGACTGATTCACCTGGCTTATATCTGTTGTTAATTTCATTACTTCAAACACATGGATAATTTATATTGTGATTAGACAAGTGGCAAAACACTAATGGAATAAACATTCAGTTTACTTTTATATATCCAATATTATACATTTAACCCCTTATGAAAAATTAAATCAAATTGTAGAAACAATGTATACTCTGGCACACATACACCATCATCTACTCAGAAATTCAGTCTCTCTATAAATATTTATTTGGTTCAAAATAATAAAAAAATTAATTAATGCATGTGACTTTTAACTCTCATCTGAAATACTCCTCGTTTATATAATTGTATATAATTTTATCGATGTCACCTAGACAGGAATTTAACATGCAAGTAGAAATCAAATTTCTATAACTTAAGTGATATGAGAGGAGTCATACCCTCGTGTACTATGTGGTGTGAATTTTACCATAGTGCTGAACCCTCCCATCTAATACAAAGAGTCATGTGCAATAATTTATTATTTGATGTTAAGATGAGCGCTAAGTGTAGGATACACTTTGAAATATTACATTAATTCACAGAAATGAAACAATAATGATATATTATTTGTTTAAATTTTAATGCTTCTCAATTTTTCAATTCATGAAATATATTATTAAAATTAGTTTCACTTTCTTCTTTTCTATAGCTACTAAAATTATATATTAAATATTCAATATTAAGAAATCAGTAATAAGTAACCTATTATTAAAATGATATACTATTAAACTATGATTTGAATTATAGTTCTAACAAATTGTGATGTAAAAAACATTTAATATAATTAAGGGCAATATTTTTTAAACTTACTAGCTTGTTATTTGTTTCCTAATTTTGTCCTTTGATATTCTTGATCCAAGTCATTCTTTCACCTTAATTGTTTAGTTTTCTATTTTATCTTTCTTGGTCTACTGATTGTGCATTTTGTTTTCCATTTTTAGTGACTGACATCTGAAAATCTGTATGCTAGTTTATTGCTTCCTATATTAAAGTAAAATTACTGCTCTCATAGCTGTTCTACTCTTCTTTGTATAGTATAGTATTTCTCCCACTCCCATCTCCTGTATTGCTGCTCTCATTTATTTTATTTTATTTTAAATTTTATTGTCAAGGTAAAGTACAGAGGGGTTATAGTTATGTAAGTAACGTAATGAATTCATTTCTTTTCTCACTTGTTATCTTTTCCCCCATTTTTTCCCTCTTCCCTCCCAACACCACCCCCCACCACCCCCAAGATTATGTCCAACATATTGTCTTGTGAATATCACTGTTGCATAGGTTCCCCTTTTGTCTCACCATTTTGTTTTTTTCCCTTTCCTTTCCCTGGTTCAGATCAACATATTTACATTATCCAGGTATCAAATCAAATACAGTGACTACATGGGATAAACTATAGGTGGGGAAAACACAAAAGGATAAAAAGAAATCACATAACACATTAAGAACCACAACAACAAAAACATACCTTGGAGTTCACTTCACTTGGAATCACCTTATACAGTCATATGTACATAGCTATTGAACTATTCTGCTCATCTACTAAGATTGTCCTTGATGTACAAAATAATGCTCTCCCTATTACCCAGTAATCCCACTTCTGGGCATTTACCCAAGTGACCACAAACAATGCCTCACTAAAGCTACCAACACAATTATGTTTATCACAGTATTATTTACCATAGCTAAGATATGGAATCAACCCAGTTGTCCCTCAGTAGATGAATGGATCAAAAAATGTGACACACACACCTACACACATACACACACACACACACACACACACATTCACACATACACATACACACACATGGAATACTATGCTTCCATGGGAAAGAATGATATCACCTCATTTGAAAGAAAATGGAAAATCTTGGAAAAAATATAAGTGAAGTAAGCCAGACTTACTGAACCAAAGGTCCCCTGGTTTCCCTTATTTGTAATAGTTTACGTCAAGGATAATCACATGCATTTTAATTTGACATTTTGTTCTGTGCTGAGCATACAACATTATTGCTATATTGTTTGTTAGTATTTCTGCAGGCAGGCATATTTAAAGAATTACGTTCATCTTATCCATTACTGAAGGAAGAACTACTAAAAGAGCAACCCCTACTAGGAAGAGCAAATCCGACTTACGTAGCTTCATTCCTATGTAAGGCCAGTGTTGTCTCCTTTATCCTCATGTTATACATTACAACTCTATACTTGGTCATCCCGTCTATCTACTACCTTCTACATTGTAAACTAAATGCCTCAGCAATTCTCATTTGCTTTACTTTTTAAAAAATTTCTCTCTTAATGTTTGAGGTTGGGGTGTGTGAGTGTGTGTGTGTGTGTGTGAGTGTGTGTGTGTGTGTGTGTGTGTGTGTGTGTGTGTGTGTGTGTGTGGTTTTACAAAGATCAGAAGACAATGTTTTTCTTCATTTAGAATACATCTTTCAAGTCATTGTAAGTTGTGGCTAATGGGAGAAGTATTTTGCTATTTAAAAGATGAAACAATAAAATATATTTGTTCATGTACAACAGTTGTTTTATTAGTCTGTAGTTGAAAACTTAACTTCAATTTATATCTTGGTTGTTGATGTGAATAACAATGAAATACAGATATACTTAAGAGTTACTCATACAGAAATAATCATATGATTGGTGGGTCAGATGATATTTCAACTTTGCATTTCTTTAGAAAACTGCACACTACTTTCTACAATGAGAATACTAACCTGTATTTTGAACAAGAGTGAAGAAAATTTTATTTCTCTACACTCTCATCAACATTATTACCTTTAGAGTTTTTATAAAGGCAGGTTTTTACGAAGTGCAGTACCCCAGACTGGCCTTAAACTCAAATCCTCTTACTCCAACCTCCTAACTGCTTGCACTTACTAGCCTTTACTATCACACCTGACTCCTTTGATGTTTTGATTAGTTTTAATTGTTATGAAGTAGTATCATAGTAATTTTGAATTGCATTTCTCTATAATGACTTCTGTTCACAAAGCATTAAGCCAACATGGAAGTGGTATTAAACCCAACTTTGTAAACCCACTGGTGATTTTCAGGGATTTTTGGAAAACAGGTCTATTCAGAACTTTTGTTAATCTCATCTTTAATCTCTCTATACAAAATCAATACTTAATTTAATATAGTAGAAAGGAAAAAAATTAAATTCCTAACATTTTTCAATTTTTAATAACATGATATTGCTTAAGTCGTTTTCTGTTTACACTTGAGACTATATAATTCAATTTAGTTGTACCTTTTACAAGGCTATACGTATTTTATTTATTTTATGTTGATTGCTCTTTCCAAAGCCTGCGAGTCTAATTTCCCTTAGCTTCTTTCAGTCTCATGTAGTTCAGATTTCAAACTGAAGAATAAATGGAAGGAAGCAAATAAAAAAATACATTTCCTCTCATCTGATGATGCCTCTACAAGAGTGAGGAAAGAGTTCATCCTTCTTAGGACCTATGAAAATATATCAAAAAGAGAATTCATTCTGCTAGATTTTCCCTATCTTTACAATGTAACTTAAATGATGTAAAAAACAATATACTGCTGAGATATGTTTATGTTTTATCAGGTTTGTACTTTTTTATATGGACTTAACCTCAATCTACAACATTACTTCATGATTCTGTCCCTGATATTTTTAAACTACCAAGACATAAGATAATCAACTTGATGTGCAGCATGGGAAGTTATCCATCTGGCTTCCTTCGAAGCAGAGCATGGTAAATACATAACTTTACATCTGGTTATTCACTACATGTAATGGTTTCTGTAATACTTATTGCGTTCTATTTAGTATTTTAAAATACTGCTGGCTAAACTCAAAGCTCATTCATAGAATTTTATGTTAAGTATTTCACAAGTTTTATTTCTTAATTCTTAAGATAAAATTTGCTTTAATGCTAATGTTATTACCATTTTAATGTTGGGAAAAATTGTAATTAAAGGCACGAATTGTATGGCCCAAAGACACACAGTGAGGAAGGAAATGAGTTAAAGTTTCCAACAGTCTTTCAGCAATACAAAATGATAAGTAAAATCTCTCCATTCTCTTACACTCTCAATTCAATATTCATGTTATCCAAGAAATAATAGCATAGCAATGCCCATGGTTATTTTTTTCTGTTACATTTTGTCTTCAACCGAGATTGTTTTGGTGACATTGGCTTATCATGCACAGAACTGAGCGCATAAATTGAGGTCCAAGGAGGGGCAAATTTCTTCTGTCCCATAGTTCGTTTCCTTTTTAAAAAGTAATAAAACTTTCAAATATCATCACTTACAGTTTTTTAGAATCCAGAAGCGAAATGAATTCACATACAATCAGTGCAAAATGCTTTAAAATTAGTAGATAATAAAACAGGCTCCCGTGAAGTAAATATTTTACTACTTTGAAAATTATTTTTAAAGCCTTGTGCTGGATGGCCACACCTGTAATCCTGTCTACTTGGGATATCTACTTAGGAGCGCCAGATCTGTGGATAACAGTTGGAAGACAATCAGAGCAAAAAAAAAATTCATAAGATTATTTTTCAAAACTTTTAATGAACTACCAAAGAGCCAGGAATGGTGATGTAGCTTATATAGAACCTCATCAATCTAGAGAGGAAATGCCTAGCAAGACCTTGAAGTCCTGAGTTCAAACTCTGAGCATGCCAACGCAAATGCACGAGTACTCACATGTGCGCGGGCGTGCACAGACACACACACACACACACACACTCACACACACACACACACTTTTGCAAAATACTTTCATGTCAGTGTTTTGCATTAATTTCTTTGTTAACGATATTATATAGGGAAAATGGGGAAAATAAACTTTTCCTTCTCAGATCATTTTCATACATTTTTATTGGAAAAATACTGTACACAGGGGTCACATTTACATGAGAAAGTTAATGAGTACATTTCCTAAAAAGCATTGTTACCTCCTCCTTTATTTCCCCCCACCATCCTTTCTCTCTAACCACCACAAGTAGCCTCTCCTCCCCGTCTCTCCCACCCTGCCTAAATATAAACTTCATTTTTCATCATAGTGTCTTGTGCATCTCATTGTTACAATTGGTCAACCTGTATCCCTATTTAAACATTGTGTTTTTACCTTTCCCCTACCCAAATTAGAGAAGCATATATATAAGATATTGGTGCACCAACTTCAAATGCAGTGAAAACAGGTGTTATAAAGTGGGGGAGGAACATATAAAGAAACAAAAAAAATCACATCATACATTGTAAGTCCATTAAAAACAATAGCACGAAAGAAAAAAAGCACTTGTGTCAATATCTTGGAGTACATTTCCCTTAACATCATCTTATGTAGTCATATGCACATAGCTTTTGACCTTTTTTATTTATCCCAGACATATATTAGTAACTGAAAATGAGGGAAAGCAGGGGTCCTATGTTTCTTTGGACTTGTCTTACTTCATTTAATAAGTTTCTTTCCAAGTCTTTCCATTTCCTAACAAATTGAGTGATGTCATTCTTTCAGATGGAGGCATAGAATGAATCTATCTATCTGTCTATCTATCTATCTATCTATCTATCTATCTATCTATCTATCTATCTATCTATCTATCTATCTATCTATCTCATTATCTTGCTCCATTCATCAATTGAGGGGAATCGGAATTGGTTCCATACCTTAGCTATCGTAAATAATGTTGCAGTAAACATAGTTGTGCTGTTAGTTTTATTGTGGTCTTGTTTGTGATCATTTGGGTGAATGCCCAAAAGTGGGATTGCTGGGTCATGGGGGGCTTTATGTGGAGCCTTTTGAGGAACCTCCATACTGCTTTCCAAAGTTGTTGAACAAGTTTACACTCCCACCAAGGATTCGGTAGGGTTCCCTTCTGTCAATATACCCTCCAGCACCTGTTGTAAAAATATGGAACACTTCAAGAATTTGCATGTCATCCTTGCACAGGGGCCATTCTAATCTTCTCTGTATTGTTCCAATGTTAGTGTATTTCCTGCTGAATTGAGCACAGAACATTTTTTATATATGAAGTGTAATTCATTTTCTTTCTTTTTATTGTGAAAATACTGTACAGAGGAGTTACAATAACATGGACAAAATAACGAATACCTTTCTTATCAAGCATTGTTGCCTCCTTTTTGTTTCCCCTTCCTCTCCCTTCCCAAACTCCCACTAGCTCTGACACCTGATCCTCTCCCCCATCAACGTTGTAAAGTTCGTTTTACGACATAACGACTTGTATATCTCATTGTTGTAATGGGTCCAACTGTATCCCAATTTAAATGATATTTTTTCCCTTCCCCTCCAAAAATTATACCAACATAAAATACAGTGAAAGCAGGCGTTAAACCTTGGGGGAGGGACATACAAAGCAACATAGAAATCATCTCATAAATATATTAGAAACAATTGGATTAAAGAAAAATCATTTGAATACTTATCTTTGGGTATATTTCCCTAACATCAGCTTATCTGACCTATCCTGCTTGACTCAGACATATACTAGTTATTGCAAATAAGGGAAACCATAGGACCTCTGTTTCTTTGGGCCTGGCTTACTTAACATATTTTTTTCCAAGTCTTGTCATTTCCTAACAAATGGGACAATGTCATTCGTTCTGATGGAAGCACAGCATTCCATTGTGTATATATACCACATTTTCTTGATCCATTCATACACTGAGGGGCATCTGGGTTGGTTCTATATCTTAGCTATGGTAAATAATGCTATGAAAACATAGTTTTTTGAGTTCTAGGCATATTTTAGATATGAGACCCTTGTCCGTTGTATGGCTAATGAAGATCTCCGAATCCGTGGGTTTTCTATTGATCTTGCTAGCTATGTCCTTTGCCATGCAGAAGCTCTGCAATTTCATGCAATCCAATAAGTCCAACTTTTTTTGATTTGTTGTGTTTCTGAGTCTCTATTAAGAAAATTTTGGGATGTGCAAGGAGACTTAGAGTTTCTCCTATTGCATCCTGTAATGTTTTCACACTGTCTGTTTTAACTCTGAGGTGTTTGTTCCATTTGAAGTTGATTCTTGTGCAGGGTGATATATAAGGATCTAGCTTTAGTTTTCTACAAGTAGTTAACCAAATGTGCCAGCACCATTTACTGAAGAGGCTGTCTTTCTTCTGTTCTATTTTTTAGATTCCTTATCGAATATTAGATGGCTACAGGGCTGTAGGTACATTTCTGGGTTTTCAATTCTATTCCATTGGTCCCGAGGTTTGTTCTTGTGCCAGTTCCAAGCTGTTTTGTTTACTATGGCTTTGTAGTAGATTTTGGAATTTGATATTGATATTACTCCAGCACTGTTCTTTCTGTTAAATATCGGTTTTTTTCTACTCCATGTTTTTTATTGTTCCGTTTGAATTTTTGGATTGCCTGTTCTATTTCCTTGAAGAATGAAGTTTGAATATTAATAGGTATCACATTGAATTTATAGATAGCCTTGGGAAGTATTGCCATTTTCAAGATGTTGATCTTTCCAATCACAGAGCATGCGTGTTTTTTGCCACTTTCTAAGTTCTGTTTTGATTTCCTTTTTCTGGTTTTTTAAGTTTTCATCATAGAGGTCCTGCAATTCTTTGGTAAAGTTAATTCTTAGAT
Source organism: Dipodomys spectabilis (assembly GCF_019054845.1). Lineage (NCBI taxonomy): Eukaryota > Metazoa > Chordata > Mammalia > Rodentia > Heteromyidae > Dipodomys > Dipodomys spectabilis. The sequence goes on from NW_024871281.1 coordinate 45,390, forward strand.
ATTTCATTTTTTGTGAGACTATTATGAATGGAGTTACTTTGCTATTCAAGCCACTCTTTTCTCATTATCGGCATACATAAAAACCATTGATTTTTGAAGGTTAATTTTATACCCTGCTACTTTGCCAAAGTTTTGAATCAGCTTGAGTAATTTGGGAGTGGAGTCTATGGGATTCTTTAAATACAAATCATGTCATCTGCAAAGAGGGAGAGTTTTACTTCTTCTTTCCATATTTGGATCCCCTTTATGTTAGCATCTTGTATTATTGCTGTAGCTAGGCATTCTAATACTAGATTGAAGAGCAGTTGAGAGAGTGGACATCCTTGTCTTATTCCTGATTTTAAAGGAATTGGCTTTAGTTTTTCACCATTGAGTATAACGGTGGCTGTAGGTTTGTCATATACAGCATTTATTGTATTGAAGAATGTTTCATGGATTCCTAATTTTTCCAGAACCTTCATCATAAAGTGGTGTTGGACCTTGTCAAATGCTTTTTCTGCATCTATTGAGATAACCATATGGTTCTTATCCTTGTTCTTGTTGATGTGATGAATAATGTTAATTGATTTGTGAATATTGAACCAGCTTTGCATCCCTGAAATTGAATCCTGTTTGATCATGGTGTATAATTTATTGGAGTAATTGCTGAAGTCGATTTGCCAACATTTTGTTCAGAAGTTTTGCATCAATATTCACCAAAGAAATGGGTCTATAGTTCTCTTTCTTTAATTAGTCCTTTCCTGGTTTTGGGATGAGGGTGATTATGGCTTCAAAGAATGAGTTTGGTAGTGAACTTTCTCTTTCTATTTCATTGAAGAGTTGGAGGAGTATTGGTGTGAGCTCTGCTTTGAAGGCCTTGTAGAATTCTGCTCTAAAATCATCTGGTCCTGGGCTTTTCTTAAATGGGAGGTCTCTTATGGTTGTTTTTATTTCAAGGCTTGATATGGGCCTGTTAAGATGGCATGACTCATCTTGTTTCAGTTTCGGCATGTCCATATTTGCTTGGAAAAGGCCTATTTCTGCCAAGTTCTCAAACTTATTAGCATAAAGTTTTGAGAAGTATTTCCTTATAATGTTATGAATCATGTTTGTTTCTGTGGTTATGTTTCCATTCTCTTCTCTGAGTTTATTTGGGTGTGTTCTCTTGTTTTCTCTTGTTCTCTCTAAGAAGATTTGCTAACCGTCTCTCAATTTTGTTAATTTTTTCGAAGAAACAACTCTTTTTTTTTTTTATTTGTTCTATGTTGTTATTGGATTTTAATTCATTTAATTCTCATTATTTATTTCCATCTCCTGGATTGGGGTTTATCATGCTGCTCTTTTTCAAGGATGCTTGATGTCTCATTAAATTATTGGTTTTAGATCTCTCCAGTTAGTTGATGTAGGAACTCAAATCTATAAACTTGTCTCTGAGTACTGCCTTTGCTCTCTCCCAGAGGAGCTGGGAGTTTGTGTGTTCATTTTTGTTGAATATCATAAACACTTGAATTTCATTTCTAACCTCTTCCATGACCCAATGGTGGCTCAACAGTGTGTTGTTCAGGCTCCACTTGTTACAGGAATTTCTTTGGTGGCTTTAGGTGTTGAGTTCAATTTTTTCCTTGTCATCTGGGAGAATGTATTTCAATGTTTCTTTACAAGTTTGGTTTGTGACCTAAAATGTGTTCTATTTCGGAAAATGTTCCATGTGCTCTTGGGAAGAACGTGTATGCTGATGCTGCTGGGTGAAATATTCGGTAGATTTCTGTTAAATCTAGTTGATCTATGCAATTGTTAAGGTCTGCAGTTTCTCTGTTGAGTTTTTGCCGAGTTGATCTATCTAGTGTGATAAAGTCCCGAACAATTAATGCCTTTGGATATATGTGAGATTTGAGAGAAAGTACGATTTTCTGAAACTAGACAATTCATCAGAAAGTAAGTCGTGATATTTTAGAACCATGTAAGAATAAAGGCAAGATTGACATGACAAAAACAAAATAAGTCCAGATATTTATTGTTCAAGAGATGTGTAGGAGGAGAAATTCAATTATTCTATACAAGCACCTGTCTTAATGGACACTGCAGCAAGTGGTAAGGTTTGTTAAAAATTTTAAAGTTTTAAATATATTTAATTTTGGGAATTTGCTTATATATGCCATAATTAGGACTGTTTGGCAGGTCATAAAACTTTTCTATAAAGTATTTAAGGTTGACGGTAGCAGACATACTACTAAGTATGTTCATTTTCAGAAACTTTACTAATGAGAAGTTGCAAAGTCTTTGTGTAAAGAAGTCGAGTGAAGAGTTAAGACTTTGTTAACTACACAGTTTATGTTAAAACTTTAGGGCTTCCTTACTTTATATTTTAGCGAGGAACAAATGATGATATAAGCCATATAAAAATCATGAGATGAGTCATAAAGAGTCATCTTAGTGGGTAACTTTAAAGACTACACATAGCCTATAAAACTCTTGTTGAACATCATAATCTTAGCCAGTTTTAAATATACAGGAATATGAGAAAATAGTAAAACCTAATATGTAGTACACCATCAAATACTGAAAAAACTGGTAATTGTTTTGTTTTTTTATTTTATTAATCATTAATATTTAATCATTGGCTTTCTTTATTTGTAGCATTGTTTCCCTTGTTGTAACATAATACAACTTTTTGTAAGTCGTCATCAGGAGATACTTTGAGAAGGTTACTGGGTTGGCAAAACCATTTTTTATAGGTGCATGTGAATTTATAAAGAGGAAAATTAAGAACAAAATATGTATTAAAAAATCTTCAAGTAAAGTGTGAATCAGGAGTATTGATAAATGTCCACACCTAAAATCTTAGCCCTAGGCTGAAGCAGCGGTATTACAGAGTTGAAGCCACAAATGTGAGAGACTCTGTTTTGTTTTGTTTTATATTTTGATTTTGTTGATCATTGGGGTTGAACTCCGGGGCCTGGGTACTCTTCCTCAGCTCAAGGCTACTGCTATCACCTGAGCCACAGCGCCACTTTCATCTTTTTCTACTTATGTGGTGCTGAGGAATTAAACCCAGAACCTCATGCATGCAAGACAAGTAATCTACCACTGAGCAACCTTCCCAGATCCTGAGAGACTGTGTTTTAAAAAATAATCTAAAAATTATTTGCTTTCTGCTTTGGGTTATAAAATAAAATATATGGATATGAATATATATCTATATCTATCTATCTATCTATAGTCTGATATGGTACTTGAACTATTGGCTTGGGCACTGTCCTTATGATCTTCAGCTCAAGGCGACCCCTCTACCGCTTGAGCCACAGAGCCACTTCCAGTTTTCTAGTGGTTTATTGGAGATGAGAATCTCATGGACTTTCCTGCCTGGGCTGGCTTTGAACCATGATCCTCAAATCTTAGCCTCCTGAGTAGCTAGAATTTCAGGCAGGAGCCACAGGCACCCATCTCTTTTTATATTTTTGTGAATTGTCGTACTTCGAAATTTATATTAACTACGGCCACTTTATCCTTTTCAAAGTCATGAAATATCTCTGAGAGTTTGCTTCTGTGCAGATTGTTTTTGCATTTATAATTTCTTCTTAGTCATTTTTATTTTTTATCAAAACCACTTTACATTTTATGTTGATACGTTATCATACATCAGATACCGACAAATGTACATTTAGGGTCTAAAGATAGCAGTATGAATATTCTTATACAACTCTTGCTTATCTGTTATGCACTTTCAGTATTATGATATTTTTCTGTCTTTTTTTCTTTCTCATTCATTCTCTTTCTCTTTCTGGCTCCATGTCTTCTACTTAGAATTTCTGCTGGTCTACTATTATACATCAGGATCCACTGGTTTTGGGGGAACATGATAGGGACCATCAGTTATCCTTGCATTCTTCGAGAGTTGTAACAGTGACGTGATATTATTCTTTGCCATTCTAAATGACAAGAATTCCCTTTCACTTTTACTACTATTATAAATTTTATATATTTTATATAAAATATTATATATTTTATCTCATAGGAATCATTGGGACAGATAAGATAGTTTTAACCTGTGACCTAAATGTCCTTTTTCTTTTAAAAACATCATTTTTATTTTATTATCAGTAAGGAAATACATGTAATGAAAACAAATCTATCCTATGGAAATTAGACCGAAGTTGTTCACAGGGATGAAGAACAAGGTAATGGGGGAAGTAACTACAAAGGATGCCCATCATAGAGCACAGATCCTCATAGTAGTTTATCATGAACACTTTGTGAGAATGGCAAGTTGCTGGGAACTAGAGATTTAGTCACTGAACATTTCATATATATGCACTATATATATTTGTATATGCATATATATGTGTATATGCCATTATATATGTACACATTTATGCTATTATATACACAAATACACACATACATTTACACATGTATACATGCACACCTGGAGAAAGACACATAGTCACAGCCAACACAAATTTCACTACTTGCTGAATATGCCTTAGATGGAATGCTTGGAACAAAATATGTTGAAGATGTATTTGTCTCTAAGAGTTCTTTTACCACTCCTCTTATCTCTTAAAACTGGTAGGTTTTGACAAATTGACTTGTAAAGTTCAGTACAAGTGATAGCAAGTTAATCAGAAATCTCAGTAAGTAAAGGTCATATGCTGACTCCCTGCTTCGCATGGAATGCTTGCTCTTGTAGACACTCTCAACAACCAAAGCAGCAGGAGAATATCCTGGTATAGAATAAAGTTATAAGGCTTTAAATGGCATCCTTCCTTGACCTCTTTTCCAACAGCCAGCATCATTTCCTAAGCACATGAGTGAGTCCTCAGAAGACTGGAGCTCAGGCCAACATTTAACCAACGCATGTGAAAAGTCCTATGTGAAAAATGTTGACTGAGGTCTTGCTGATTTCCTGACCAAGAAAATAAGAAAAAAAGTAAGTATTTTTAATGTATTAAAATTTGAAAATAATTTGTAACTTGTCAATAAATATGCAGAACACAATTAAAGCAATTGACAAAAAATGATGTGCGTTTCATTTATGTGCTTTTGAACTTGGCGAGTGATTTTATTTCTGTCTACACAAGTAGAATCAGATTAAATCAAACCATTATTTCTTCATTTAAATAAATGGAAAAGATACAGATTGACCCATTGTAACAATGATATCGACAAGACACACTATCAGAGGGATGGTGGAGGAGGGGTTGGGGAGGTGTAAAGGGAAGGGATGGGAGGGGAAAAAAAAGGAGGGCTTAAAAATATTCAGTAAGAAATGGACTCATTACCTTAGTTATGTAACTGTGACCCCTCTGTACTGTATCTTTACAATAAAAATATATATTAAAAAGATACAAGGAAAACTTCTGTACTTATATGAAGTTGTATTTATTACTCAATATCAATAAGGTATTGGTTTTAGGACCACAGGCATATTAAAACTTTGGATACTCAAATTCTCTACATAAACACAGTATATTATGTACATTAGAATCAGTCCACAACTTTAACTGGTTTTCCTACAAATTTATAGAATAGTGTAGCTAAGGAAAGATAAATAAATATTGCATTTTCATATTGGATTACATATCCTTTCAAGTGTTGTCTAAAATTGGTCTACAATAAAATCATTCCCATTGATATCTTTCTCAAGATTGCAAATGTTGGTACTTTCAGCTGACCTTTCTTAAAGCTCATACTTCAAACATAACCTTTTAGTTTGTTCATCCATTCATAGGACATAAACATATGGCATAAAATGTTAATTACCTTTATCTGCTGTCATTAATGTAGTATAACTAATACAATTAAGTATATATCGTGATGGAAAGAAGATTCTTCCTTCTAAATAAATGCTTGCAGGCATGTACACACGCACACACAAACGCACACACACAAACACACACACATACACACACATATATTTACCACTCTAACTCGAGTTAGGTTCCTGATATTGGGTCTCAGACAGTGATCTAATAATCAAACTTTCTTGCCCAGACATAAAATACATTTATAGTTCCAAACATGCAAAAACACCTGATCATTAAAAAAGGAGAATATTTAACAGAACCACCCAGCTCCTGAGCTATCTATTCCCTGATTTCATTCATTCATGATGATGCATTTTTCATATCATATTTAAAAATATTTTTGTTTCTCTGAATAGCAAACAAAAATATGCTGTCATAAAATACAAAATGTAGGTGAAATTACTTGTCTTTAATATACCTTATCAAAGACTTCTGTTTGCTTCTTGTAGAGTGTTTCTGACATTTGCCCTAATGTCTAATATTAAGTTACAAAGGACATGCCATATTCTTAATTAATTTTTCCTAAAGGTTATGCTATGGAGTTGACTCTTATTTGTTTCCTTATTCTAAATTAAATTTTCTTAACAACTTCAATTATATCTTATGTTACTTCCAAGCCATTTGAAATATCAAAAAGAACGGGAAATTCACATACTCAAATCTATAAATTTTCCTCTGAGTATTACCTATGCTGTTGTGTCACAGAGGAGGTAGAATTTTGTGTGTTAACTTGCACTGAATTCCATAAATGCTGGAACTTCCCTCCATATTTCTTCAGTGACTCATTGATGATTTCGCAATGTGTTATTCAGTCTCTGTGAGTTTCGCAATTTTCTGTGATGCCTTTTGATGTTGAGATCTAATTTGGTCCCATCGTGGTCTGACAGGATGCAAGGAATAACTTCATTTTTATTTTTGAATTTCACATATTTTCCTTGTGATCTACGATATGATCTATTTTGGACAACATTCCATGGGCTGCTGAGAGAAATATATATTGTGACTCTGCTAGGTAAAATATTCTGTAGATATCTGTTAGGTATAGCTTGTCAATGCAGTTATTTAGTTCTGAAGTTTTTTGCTAAGTTTTGACCTGGATGGCCTGTCCAGAGGTAAGAATGATGTGTTCAAGCAACCAACAATGTGTTTGGATGTATGCATGTTTTTATGTCAATTCGCATTTGTTTGATGAATTTGGGATCTCTAGGATTCAGGGCATTAATATTTAGAATTGTTATATCTCCAGATGGATAGTTCTCTTTATCAATATTTAATGTCCTTCTTTGTCTCTTTTTACTTTCATACCACTTGAATTTAAAACCTATTTTATCCAATATTAGTATAGCTACTGAGGCCTGTTTACGAAGTCAATTTTTCATTTGTAAAGTTGATGTATAGAATTGTTACAATTACATAAGTCAGATAATGAGCACATTTCTTTTTGAACAGTGACACGTCTTCCCTAATGTTCTCCCAGGTTTTCCCTTCCAACCTCCCTCCCCCACAAGTTGTATAGTTCATTTTCAATGTAGTGTCTATTGAGTTGCACTGCTGCATTTGTTGACTCTTTGTCCCACTATGTCTGTGTTCCCTATTGCCCTTTCCAAACTGACATATACGACCTAAGGTGTAGAAACAGAAAACAGCAACAGAAGGCAGAAGGGAAAAAGCAAAATAATAAATAAAACCTTACATATCCATTTCCTGGAGATCATTTGGATGAACATTATTTTATATGATAATATTGATATAGCTATTGAGCCTTTGTGATCCTCTCCAAAGGGCATCCTCCTTAGATCTTACTATGTAAATGTTTAGAATCCTATATAATTTATCATGTCCAAGTGTAATGGTTTCTCCTTTACCTTCCAAGTGTGTTTACTTGTAGAATTAGAGGCACATTCTAATACAACAGAATGGAAGAAGATTATTTTTTTTTCTTTTTGCTTATGTGGTGCTGAGGAATCGAACCCAGGGCCTCATGCATGCTAGGCAAGTGCTCTACCACTGAGGCACCTGAAAGAAGATTATTACTACCTAAGCATCAGACAAGGGTTTTCAAACATAACCCATATTTAAAGATAAAAAATTAAACCCAACGAAAATAAACCCTAAAATAAACAAGAACCCAGTTAATATATGGGATAAACACTTAAAGAGAAACTTCTCAGAAGAAAATTGACAAACAGACATATTTCTCTCCATAAAAGAAATGCAAATCCAAAGAACACTGAGATTCATCTCACCCCTGTTACAATGTCTTTTGAAAAAATGAACAATCACAGATACTGATAGAGATGTCGACCAAAGGAAACTCTATTAAACTGTTGGTAGGAATGTAATATTCTTCAAGCAGTTTGGGAAACACCATGGAAGTTGCTCACAAAACTGAATAGAGAGCTACTTATGATCCAGCAATTCCATTTACAGGCATTTATCCAACAGAGTAGAAATAAAGCCACACTGAAGCTGCCAGCACAATCATGTTAATTGTTGCATTATTTTCTGTAGCCAAAATATGGAATCAACCCACATGCCTCTCATTGTAAAAAGGGATCAAGAATTTATATATATATGTATATATATATATAAATTTATATATATTTTATTTTATTGAATCCTGTTTACAAGTGTGTATGTGTTTATATACATATATATACATACAAACATACAGCTATACATACATAATGTACTTCTGTTCATCCATCAGAAAGAATAATATTTCCCCATTCTTAACGAAAGTGAAAGACAAAATATTAATCTTAAGTGAAATAAACTAGACCCAGAGAAACTTAGGTTACATGATTTTCCTCATTTGTGGTACAGAGAAAGTGCCTATAAATGTAAAAGTAAACACACTTGATGGTATGCAAGGATGTACAAATGAATTATCTGAAGTGTCAGAGTCCATGGAGAGTGAAAATACTTCTCTTAAAAGACTAAGTCAAAGCCCAACAAATTAAATACCAGTAAATGTGTACAGGAGAGGAAAGTGGGGGGAAAGTGAGAGGGGTAGGAAATTGGAGGGAAAAAGGATAGAATACAGGCAAGAATCCCTTGTATAGTGCCCAGAATTGGAATACACAAAGGAAAGGGTAGTGTGAAATGGAGTGAAGATTTTGAAATGGTAACACAATTCTAAGTGCACTGTACACATAAACTGCTTTGTTAAATGGCAAGTAATTCCATAACATAATATTGGGATACATAAGGATTGGGGTTGATTGGGAGATGTGGATGAGAATGTTAAAAGGGGTGACATTGGTCAAGATGCACTGTATGCATAAACTATTTCAGAGATTGGCAACTCCTTTGTACAAATAATTAAAGATAAAAGTATTCAAAAATTATGATAGTTGAATAGAGAATTGAACCTCAATTAAATTCATATTTAAAACTATTTTTAACCTGGTAGTTTGGAGAAAAAATTCAAATAATTAAATATTATGAATCTTTTTATCAGAATTTGTGAAATTAGAATCAAAACTACTTTGCTTCATGTCAGCCATTGGGCTGTTATAAGAGAATATTTCAAAGTGACTTAAAAAATCAGGAGTATATTATCCATACTCCAGAAGGTTGAATATTGATTATAAAAATGGTTATTCAAAGCAATTCCTTGCTTTATGGGGGCCTGCTTTCTGGTTCATTAAAATTTATTTGCTGGACTTTCACATGGCAGAGTAATTATATTGGACTTCTTTTATCAAGATCATTATTGCAGGGTCATCTCTGAAAGGATGATTCTAATGTCACCAGACAGGAGAATAGATTTTCAACATGTGTATCTGGAAGGAATTACATCGTCCAATACACTTTGCAACTTTTTCTTTAACTCAGTGTGGTGCGTCATTTGGATATTATTTCATAGAAGATAATAAGTTAAGGACAAGTTTATATCATGTGAATTATGTGAATGATTCTTCTTACAATGGGAGTAATTATAGTGTTGGCAAAGTGAAGTATGATTGCTTAGTGGTTCTTGAATCACATCATAGGTAATCATTTATATGTGGTACAGCCTTTCTAAGGCCCTTCTGATGTGTTTGAATAATCTCCGATGAGTTATTTGCTGTCAGAAATATTCATTTGAGCCAACAAATTTAGATGTCCTTGATTTTAATTCCGGTCTGTTATTAGGACTCCCACAGACATCACAATCAGAGGATGATAATTTCTCTGATAAAATACATAATAAAATTTATTATAATTAATATAACATGAAAACTGTAATATTAATAGCACTATAAATACTAGTATTCATTTTTAAATATATTGACATCCTTTGGTTACATCAATTTTTTGAATAGTTAGAACTAAATGTACATTGTTTGCAAATAGATATTTGATGATGCATAAAAAATGAGAAAAACATTTGTGTACATATTTACTACATATGCAAACAGATTCACCTGGTTATTTCTGACCCTTCATTTGTTGGTTTCATTCATGCATGGAGAACATGCGGATAAGTGAAAATTGCAAACTTGCATTTACTAAACGGTTAATTACATGCTGTTTATTTTGGGATAAAAAGCAGATTTTATAAATTAAATTGTTTCAAGTATAACATTTTACTACTATCTTAGATACCAATAACTTTCTATTCCTTTGAGGCATGAGCCCTCAGGATGTTGACCAAATTTCTTAGTTCATTTACACAATTAATATAAGTATGTATTTTCTCATCTATCTTTCATTTCACCACAGAACCTGTATTTATACTTTATGTCATACATGAATATCAATGCCTTTAGAAGATATTTATTAATTGGTGTATATTATTTGTAAAAGGCAATCTTATTGAAATATTTTACACACTCACATATTGATCAAAGGCCTGATTAACTTGTTTCTGACTTTCTTCATTCCCATTGCCCCTTATTTTTCAACTGTTTTCTGTGAACTTCTTTGTGCTATCTTCACACATGTCAAAATGTATTATAGTGTTGTTCACCCTCTGTCATTGAAAATTATACAATGCTGAACATAAAAGCAAAAATCTAAACAAATAGAGATATATCATTCTTGTGGATTGGATGATACAATTGAAAAAAGATATAAATTGTCCCCTCCCCTTTGTTTTGGTCATCCATTGGGCTTGAAATCTGGTACTGGGCACTCTCACTCAGCTCTTCAGTTTAAAGTGAGTTTTCTACTCATTGAGCAACTGTGTCACTACTGGTTTTCTGGTGGTTAATTTGACATAAGAGTCACACGGACATTCCTGTTTCAGCTGGCTTTGATCCACAATCCTCAGATCTCAGCCTCCTATGGAGCTAGGATCATAAGCATTAGGCAACACTGCCCAGATTCACAGTTTCATTTATAAGTTTATGACAATTTCTAAAAACACCTGATCAGCTATTTTTGGCTCACTGACAAAGAAAATAAACTGGAATATATTTCTCTATCCAATATTAAAACTGAAAGTGTAAAATTGTTATATTTGTAAGGGAAGATTATACAGCTCAATGGGTCTGTAAGGCACCAGATTAGATCCATATAAATATTATCAAGGGATATTTAATAAGGGGTAAAAGAAAACATTGGTGGAATTAAATTCTCTTTAATAAGTGGTGATAAGGTAGACCGTATTGGGGGGAATTAAAAAGTGAACATTGACTTAAACATAATTTATTCAAATGTTAACTTCAAGCAGGATGAAAATGTGGCATATAAAACAAAAAGAGTGATGTAAATGTAAAGCAAAGAAAGATGTCGACAATTTTGGAGATGAAGCACTCTTAAATTTGGCATTAAAATTACAGGAAAGGAAAACTTGATATAGCAGAACTCAATACAAGTGTAAAATAATTTGGTCTTTGAAAGCTCATATGCAAGTAGTGAATAGAAGTTGGAAGTTGGGGGCTCATGTATCTCATCCTAGCTATTTGGGAGGCTGTGATTTGTGTATTGCTGTTTGAAGGCAGCCCACAAAAGAAACTCCCTGAGAATCTTACCTCTGATTAACAGCAAAAAAGCTATAAGTGCGGCTTGACTCAAATGGTAAATTGTTAATAAATTGCAAGAAATCTCAGGGACCATGAGTTCAAGCCCCAGGAGCATACATGCATGTACAAAAGTAATAGTAGTGATGATGATGATGATGATGATGATGATGATGATGATGATGATGATGATGTTGATTATGATGAAGGGTATCCATAGTCAAAGATAAAATATTTGCAAATCCTGTACCTAAAGAATGTCTCAAATCTAGACTCTGTATAGGACTCTCAAAACAATGTTAAAAAGAACACCAAGTATAAACCACCAAAATACATGTTGTGAAAAATAAACACAAGAGAAGCATCATCAGTCATCAAATAAATGCACACTAAAACTAAAATGACATCATAAGTCATGTATGAGTATTACTTCACATAATACAATAATGACCATACTGAACGCTACCAAGAAACAGAGAAACTGGATCCTGGCAGGAATGTCAAATGGGAAAGACACTCCTGAAAATGTTTTGGCAGGTTCCTAGAATGAAGAATATGCAAATACCCACAGTATAGCACAGGAATTGAGCTCTTCAGGATTTGTCTCATAGAAATAAAATGTAACATTCACCCAAAAGCCAAAACTCAGAGGATTATAGCAGCATTATGTACTCTAGTCGAAGAAATGGAAATCAATTCAAGCTTTCTTCAAGTGAGTGGGAAATGAATTGTGCAACATTCTCTAATAACAGAAACAAAAAGCAACTCGAGAGAATACAGTATAATATTAAAGCATAAAATAACTGGGAATAATCTACCATAGATTTGAATTCAATCTTAAAAGCTTAGTTATTACATGATCAAGAAGTCAGAAAGAAAAAAATGTGTTGTTTGCCAAGATGAAACAGGTTTGGGATGGGAGAATGAGAAGTAGTGGGTTTAATTATAAAAAGGGAAGCATGAGACAGACTTATTTTTGGTAAAGAAACGTATCTGTAAATATGGTATATTCATATAGAGTTGATAAAAATTATATTGGACTTAATATATTTAGAAAATAATTAAAATAACTGAAGTATTCATAAGGTACTTGTGAAATATTAGTGTCCCACTTGTGATATCATACTAGAAATACTAAAATAAATTGGAAAAGTATTCAAAAGATTTCTCTGTGTTCTTCTAAGATCATAAAGATCCATACTAACCTCAATAAAACTTAATGAAATATAGAAAACAGAAGTTACATTGATAAATGGGGATCAAGCTTGAAATATACCTTGATAATTGGAAGGCAGAGATTTAGAAGACTGATATCAGAGCCAGTTCTGACAAAAGAAAATTCATGAGAAACTAAAAACAAAGAAAGCTAGATATAGGGTAATTTCCCTGTTATCTCACATTTGTGGAAGCCATAGGAAAGAGATCTTTGCTTAAGGGAGGCTTGGCCTCAAAAATAATATAAAGTGATTAAAGCCTTAGCAACATCAAGCACCAGTAGTGCCAAAGGAAAAGAAAAGAAGACAACAGAAAAGGAAAGGAAAGCATAAAAAAGGCAACTATTTACTCTTCATTCTTGTAGTTTCATGTCATTGGGTACAAGAATTGAGAGTATTTTGTTTACTGTTTTTAGATTCAGGCCTCTCTAATATGAAAGTATTTATTTCAAGTAATTATTTTATTACTACTATTTATTAGCTTATTATTAGGCCTTCATGGAGATTGAACCCATGGCTTTGTACATATATATATAGAGAGAGAGAGAGAGACTAATATATATATATATACATATATTAGTCTAGTTCTACAACTGAGCTGTACCTGCAGGTCTCTTGTATAGTTTTAGAAATTGTTTATGAATTCTTCAATAGTTATCTATTCTACTTTTCATCTTATCTTTTCTCTCCTACCTTTCCCCCTATGTATTTTAGTTTAAGCGTTGAAATTTTTCCTCAATTTTATCTTCGAAACTTAGAACTTTGGTTTTAAGTTTACAGAGAAGTCGGTTATTTTATGACATCTTTTTAAATTATATAGCAATATATGTATTTCACATGTATGATTGATTCTTAGAGTTCATTTCAATAAGAAACATTTATATGGTCATATACACAGAGCTACTGAGCCATTGTGATCCTCTACTAAGAATAGCTTCCCTTGTTCTTGCCATGTGAATGCTTAGAGTGCTGTTAGTTAAGCAAGTCCAATTGTAATTATTTGTCTTTTACTATCTATTGGATTAACTTGTAGATATATGGACATGTCTAGTTATTACAAATGAGGGAAACCATGCAGCATATATTGAATTGGATCTGGCTTATTTCACTTAATATCATTTTTTTCCAGGCTTTCCATTTCTTCAAGAATGGGGTAATGCCATTCTTTCCAATGAAAGCACAAAATTCCAACAATACAACAGAATTGAAGACCCAGAAATTGGCATATAATCTTTGATAAGGAAGCAGAAATGAAGGATGGAAGAAAAACAGCCTCTTCAAAAAAGAGTTCTGGTAGAATTGTCTGCACACAGAAAACTGAAGTTAGATCGTTATATATCCGTCTGCACCAGAATTGATTCCAAATGGATCAAAGACCTCAATGTAAGTCCGGATACTTTGAGATTGTTACAGGAAGAGTTAGGGGAAACAGGAGGGTTCCTTGGCACTGGTCAAAAATTCCAATATAATTGTGGATAAATGGGATTACATCAAACCAAATCAATCATTTGTCAGACTCAAAAGAAATGAAGAAAAAAGAGATAGTGTAGCACAGATTTATTTGGATGCAAAGCTATAGATGAAAGCCTCACCCAATACTAAATCCTTACTCCCTTTTCTATCTAGGTTACTTATAGTGGGTTGACATGAATTCAAGAGTTTTCTGGTTGGGATTAGAATGAAAACAGCTAATGCTAAGACAGAGGTAGCATGTGAAATGAATTGTAACTGGAGAAAGGAGGAATTAAGGTAGGGGGGTCTAGTTCAAAGTCTTGGCTTGGTACCAGCTAAGTAAGGTATATCTGCACCAGGGAAGGGGAATAAAACAGGAATGGTTATAAACAAAAGCATTGGTCTGAAGCCTCAAATTAAGGACCCCAGTCTGTGTGGAATGATCTCTAACATGAGGTTTTATTTAAATTAACAAGCATGATTTTACATGATTGCAGAGTGGGATGGTGCATAGTCACAGGAATGTCTGCTATGTCAGGTAATCCAATCTGCCCTTTCACATTACCCAATAGCCAGGTTTCAACGCAAATGACTACGAAGAGATTGTAGAAATGAGACTGCGACTTTTCCCTCTCATGAATCAAAATTCTGTCAAATGATTTCTGTCTTCAAATTTGATTATACATTTCTCATGATTTTTCCTACTATTTTGTCTTCATTATTGATATCAATAGAACGTTTTTGTTGTTATCTTGTGTGTATATGCCATTTTTAGGGCTTGAGCTAAATGTTTAATGGGCTCCCTTGTATTTTTTGCTCATGGCTGATGACACTCTATTCCTTGAGCCACATCCTCATCTTCTCCTTCTTGGTGGATAATTGGAGATAAGTTTTCATATTTTTGTCTGTTTGGACTGACATTGAACCAAAATCTTTAGGTTTTAGCCTCCCGAGTTTCTAGGATTCTACACATAAACGGCTAACACCAACCTTTGCTTTACTGTTATTTTAAGTATGTGTTAGAAGAAAGTTGAAGTATATTTGTGTTAAGTGTGAAATTTTCAAATACAAGTTTGAATCATCTTGATATAATGTAACTGTTATCAATTTTAACAGCTAAATCAATTAATTTTACACACTCCCACAGAAATATAATTGAAAACAAAAGACATAATTATTTTCTTAATACAAGTACTGGAACCATGATTTTTTTCACGTTACAATTCATGTTTTATATAATTTTGATTAGCAGACATCCATGAATAAAAGTAAATATATTAATTGTAAACCACAAGAAGCAAAGTGATTTTAGTTAAGAATAGATATTTCATTACAGTCAGAAACTATGTTTTTGAGAATTCTCACTAAAAATAGAAGTTACATGCAGAAATTAATGGATGTAGATTGATCATTACAGAACATATGAATGAATATGTAAAATATAAAATGTAAATATGTTAAAACATAATTATGTAGCCAGGTGCCTGTGGCTCATGCTTGTAACCCTAACTACTAAGGAGTATGAGAGCTGAAATCATGGTTCAAAACCAGCCTAGGCAGGAAAGTCTGTGAGATTCTAATCTCCAATTAGCCACGAGAAAACTGGCAGTGGTCCAAGTGGAAGAGCAGTAGTCTTGATCTGAAGAGCTGAGGGACAGTGTCCAGGCCCAGATTTCAAGCCCCACCACTGACAACAAACAGTGAGAAATAAACTATGCTTTAAAGAGTTAACCAAGGCAAATGGTTTATTAGATATTTAGAGTCATGTTCAGACTTTGTGGTGGAAGCCAGAAAGAGAAAAAAAATCATGTTTTTATACTTCCTTGAGCCACTCTAATTTACTTCATCTATTTCTGGAAGAATGAAATTCTTGATGTGAAGCCTTTTGCTTGATATACACAATGTGTCATTCTTCCTTTATTAATAGGAGAATTTGGAGAAAGGATGAGAATTCACACTAGGAAAAGAAGAAGAGGAAAAGAGAAGGAGAATTCTAGATATTTTGTTCTTCCTCATCTCAATCACAAGGTTTGGATAATGATTGTGGATTTTAGATACATGCTCTAGAGTGATTAAAAACATAATGGAATTCTATGCCTCCATCAGAAAGAATGACATTGCCCCAATTGTTAGGAAATGGAAAGACTTGGAAAAAATTATATTAAGTGAAATAAGCCAGGCCCAAAGAAACATAGGTCCCATGGTTTCCCTTATTTACAATATCTAGTATATGTATGAGTCAAGCAGAAAAGGTCAGATAAGGTGATGTTAGGAAAATAAACCCTAAGATATGTATTCAAATGTTTTTTTTCTTTCATGCATTTGTTTCTAACGCATTTATAAGATTATTTCTTTGTTGCTTTGTATGTCCCCCCCACAGTATAACCCCTGCTTTCACTATATTTGATGTCGGTATAATTTGTGGAGAGGAAGGGGAAAAACAAGTCATTTAAATAAGGATACAGGTGGACCCGTTGCAACAATGAGAAGTTCAAGTTGTCATGTCGAAAACGAACTTTACAACTTTGGTGGGGGGGAGGATAGGGTGGGTGGGGGATGCTGAGAAGGGATGGGAAGGGGAAACAAAGGAGGAGGCTACAATGCTTGATAAGAAATGTACTCATTATTTTGCCCATCTAATTGTAACCCCTCTGTACAGTATTTTCACAATAAAAAATAAATAAAAATTAAAAAAAGAAAAAAGATAACCCCACAAGTGATCACATGAAGAATACTTATTTATAAAATATGTAATAGCATCAAACAGGAAATGTTATCTATTTGTTTAGTTCTTGTTTAGTATTTGTTAAACTCTGATGTGCTATCGTCAACTATCATAAAGGTATATAAGAATGGTAAGCAACTAACTTCTTTTTTTGGGGGGGGGTCTGGTTGTGGGGCCTGAACTCTGGGCCTGAACTCTCCCTCAGCTCTTCAGCTCAAGGCTAGCCCTCTACCACTTGAGCCACATCACCACTTCTGGCTTTTTTCTTTTCTTTTTTGCTTATGTGGTGCTGAGGAATCGAACCCAGGGCCTCATGCATGCAATGTAAGCACTCTACCGCTGAGCCACCTTCCCAGCCCCGCAACTAACTTCTTAATATCAAATTCTAATATTAGCTTAGTGCTGCCTGTTATATATATGTGGCTGTATTTGAGTTTTGCCTCAATTTTACATGCTATATTCTTCCAGTATATAAGTTGAAAGAAGACTCCCTCTGGAAATATGCTATTTTTATAGCTAATTGAAAACAAGTCAGCTGTTTGACACAGACAATGAGATAGAAATCTTCCCCTAGAAATACCCTTTCACCATTTATGGTTTATATTTGTAAAATGGTTTATATTTGTAACCTGAAGTAAGTCACATGACCTATCTTGACACTTCAGAGTAGAGATAAATCTCACCTACGGGAAGCTGAAGCAGGACATAAAGTAACATGCCAAGTTATGCAACACTTGACATAAGGAAGAAAAAGAAGGAAACTATAATACAATCAATCATACTTGCCATAACATGTCACTTCCGGAAGGAAGATATTATTTACTTTTGTTTCTAAAAGTACTGAGATCTTCAAATCCTGCCTTTTATTCTTGGCTAGTACAGGAATTAGAGAACATTTGCATACTGAGGCAGCAAAAAAATCTCTAGAAAGCTGGAGTAAGCATTTTAATACTACATTTTGTTCTGCTAGGAAAGGAAATCATTTTATAGACAACACTTTATATTTTCTTACCTATTATCTTTTTTTCCAGAACTTGTTTTTGTTAATATATGTGACTATCCACTAGAATAAATGTCTTCATTTATCTGCATCTTGTGCAGAGAGCATAGGCAATTAGATGTAAGTGGGAGTTCATCAGTAGCACTTTTTAAAAATGCAAAAAAATGTGGATAGGGAACCAATATACGTATTTTTCCACCATCACCTTCTACATCCTCCTTCTTCCTTCCCAGGACATACCCAATCTATAAAAAGGCTACGATATTTGACTCTTGACTTTGAAAGAGGAAGCAGAATGCTATGGATGTTGGAGATGACTGTTAATAGTGTTTTCCATAATAATGTCACATACAACAGTCCTATGAGTCCTGCAGCTCGTAACACTATATTTCCTTAGTTATGTGATAGGAATGTCAGCCTTACTCGACTTAGTATTGTTTTCCACTTCCTTTTCTACCACCTGGTCTGAATTATAATATATAGTAAAAGAATGAAAAAGTAATGCCATCTTAAAAATTCCCATTGCAACTTTAGAACTTTGGCACAGGGCAGGGGGAGGAGGATTGGGGGGAAATTCGTGGGCAAGGATGGTAAAGGGAAGCAAAGGATGAGGCAGCAATCCTTGATAATAAATGTACTCATTACCTTGCTCATGAAATTGTAACCCCTCTGTACAGTATTTTCACAATAAAAATAAACTTATGAATATAAAAGAGAAAGTCAATCAGAGGGTAAAAAACAGTTTTTACAGAAGAGAAGGAATAAATCCAGATGGAAGGAATAAATAATAATAATAACTAACGCATACCAGAAACTCTTCTAGGGAACCATTTTTGGTTATTGAAGAACTTGTTATGAACTAGGCTTATTCCTCATTGCCTTTAGAATTCTAAATCTCTTAGGCTATTTCTCTATGTGATAAATGATATATCCTTCTATGCTGTTCTTTTATAGCTGATCTACTTTGTTTTCTAAAAATCTCAGTTTTTCTCTATTTTTATATGAACAATATCTGATACTATATTCACATACACAGACAGTGGAGGATGGTAATGTAAGAGTCTCATAGCTCATGAGTCATTAATGAAACAACATGCAAAAGGAGGACTTATTTGTTACTACCTCGATTTTTCTGAAAAGTTGCAATGTCATCCTTTGCTTCAAATTTCCATTCTTTGTCTTCATAGTGTCGTTAAGTGCACTAAATGGACATATGAGCCAGACACTAGTGGCTCACGCCTGTAATAATAGCTACTCAGGAAGTTGAGACCATAAGATTGTGGTTCAATGTCAGCCTGGTCAGGAAAGCCCATGAGACTCTTATCTTCAATTAACCCCCAGAAACCAGGAAGTGGTGCTGAAGCTAAAGTGGTAGAGTATTCAATTTGAGCTGAATAGCTTAGGGACAGCGCCCAGGATGAACGTTCAAGTCCCACAACCAACTAAAATGTGCAAATATGACTTTGAATTTCCCCAAAAGGAACAACAAGGTCAACAGTAATCTTTCCAGGCAGAAAAAAATATAATTCTAAAATGATTCAGTGCACCTACTTTTGCTGAGTTATTTAAGATATGCCTTTTTTACTGAACGTATTCTCTTCTTTTAAAAATTGTCAAATATTATCTTTATAATAAACTTCATCTAATATTTCTTGTTTCAAAAGAGAAGTCTTTAGAGTTGATGTCAGTTAGCTTTCTTACAATCTTAGTTCAAAGCCAACCCAGGAAGGAGAGTCTGTCAAACTCTTATCTGTAATTAAACACCAAAAAAGCCAGAAGTGGATTTTTGTCTCAAGCAGTGGAGTACAAGCATTGGGGCAAGTGGGCAAGAAAGACAACTGTTCAAGGACAGGGTCCAGCCTCTGAGTTCAAGCCCCACAACCAGCACAAACTAAACAAACAAACAAACAAAAAAACCCACATATTTCTTTGGGACCTTCCTTAAAGCACTGGTTTGAAAAGAGGATCATTTTGTTGATCGTACTTACTGGATCCTGCTTTTTGGAATCCTTATTACTATAGAGAACTCAGGAACATACTAAAGGAATGGACAACTGACTTCTGCAACAAGAGAATCATCTCAGGAGGGAAATATCCATGCACAAGACACTTTAAAACCACCATCTCTTTCTTTCTTTGTAGTAGAACACTTTTTTTGTTTGAGTGTTTTGTTTTTCACCTTTTTCTTTTTTGTTATTGTGAAAATACCGTACAGAAGGCTTACAATTACATGACCAAGATAATGGGTACATTTCTTATCAAGCATTGTTTCCTCCTCCTTTGTTTCCCCTTTCCATCTCTTCCCCTTTCCTCCCCATCCCCACTGCCACCCCCCCCCCTCCAAAGTTGTAAAGTTTGTTTTCAACATGAATTCTGGTACATCTCATTGTTATTTCCATTTTTCCTATTCTGGCCTTTCTTTTTTTTTTCTTTTTTTTTTAAATTTTATTTTATTTTATTTGAGAACATACTGTACAGAGGGGTTACAATTACATGGGCAGGATAATGCATACATTTCTTACCAAGCATTGCAGCCTCCTCCTTTGTTTACCCTTCACCTCCCTTCCCAGCCTCCCCCCTCCTTCCCACCCAATCATACCCCCCCCACCGACATTGTAAAGCTGGTTTTGACATGATATTTTGTACTTCTCATTGTTGCAACAGGTCCACTTGAATCCTTAAACGACAGTAATACTTTCAACTAGAAATTTACAGAAAGGTTTTATATGAGTAAAGAGCAACCACACTCCAAGAAGTCAGGGATAGAATTTACTTCAAGCCTATTCTTTTCTTGTACAGTAAAAGGACAGCACAAAATAATTGGAATTTGTCATTTCTCTATGTTCAATTCCTCTTTTGGATTCAGTTTCCACTTGCAGTAACAGTTCTTTCCACTTACTTCCATTAACAATCTATAGTGCTTCTCCAGGTAAAATGAATGTTTTCTGGCCTCACTGAAATAGCTCAAGTATATTTTTGGACATGAGGTAACACGTGTTTCAGAAAAAAATTCGTAAGGAGAAATATGATATTTAAATGGCTTATAAAACATTATCTAAGTACATATGGTCATATAAGATGATGTTAAGTGAAATGGACCCCAAGATAGGGACAAAACTTGTTTTCTTCTTTCTTGCTATTGTTTTTTAATGTATCTAACATATACTATGTGATTTTTTTTGTTTCTCTTCTATTTTCTTCCTCCACGGTATACCCCTGTTTTCACTGTATTTGATGTCATTGACCTGTACCTTGCATATAAATTTTTCTAATACGGAGAGGGGAAGGTAAATAACAAAATGCTGAAACATGGATACAGTATGACCCATTGTAACAATGAGATGAACAAGACACTATGTAGAAAATTTACAACTTGGGGAAGGGAGGGGGGAGTTGGGACTGTGAGAAGAAAAGGGATGGCAGGGGAAAAACGAAAGAGGAGGTAACAATGCTTGATAGATAATGTAATCATTAACTTACTTATGTGACTCTAACCCCTCTGCACACTATTTTTTTTAAAGCGTGAAAAACCATTTCCTGGAGCACATTATGTTCAAATTTCATAAATGCTCTGTAAATTAAAACCAATTTTAAGTGGGAAGAAGGTTCTCAGAAATATATTTTGTGGGTGAGTGTGTGTGTTGTGCATTATTTCCCAAGGGTACATAAGTTAACAGTAGGAAAAACAATAGGAATCATAGGAGAAAGAGAAGCTCTGTGTTTAAGTATAATGGTTCAATCCACTTTAGAAGAATTTGCATATAAGACAACTTTGAAACAATAATGCTAAGACCAGTATGTTGATTAATGGGAATGATATAGAGAGACATTACTACTAAGTGGAACATGAAGGATGAAGTCACTCTCTTTCATCTACCAGGGCTAAATCATGGTAGCTAATCATGAAAATTTGTAAAAAGAAGAACGGAAGAATAATTCTGGTTCCAACGAATGTCGGATATAAGAGCATGGACTTAACTGGAAATAATATCATGTTGAGAGAGCAGGAATTATACTAGCAATGAACTGGTTGCTAAGATCACATTTCTTTTTTCCTTTTCCTATTTTTTTTGATGGTTGTGGGGCTTGAAGTCTGGGCCTGGGCAATGTTCCTCCACTGTTCAGCTCAAGGCTAGCTCTCTATCACTTGAGCCACAGCGCCAATTCCAGTATTCTGGTGGTTAATTGGAGATAAGTGCCTCGGAAACTTTGAATTGCAATCCTCAGATCTCAGCCTCCTGAGTAGCTAGGATTAGGCCTGAGTCACTGGCACCAGGCTTAAGATCACATTTCTAACAATGTACATTCAGGATATGTAATGTGTATGTTCATCTAACTTTATATGAATTATTGTGTTAAAAATCTGTGCTACAGATTAGACTTTACACTTACAAAAATGTTTCTAGTTAAAAAGTTGATACTCCTGTAAAAATAAAACCTAAGAATTTAAAGAGGTCTGGGAAATTCAGTTTGCATCCAGTCTGGGCAGAACAGTCTTTGAGACACTACCTATCATTAACCAGCCAAAAGCTGCATTGGAAGAATTACGCAAGTGATGGAGTACTAGTTATGAGCAAGATTGCTGAATAAGAGCTTGAGGTTTTTGCATACATACATACAAACATGCACATACAAACAGAAGCACTTATATGTGCAAACACATATACGCAACAACTCTCAGAATGTATATAAATGTTAGAAAATGATAGAAAATTTGTCCTGAGGAAGACTACAACATGTGATAATTTTTAATATTAGAAAGTCGTCAAGTAGGAGGCAACAATGCTTGATAGGAAATGTACTCATTACCTTGCCAGTGTAATTGTAACCCCTCTGTATGGTATTTTCGCAATATAAAAAACTAAACATAAAAAAAGTCCTTAAGTGAACTTTCCCCAAAAAAGGTTGAGAATATTACATAGATAGGTCTCAGAGATAGTAAGAAAATCAAGTTATCATAAGGGATCAGATCCATCCATGGAGGAATGAATCAGAGACCACTGCACGTGCATCTGATAATATTAATATCCTGTGTTAAATGTTAGAACATCTTTTTTAAATTGTACATAAACATCCTGAGCAGTCAGTCTAGTGGATAAGATCATCAGAGAAATTCAGAATTGCTAGTCTGTTTCTAGATGAAATAAACCATCTAACTATAGCAGGGCAATGTGATACAAGTATGGAATTCTAGCACTCAGACTAAGACAGAAGTGGAATTACAAAGTGATACCTTCCCTGGACCAGGTAGTATAATTTCGTGTCAATAAAACAAACCAAAGAAGAAGAACATAATACAGAGTTGGGAAGTTTGTCATTATGTTTTGAGAAGTCAAGTTTCCTATTGAAATGCAACTCATATATAATCGTCAGTTGTGTTTTAAATGCTCTCTTCATTACAGAATATTCCTAGATGGTTCATGATTTCCAACCAAAAATTTGAAAAAGTAAGTATCATTCTGTTGGATTCCAAAGAAATGATGAAGGATTACAAAATGTTAAGCATGGAGAAATAGAGAAGTTCCTCTAATGTAGGAATTTGTAGACCTGGCTAATTGGAATTTAGATTTAAAATAAATATTTTTCTTTGTAATTTCATATTCTATTGGATATTACAAAATTCTTGTCAAGTAAAAGATTTAATTTGCAAATTCAGGAATAATTCGGGCATTCTATTTGCCTAGAATATTCTTTCAAGTGAGATATAATTAGAACTGAGTTAATAGATAATTCCAAGAGTTCATATATAGTATGATAATGTTATAATCTAGACAGAGTTGCCAACAAATGGATGATACTAATTTATAAATTTAGAAAAAGAGCAATTTTTGAGACTTTAGTATAACATGGTATGAAGAGTGTAATTGTGTGACATCTTTTTTTTTCTACCTACACTTAACACAGGAAGAAATTTCCTTAATTACGTACCTTTGTATACAATGATAAAAAATGCTAGGTTTGGGATTTGTTTTTATTTTTTTGTTGTTGTTGTTTGGTTTGTCCTAGGGATTATCCTCTGGCCCTGGGCACTATCCCTGAGCTTGTTTTTGATCAAGGCTACTGCTCTTTCACTTGAACCTCAGTGCCACTTGTGTCTGGCTTTTCCTGGGAAGTTTATTGGAAATAAGAATCTAAGGTACCTTCCTGCCTCGGTGGGCTTTGAACCATAATTTTCAGATCTTAGCCTCCTGAATGTCTATGATAGATAAAAAAATATATCTAAGTATATATAATATTTGCAAGTGAATTAGGCAGAAAGAAATCCAATATCAAATAGGACAAAAATGGTAGTGAAGAATATTCCCTTGAGAAAAATATAGGAGGCTGCCAGAAGTATGAAGAAATTCAGATAATTTTGAAGAATTTAGAATTGCAAGTTCAAGTATGTCTCTTTAAATAAAAATTATGTAAGTGGAAGGGTAAAAGATGTTAGAGAGAAGAAAATAACTGACAGCAAATCATTGTCCCAACTTAGAGTACAAAAGAAATAATCTATAAATTCCAAGTAAAAAAGAGACCAATATAATATGTCCCACTTAATTTAGGTACATGCAAAATATTTACTTGGCTTTTTCCTACTTTAATGCTTCAAAATAAAGAAGACATAAGAAAAGTTATGTGATTGTCACTACTTCAACCTGAACTCTAAGTGTAATGAGCCCTCTTTTTCTCACTTTGCACTTGGAAAACAGTCCCTATGTTGATGATGTTTTGGCTAATTAGAGTCAGAGTTAGGGGCTTCTATTTGTAAAATTAACTCAGAATAATTTAAAACAGTTTTCCTCACGGTATCCAACTACATTTTCTGAAGCTGTACTTTGAAAACACCATCATACCTGAGCACATTATTTGAATTCACACTTCAGCATTTCCTTGACACATTCGACTTTGTGCCTTCCTTCTTTTTTATACATTCCTTTTCATTTTATAGTTGTCCTATTGCCATTTCATCTGTACAAACTTCTAAGAACATGGTTCAACTACCACTTCTTGTTTGCACACACCCAGTCTATGTAAGAAGGTACTTTGTCCATGTTAAGCAATAGAGTAGTACTCACTCTCTGAGGAGAAAACTTCCACAGTATAACCCTATGTCCACATTAGAGGATGTAGAATGTAAAGCAGTTTGACACAAACAGTGATACTAGAATTGAAACGCTCCTTTGGGACATTTTTTGTAGCTCAATTTGCCCAGGATAAATATAAATATCCACAAAATTTGGAGCCAATTAGTAACTAACCAAATTAAGACTAGATCATAGATGTTGTGTTGATACACGTCACCATTGTATTATTATTACATCAGAATCATTCCTTACTTGCAAATGTGTATGAGAAAATGAAAGAAAGGCATTAAAGCAAAATGTCTTACCTTTTTAAGCATTTAATCTTAGTGGGGACGGTAATGTCTGAACTCTTCCATTCAATAAAAGCTTGAAGTATATAAGAGCACTTCCTACATATAATAATTTCTGGCAGGTTGATTGACAGGGTTATTTCAGTATGGAGATATCTCTAACAATATCTTGACTTAAGTAGAGTGTATGGCACTTATGATGGGTCAATGGCTATTGTGGCATTTTCTGTTCTAAAGAAAAATCAACTTGAGGAGTTTTCATTAACATCAGTAAAGCTGTATGTTCAACCAAATACTTGGTGTTTCTTTTCCTACGTTTATAATAAGTAGGCTGATAAGATAACAAACATTTCTAAAGATATTTCAATAAAATCCCAAACAAATGTGGATACATGGGTCCCTTGTGCTGTAGTTCAATCTATAATCTCGTGGCTAAACAAAGTCTTCCAAAATATTCGCAAAATAATTCTAATTAAAGTTCATGAGAGTTATATCTGTATAATTCTTCTAAGGTCAGGATAAAAGCATTTGTTCCCAACACTTAAAATCAATAGGATCTGTTGAATTCATGGATCAAGAATTTTATGTCTTCATATTCATATCCCAAGATTTTATCAATACGACTTTCACCAAAACACTGTTCTTATTGAACTTGTTTATGTCCTTTTAATTTTCATATCCAAATAGTATATTTCCTCCAATACCTTCTTGCAAATTCTATCCTTTCTTTACTTCCGTAAATCTGTTTTTATTACATTTTTGTTTCCTTATTTATCTCTTTCTTCGAAATTGTTCACACTGTTGCTCATATTGCTCACACTTGTGTCAGAACTTTCCTTTACCTCTTCCCTTTAATAATTCACCCGATTTTATTACTGTTTTTCACATTCATGGTCGTGGATATTTTCATGATGTCAAAACAGACCTATCTTTCCATCTGTTCAATAAAAACTTTAGAACTATCAGAGGGGTTTTCCCCCTGCATCCATCATTTGCACATGTAGTCCTTATCACCAAGAATATCACTAACACAGTTGCCTGGCCAGAGATGTAGAAGCCCTTTAGATTTCTCCTTACCCTTCTATTCCCGTACATTAGGTCAGATGTATGATGAAGGTTTTCTCAATTTCTCTCACTAATATGATTTCTATGTACTTCTTTTTATGCCCCTGATACGAGCCTGTTTCAAGTACTAATCACTGGTCACCTAGTCCTAAAACAACTATTTACAAAGTATGCTTTTTCCCCATAGTATTTTCATATTGGTCCTCTCCATCACCAAATTATTCTCCTTGTAAGCACACAGAGTGAAGAGCTCAGACACAAATTCTATTATCATTATTTACTCAGTATTGACTGTTGGCCTTACATTTCTCATCTGTAAATGGATGTAATCTACCAGAAATATTGAAGGATATATTTGCTGACTTCTAGAGCAAGAAAAAAGAAAAGTGAAGAGTCCTTACATTTTCCACCTTAGCTTACAAATAAGGAAAGAGTCAAATTCAGTTTGCTGATATAAAGTCACAAATTGTTTCATGCAGAAATAAAAATAAATTTTAGCTCCTGGCTCTAAGAACTGTGTCCCTTTAAGGCAACTACAGATATGAACGTGTTATTAGGTAAATTATGTCATGTGTATACAGCTGTATTGAGCATTCTTTCAATATATCATTAGAAAACATTGGTTATTGAATAGTATCTATATGAGAATGTTATTTGAACTAATCACACTAAGTTGAAAACTACATCTTAGTCCATCAAAATGTGGAAATAAATAATTTTATTTATAAGAAAACAATACCACCATGAAAAGTGAGTATACATTAGAGAGATTGCAGCAATAACATTAAGGTTTTTACTGTCTCTACCTGTTTATGTGATTATATTTCTTGATATTGAAACTCTCCTCTTGTTATTCTTGATGTATATAATCCAACGCTGTCTATTACTACGTATTCAATGTGGGAAATAAAGCTTCAAATATATCTAAACATTTTTCCTTTTCCATTATAACGTCATTATCAAGGTACACTGTGGTCATCCACACCTAACTTGCCAGTTTCTGCTTTGGCTTCCTTAATAGTCCTCCAAACATCAGCAATGCAAGGTCATGTACTCTTTCTTTGCCTTGTCATTTACATCCAGGATGGTCACAATACAAAGGAACAAAAAGGAGCAGCCCCAAGGTTTGAACTGAGGTCCTAGGATCCAAGGGTTGGCTGTGGCAGAGGTGCCAAGACCTGAGAGCAAGCCCTGTGCTCAGCTAACAATAATAATAATATTAATGCCCTTGTTTGGAATTTGTACTATTTTTCTGGCAGGCCTTGTATTTGATCTCAGGGTCTGGATAACTTTGTGGCACTGTGGATGAAGGGGAAAGGCTCACCATCCTTGAAGACAAGAAATTCAGACCTCTTCCCAGACCTTGAAATGAAGCCCCAGCACTGGAAAAATAATATTAATATATGAGATCTATTTACATACATGGGTTTAGTTCATATGATGTTTATTACCCTTATTTATTTAGTATTATTACACATATAACAGATCTTTTATTACATCATATCACATAGAATATATTTGCATATGGATTATACATCATACTGAGACCCAGGACATTCACAGAAAAGGAAAAAAAAATGTGTCAAAATTGACTTCTTACTCCAAATAAATTTTTGGACATGCTGAGATTTCAACTTATAGCCTACAATGACCAATCCTTAAATGGGGTCACAGTCTTAGCACACAAGCCTCTAGCAACCTGAGCTGCCAGAAAGTTCTGAGGACCTGTGATCAATCCACAGGAGTACTCAATATAGAGAGATAGATAGATAGATAGATAGATAGATAGATAGATAGATAGATAGATAGATAGATAGATAGATAGATAGAATTGATAGATAGATAGATAGATAGATAGATAGATAGATAGATAGATAGATAGATAGATAGATAGATAGATAGATAGATAGATAGATAGATAGATAGAATTGATAGATAGATAGATAGATAGATAGAATTGATAGATAGATAGATAGATAGATAGATAGATAGATAGATAGATAAAAAATAGACGTGTAGATATATATATGCAGAGAGAGAGAGGGAATGTGAGGATATTAAATTATATATATATAATAATCAATTATTAATTATCAAATTATGCCTCCATTTAATGAAGTATCATGTTTGAATACTTATAAAAGCATTAATTAAAAATTAGTCAATAACCTTCCATTAAGGGAATCATACCATGGTGCTAGAATGGAAGATATAAATCCAATAATTTTTATGTGGCATTCTAAAATAGAATCATGAATTAATTGCAAATTTAATTATTACTTTTATAGCATTCCATTAGCATTCACATGAATAGGAATGAGTTTGTCAGGATCACCTTCAATTTGTGGGTTGCAGTCTTGGCATTAGAACTCCAGGCTTGGGTAGTTTACTTATAATGCAAACCATTGGAATGACAGCGTGAAGATTTCAGATTGTTATGATTACAAAAAAGAACAAGAAGAAAAAAACCCAGGAGTCACGGACTCCTGCCTGTAATCCTAACTCGTCAGGAGGCTGAGATATAGAGAAGGCCAATTTGAATTCAACCAGGACAGGAAAGTCCAAGACATTCTTATTTCTAAGAGATCACAGGAAAAAAACAAACGAACATTAATTGGGCTGTGGCTCAAGGGCCGAGCACTACCTTTGAGGAAAGGAGCTCAGGGACAGGGTCTAGGCTCATAGTACAAACCTAGAACTGTCCCCACCCCAAAAATAGAGGCAATAACTCCATGTCTCTGTGTATGGATGGATGATGGATGGATGAAAAGCATTCAGCAGGTTGCCCATGCCCAGCTCTCCAACCTGGGCAAGCTGGGACAAGCCTTGAATTGTACTAAGTCTGAGCCGGAAGCTTGAACATAGCATCCTTTTCTGCCATTTAATAAATGAAGCCTGATGGGACACCTAGCAGCCAGCCACTGCTTCCAGGGAGACCACAGTACCTATACTGTAGGAGTTGTCAAAGTTTCTGGCTCCATATTCTCTATCCCTCTGTAGAATGTGAGACTATACCTCTGGGGCATGTTCGCTATCACTCATTTATCATTCCTCAATGCTGAGTCACAGGCTGGTCCCAAATCTTGGCAAAGATAAGAAATAGTCAGCAATATCTATGCTGAAAGGGGTATGCCAATCAATCTCATCCTCATAATTCCTATTAGAAGTGAGCCTTGATCTGTGAATGTGGCTTAGTGGTAGAGTGCTTACCTAGCACGCACTAAGCCCTGAGTTTGATTGCTCAGTAAACACAAACAGAAAAAGCCAAAAGTGGCACTGTGGCTTAAGTGATAGAGTGCTAGCCTTGACAAAATAAGCTCAGAAACATGCCCAGAACCTGAGTTCAAGCCCAAAGACTGGCAAAAAAAAGTGAGCCTGATGAGACATATTCTTCTGGGACTCAGAGGAGGACCGAGGTTATAGGTAAGAAGTAGGGTAGATGGCCGGTGCAGGTGGCTCACCCCTGTAAGCTACCCTGGAGGCTGAGATCTGAGGATCCCAATTGCAAGCAGGAAAGACACTTTTCTCCAATTAAGCATCCAAAAAGCCAGAAGTAGAGCTGTGGCCCAAGTAGTAGAGTGCTAGCATTGAGCACAAAAGCTCAGGGATAGGATAGTATGCAGGCCATGAATTAAAACCCCAAGACTGGCATGCACATGCACACACACACACACACACACACACACACACACACACACACACACACACACACACACACACACACCAAGATAGAGCATTTGCCAGTCAACCTGCAAAAGTTCCATCTCTAGCAACTCAATATTAAAAAGAAGAGGGAGAAGGGAAGGAAAGACATGCTCCACGAGGTGATATAACCAGTGCCAAAATTCCATAGGAGTTCTAAGTTGTGGATTCAGGAGAGAAGGTCTCAGGCAGAAGGTGCAACATGGGCAAAGGTCCTGAGGTGTGGTGTAGAGCAGATGGTGTGGGTGGGATGAAGGTTCTGTGGCTTCAGACAAGTCTGGGAGGACATTCAAGGCTGGGTCAAGGTTTGTACTTGAGTCACACGTAGGGTACACGGTTGGGTCCCAGAATGGGGACCAGGGGGAAGATTAGCTTGCTTTTTACCAGGTAACCCAGCCATTTCCTGTGGCTGGAAGCTTATTTTTCACAGATCCTGACCCTCAGACCTCCTGTGCATGGAGGAGTCAAGGCAAATGCAGGGAAGAAAGCTTGCTTAAGAAAACCTTCTAGCCCAATGCCAGTGGTGGCTCAACCCCTGTAAATCCTAGCTACTCAGGAGACTGAGAAAGAGATCGTGGGTCAAGCCAGCTCAGGGGAAGAAAGTTAGTGAGACTCTTCTTGCTAATTAATTACCAAAACCCCGAAATGGAGCTGTGGCTCAAGTGGTAGAGTGCTAACCTTGAGGGAAAATGTTAAGAGTCCAGAGCCCAGGCTGTGAGTTCAAGCCCGCGTACTGGCACAGATGAAATAAAGAAAAGCTTTCAGGAGCTCCTAGTCTATTGTGGTGAAAGGCCAGATCAGCCGGGCACTGGTGGCTCACACCTGTCCTCCTACCTCTTCAGAAGGCTGAGATGTAAGGATCACTGTTCAAAGCCAGCCCAATTAGGAATCATGGAGACTCTGATCTCCAAGGAACCTACAGAAACCTGGAAGTGGCTCTGCAGCTCAAGTGGTAAGCTGAAGAGCTTGGGGACAGCGCCCCGGCCCAGAGTTCAAGCCCCATGACCAACACCTGGCCTGCTTGGACCTCCCTCTGTTGCTCTAGGCAGAGTACTTTCCAGTGGGCCACTGAGTGGCTAGGTGTCTTATAAGTCTTGAGAGCAGCCTGTTGGGAGGCCATTAACTATAGAGCAAGCGACAGTACCAGAAATGGGTTGAGCCTTGGGACATGGAGATAATCAGAATGGCATATATTGTGGGTGTAATGTATATCTGAGCAGTAAATTGACATCTCAGACCACGGTTCTGGGCCAGGAGGGACAGAAGCTGCAAGATATCACACCAGGTAATGCCCACTCATGCGGGTATCACAAGAGTGTGAATTTGTCTCAGGAATTCATAGCCAGGTTGCTGCTTGTAGCAGTCGCTGTCCCTGGAGTCCCAGGGTTCAGAGGCATGCTTTACTCACCAGTGCTCAGGGGCAGATGAAGGTCTGCAATCATGGGCCGACTACAACGAGCATCCGTACTGTCCTTCCCATGGTCCTCTGGACCTGTACATGGATGTATCTCTTGAGAATTTACTGTGACTATGCCTCAGGACTGCCCCCAGTTCTAGTTCAGCTCATCATAACCACCTTTCTGTGTGTGTTGTGGTGTGCGTATGTGTGTGTGTGTGTGTGTGTGTGTGTGTGTGTGTGTGTGTGTGTATCTGTGAGTATGCGCATAAGCATCTTGGGACTAGGGCTTGATCTCAGGGCCTGGGCTCTGTCCCATACTTTTTTCATTCAGGGCTAGCACTCTACCAATTAAGCCACAGCTTTTCTTCCAGCTTTCGGGTGATTATTTGCAGAAGAGAGTCTCACAGACTTTTCCAGCTGGGCTGCCTCTGAATGGCAATCCTCATATCTCAGACTCCTGAGGAGCTAGGAATATGAGAGCATGAGCTATTACCATCTGGCCACAGTTTCTTTCTTGACTAAAACAGACTACCTCTCTCCATCTGAGCACCCATCTACAGCTACCCCTCCTAACCCTGGCTTCAGATGAAACATAACCTCTTCCCCTGAGGAAAAAGAAATGGGATCAGGTTTGAGCTTTATTTTCTTCACACAGTCAGGGGCTGCTGGGAGCTGATGTGGAGGTCAGAGATCTAGGCCAGGGCAAGAAGACAGCTGTTAGAACAGAAGAGATTATGAAAATACAGCCTTGCAGCTGGGTTCCAGTGGCTCATGCCTATAATCCTAGCTACTCAAGGCTGAGACCTGAGAATCAATCAAGATTCAAAGCAACCCTGGGCAGACTCTTATCTCCAACGAATCACCAAAAAGATGGGTAGTAGAGCTACTGTAGTTCACGTAGTACAGCAGCAACCTTGTGCAAACAAGCTAAAGCATACCACGGAGGCTCTGAGTTCAAGCCCTGGTACACACACACACACACACACACACACAAACACACACACACAAACACACACACATCCTTAGCAGGTGCCAGTGGCTTATACCAACAATCCAAGATACTCAAGTGGCTGAGCTCTTAGGGTGGCAACTTGAAGCCAACCCAAGCAGGAAAATATGTGATACACTTCTGTTTACTAAGCTACTAAAAGAGATGAAAGGTGAGCTGTGGTTCAAGTGTTAGAGTGTTAGCCTTGAACAAAGGAAGCTCAGGGACAGTGCCAAGGTCTGAGTTCCAGCTCTAAGATTTTTTTTAAAGACACCCCGCACCCCAATCAGGCCATAAATCCAGATTTTGGTCATTCTAGATCACACTTCCGCTCCTGCCACTTCCACACTACAAGTGGCCGGTGTATGGCCAGCACTGGGTTAAGAAGTGAACTTACACAAGGAGGACATAGCCAGGTCAAGGATAATGCCCCAGAACATTGAGGTACTGGCCAAACCAGTCTCTCATCCCCCAGTTGCCTTGCCCTAGAGTTCAAAATCTCTGCCTCTGTATTCTGGACATCTGGAATTGTCTAGAAGGACCTGAGAGGCCCTGCTAGGGCCATAAGATAGACTTGCCTGAGACAAGACATCGACCAATACTTCCAAGCCACCTTGGCCTCACCTCCCATGTAGACATTGATCATCCTTGCTGGGTCAACCTTCAGTCATCCATGAAGCTCGATTTGGCCAGAGCCACTGGCAACCACCCTTCCTCCACTCCACTGCCAGCCTGCTGGGAGTAGGATATGCAGCCAGAGGCCCAGCAGAAGAAAAGGACAGGATTGCATGACGACTGAACTTGCCCCCCACCCAGAGGCAGGGGAGAACATATGCTAGCTGGCCCTGCTGACCCAGAATCCTCTGGAAGTGGACAAAGATATGGACAGTCAAACTTGGGCCCCAAAGAAAAACTAGAATATTCAGGTCTCTGGCAATTTAGGACTCATTATAGATCCTAATAGGGGGCTAAAGGCAAGGTTGCCATGGAAGAGGGGCACCATATGAATTAGGAATAGGCAGACAGGCACTCAGGAAGTGGACAGAGAAAGATGAGGGAAAAATACACGCACGCACACACACACACACACACACACACACACACACACACACACACACACACAAAACAGGTAGCCCAAGGCCTCAGCAGTCCCTGAGCACATGAATATCCCAAACCCCGATAAGATGGCATTATTGTCCTCAGACCAAATGTAGACAAAACTCAGAGCCTCTCACACATCTGGAATGGCTCCTAACACAGCATAGCATTTCCTACTGTACACAACGCTATGAAGAACACTCAGCCACCTTATTTTTGGTTGTTGGTCATAGGGTTTGATCTTTGGGCCTGTAAACAGTCCCTCAGCTCTTCAGCTGAAGGTGTGCGCTCTACCACTGGAGCCAGAGCACCACTTCCGGTTTTCTGGTGGTTCACTGAAGATAGTCTCACAGACTTTCTTGCCCAAGCTAACTTTGAACTGTGATCATCAGATCTCAGCCTCCTGAGTAGATAGGATGACAGTTGTTAGCCACTGGCATCTCCCAGACTCAGCCACTTTCTCTACCACTTGAGCCACGGCCCACTTCCAGTTGGAGTTTGGAGATGAGACTCTCATGGGACTTTCCTGCCTCGGCTGGGAAATAAGATCCTCTGGATCGCAATCTCCCAAGTATCCAGGATGACAGGTGTGAGCCACCAGCACAAGGCTTATGGTCTCTCATTCTTAAGAATTCCCACCTAGTCCTCCTCTAGATAGTACCACCTAGACACTCTTTAACCTCCCTCAGGGACAGCAAAGTGAGGCTTGGAATCTGGGTAGGACCATGGGCATTAAAGGCCTCCTTCACATCACAACCCCTCTCTAAGCTCCCATCCACCTCCTCTGGATTGCCTGGTCATCTGGGGCAGATCAGACCCACTAGGAAATCTGGTGGATGCCCTGTATCCCCCGCACCTACCAACTGGTACCTGAGGATTTCTGGGGCCAGCTACTCCATATCCAGGTGGAAGACATTAGGAGGGTTGCTGATAACCAGGTCCAGGGTTGCCCAGGGCAGAAGGAGTGTCCAAATCCCCTCTGTCAAAGGAGACACAAAGCATGGATAGATCTACCAAGAGCTACAGGGCATGGCCATTCACCTGTCATCCAGGTCCCTTGGAGTGCTGTTATATGTTGACAGTCCTGGGGCTTGACCTTGGGGCCCAGGCGCTGTCCCAGAGCTACTTTAGCTGGAGGTAAGGGCTCTTCCACCTGAGCCATGGTGCCACTTCCGGCTTTTTCTGTGTATACGGGACGTAGGAATCAAACCCAGGGTTTCTTGCGTGCTAGGCGAGCTTACTACTGCTAAGATACAATCCCAACCCTGGATAGCTGCTCTTCTGTGACACCTTGCGCCTGTCTCCGGACAGACTTGCCCATCTTTACTGAGTTTTTCACCACTAGCTCTGGTTGGAAATGAACATGCTCAGCTATGTTGTCCTTTATCTACCGCATCTTTGCTCTGTGTGCTTCCTGTCAGATCCTCCTTGTTAAGCAAGACCCCCTTTTAAGTGCTGCCTCTAAGAAGCCTGCTCCAAGTACCCTGGCAGAGAGGGATCTTCTTTACTCTGCAGGCTGCTGGCCTTTTCAAGCTCTGCCTACCAGCTGGTGTGTGTTCAGAGAGCACAAAGGGGATGGTCTGGCTTTTACCACCCAATTTCTGAAGGCTCTGATACACTACCCAGAGACCGTTAATGTATCACACTTCGGAAAAGAGCACTCAAGGCTCAGGCAGTCTGGGGGCAACACATGGGACCATTTCTTTATTTGGGCTTGAACTGAGGATCTGGGAGCTGTCTCTCTGAGTTTTTGTGATCAATACTGGTGCTCTATCACTTGAGCCACAGCTCCACTTCTAACTTTTTGGTGATTCCATGGAGAGTAGAATCTCACTGGCTTTCCAGCTTATGGCTGGCTTTGATCTTTGATCCTCAGATCTCTGCCTCCTGAGTAGCCAGGATGTCAGGCATGAGCCTGAGCCAGAGGTGACAGGCACCAGAGCCTTTCTTTTGAGCTTCTGTTTATCTCATGTCAACTAGCAAGCCCTAGTTAAAATAGTCATTTACAGGGGATCAATTTCCTCTCCTAGGTCAGTTAGTCCAAGGAGATAAAGTGTCTTTGAAAAAGGATACTCTGAGTTGGCCTAGGTGAGTGTGTGTGTTAGAGTATGAGTTTCAGGGATACTTACTCCCATGTCTGCAGTGCCTCATCCTCCCAGTGGTGAGTAAATCCAGGATCCCCATCCCAAGGAGGGAAGGTAGGGGATGGTACTTAAGGTCATATCAAGAGGGATGATCTGATTTCTATCCTGTAGCTGAAGCCGGGAGAAAAAATAGACAGAAGGAGAGGTTAAGAGGAACATCAAGGTACGCACCCTACCTTTGGATACAAGTAACAGAGAGAAGACTGAATCCATCCTTTTTGGTAGTAACATAACAGGTGCCCACTATTCATTTATTTTATTTTTTGTGAGTCCTAGGGCTTGGATTCAGGGTTTCGGTGTCATCCCTGAGCTTCTTTTACTCAAGGTTGAGGCTCTACCACTTAAGCCACAGCACCACATCTGACTTTTTTTCTGGTGCTGGGGAGGTGGTTTATGGGAGATAAGAATATCACAGACTCTCCTGCCTGGGCAGGCTCTGAGTCACAACCATCAGACCTCAGCCAGGATGAGCAAGAGCCACCAGCACCTGTTCACCACCATCCATTTATAATCCCCTAGGGCCAGTCCCAGGCCACCCACACTGCACCCTCCATGTTGTGGGAAGCAGACATGGGTGGGTTTGATACTTCAACAGCCTACCTAACTTTGAACATTTTTCTGGGTCAGTCTGATAGCGGCTTCCTTCTTATCCACAGCAATGACTTGGCTCTGTCACAAGAAAAAATGTCCCCCAGGAGGTGTCAGGCCTGGGGTCTTTCCTCTGTACACCACCCCCTCTCCCCAAAATGACATAAAACAAAAGTAGACATAGAGTGAATTCATTTTCTTATAATCAATGTCTAGCATGATATGTGGTGGTAAGGATCAGAGGCCTGGGATAGTGCTGTGCAGTTGGACAACGTGATGTCTCCTCATCCACTTTCCTTAACAGAGAGTAGTGGAGAAGGACTCATCAGACGGACTGACAATGAATAACCATCATGGTCTAGCCCGGGCACGGAGGGGCTTACCTCAGGGAGCTAGTTCAACAGGCTGAGCAAGACAGCTCATTACGCACAGCCCACCTCCAGAATTAGAGGGCCATCTTGGGTCCCAGCCACATGGGGACACTAAGCCACCTCCTGCAGCACCCATTCAACAAGTTCCTATGAGAGAGAGAGAGACAGAGACAAAAAGACAGACAGACAGACAGACAGACAGACAGACAGACAGACAGACAGAGACTCTTATCTCCAAAGAACCACGAGAAAACCGGAGTGGTGCTGTGGTACAAGTGGTAGAATGCTAGACTTGATCTGAGGGGCTTGGGGACAGCACCCAGGCCCAGATTTCAAGCACCATGACTGACGAGAAGTGGACTTCCTACCACAAGAAGTGGACTGATTAGCACCCATAGTCTTAGGGAGCATGACAGAGAAGTCCAGCCAAGCTTCCTGTAAGCTTGGGCACATGAGTAGGCCATCCAGCTTCTCCATTCCTCATTTTCCCCAGATGCAAAACTGAACACAGTGAAGGAACCCTTTCCTCATGGGGATAGGGTAAGGATTAAAGAGAGCCATGTTTTGTTTCACAATCTCATACCTGTTACCTGATAAATAGCAGGCCCCATCTGAGCCCTTTCCAGCTATCTTCCTGTCATATACTCACAGAATTGCCAAGAACCTTCTCTGACGACCGCTCCCTCTATGCTGGCCCTGCCCAGAGATGCTCCTGTATTGATCCTTTGTTTCCTCACAACTTTCCTGTGAGGAGACTGAGGTCCGACGGTTCCAGGCCCAACCCAGAGCTTCAACTTTGGTCAAGAATTGGCTGCAATGGACTAAGAGTTTGGGATAATCCATCTAAACCATTGACTGAGCTTGGCACAACATGTCTTCCATCCCAACTACAGATGACCACGCATGGTGGCCCATGCCTGTCACAGGAGGACTATGATCCAGCCCAGCCTGAGCATATATTGAGTCTCAAAATGCCAGAAAGAAAGATTTAGCTCCCATGGTAGAAGACTTGACAGGAAAACCTAGGCCTTGAGTTCAAACTCTAATATACCAAAAAGAATCAGAGGCTTGGTGCCAGAGGCTCATGCCTATAATTCTAGCTACTCAGAAGGCTGAGATCTGGAGATCACAGGTCAAGATTTAAAATAAGGTTGGCCTCGCCCCTCAGACGTCATGATCAGAAGACCCAGAATCTGACCAATGCCAATACGCTCCATACTAACAGGGCTCACATCCTTACTAAATGCTGGTCACACTCTCTGTCCCCCTGGGGAGCCACCCCCTGAGGGCCCCACCGCCAGGTCCTCCCAAGCTCCCTCTGCCACCACCAGGCCCAAGCGAGTAGACAGTTCCAGGGCACAAAGATCCCTTGGTCTTATAATTTAATGGTGTTGAGTCCCCTTCAAGCATCTCACCCTTCCAAGCCCCCAGACATCAGCCACAAAGCCCATGCACCCCCCACCCCCAAGATAGTGGTTAGAAATTACCAAAAGGCCCAGCGCTCCTTTTTGCAACCCACTTCTACACACACTCACTCACACACAAACATACAAAAACACACACACACACAAGGCCCG
Source organism: Dipodomys spectabilis (assembly GCF_019054845.1). Lineage (NCBI taxonomy): Eukaryota > Metazoa > Chordata > Mammalia > Rodentia > Heteromyidae > Dipodomys > Dipodomys spectabilis. The sequence goes on from NW_024871281.1 coordinate 83,807, forward strand.
GCACGGGTGGCTCCTCTCTGTCATCCTAGTTACTCAGGAGGCTGAGGTCTGAGGATCACTTTTAAAAGCCAGCCCTTGCAGGAAAGTCTGAGAGGCTCTTATATACAGTGAACTACCAAATAGCCACAGGGGGAGCTGTGGCTAAAGTGTCAGAGCACTAGCTTTGAGCACAAAATTTCAGGAACAGCACCTAGGCCTTGAGTTCAAGGCCCACTTCTTGTACCTTCAAATACACACAGACATAGATACAGACAGACATACAGACAGACAGACAGAAACACACACACACACACACACACACACACACACACAGGGACAGCCCAAGGGTTCAGCAGCCCCTGAGAACAGAACCATGAACTCATTCCATTAGGATCACATCCCACCCCAAGAAAGTGTCACTACTGACCTCAGACCGACTGTAGACAAAACATTGAATCTCTCACATATCTGGAATGTCTCATAGACCAGCATGGCATTTCATACCATATACACGGCTATGCAGAAAACTTAGCCACCTCTTTTTTTGTTGTTGGTCATGGGGTTTGAACTCTGGGCAAGGTCACTGTCCCTCAGCTTTTCAGCTAAAGGTGAGCACTCTCCCACTTAAGCCACAGCAAAACTTCCTGTTCTCTGTTGGTCCATTGGACATAAAGTCTCACAGACTTTTCTGTCCAAGCTGGCTCTGAACCATGGTCTTCACATCTCAGCCTTCTGAGTAGCTAGGATGACAGCTCTGAGCCACTGGCGACTTCCGGTTTCAGCCACTTCACATACCCAGAGGAAAACCATCTCATAAGGCCACAAACTTCTTGCAACCCTTCACTTCAGAATTTGTCACCAAGCATCCAAACACATCCTTTATTGGAGAGAATACAGTCACAGCAATCCCACCCCTGCTACCATTTGCCCACTCCCTGCCTACCACAAGCCACATCCTCTTGAAGCTGTGTCTTCAAGCTAGGGTAAACTTGGGGAGTTCTTAGAAATGTCTGTACAGTGGGGCAAGCATCTGGTCTCCCAACCACAGAAACCCCCTTTTCGACCATCCCACACCTGGACCATCCTTTGCAGGCAAATATGTTTTACTTACTTTCTTTTTTCAGTTGTGGGGCTTGAATCCTAGGCCTAGGTGCTGTCCCTGAGCATTTCAGCTCAAGGCGAGCACTCTACTACTTAAGGCACAACACAACACCACTCCTGCTTTTTTGGCAGTTCGTTGGAGATAAGAGCTTCAGAGTTTTTCCAGCCCAGGCAGGCTTTGACCCCTGATCCTCTGATCTCACCTCCTGAGTACCTAGGATGACAGTCATGAGCTACTGCCACCCGGCCAAAGATACTTTTCCATGCTTGTCATCCTATCCCCTCAGGAGACTGAGATCTGAGGACTGCAGTTGGATGCCACCCTTGGCAATAAAGTCCATGAGAACTCTTCATCTCCAATTATAAACACCCAAACAAGTTGGAAGTGCAGCTGTGGCTCAAATGGTAGAGTGCTTGCTTTGAGTATAATGACAAGGGATAGGACCCAGTCCCTAGTTTCAAGCTTTTTCTAACAAAGACCCACCCAAGAAAGGGATGCAGGTGGGCATACGCGAACTGGAAGCTCACACATAATACTTAAGACTCCCAGAACAGACCCCATCCTGCTCTGATACTCTAGATTCTATGTCCTACATCATGGTAATCTTAGATGGAACTTACCATGCACCAAGTCAGGATGTTCAAATACAATTGCATATTCAGGATCCCCTGACCTTATCAAAGACTCAAGATCTCTCACTGTGCTGCCTCTACACTGGGTAGAGAGGTGAGGTCTAGTTATCCAATCACAGTATGTGGGAATGGAAGGATTTCTCGGCCAAGGGACACAGACTCAAGGGCTCCAGGTCCCTCTCTCTCAGGAAGGAGAAAAGGGCTGATCTCTCCCAGGAATGTTCCTGGGTTGTGAGTATCCTCAAATAAACAACCCTGGTCAGAAACCAGTACCTCTGGTTTTCCCACCAGCCTCTATCCAAACCTGCCCCACCTTCAGTCTGCCCTCTCTGAATTCCAGATCTGCCATCTAGGCTAAAGGCTGAGCCAGTAAACAGACCCATCTCTTCCTCTGAGAATGGCAATCACGGGGTCCTCGCACCCCCTTGAGGAAGTCTGGGGCAACAAGGGTCCTTACTCCCACCCGCATTCCCTGGCTGTCCTGTGATAGTGGCCAGCTTAATTCTGTTTCTGGTGGAGGAAAGAACAGGGCGGGTGTGTCAACTTCAGATTGAGCCCTGGAAAGTCCCAGTCCCCAAGAATGCACTGCACAGGCATCCTGCAGTGGACAATAGCCAGGTGGTCAATGGTGAACCCAATGTGCCAGGACTCTTAATAGCAGTGTGGCTGGGAAAAAGGCTCTATCACTTTTGGTATAGGTTGTCAGGTGAAATCATGGCAACAATGTCATGACACTTCAAACCTGTGACCGTCTTCCCTCTTCCTCTTCCTTCTTATTCCTTCCCCCTCCCCCCCAGAGACACTCCCTCACTACAATACCTCCCTAGCCCTTGGACAGCTTGTTCTTATCGGACCAGAAAATAAACTCATTGGCACCAGGGATGATTGAAACCTGGTGACCTGCCCTGAGTCCTCGTGTCTACCTGAGGTTGCTTCCCTCTGCAGTCGGCTACCACACAGCTCCTGGATATCAGAAAGTTGCTGAGGTGTCAGTAGCTTGGTCCTACATACTGGCTTTAGGCTCTGAAATTGTCCCCACATAGATTGTAAATGGTTGGCTACCTTGTTACAGGGACTCCAAACCAAGTCTCACATGTTCTCCCTTCTTCCTTCCTTTCCTCTTTTTATCCATCCGGACTTCCCTCCTCTTTCTCTCTTTCCTTCCTTTCTCTCACTCCTGGACCTTGAACTCGGAGCCTAGGTGCTGTACCTGAGCATTTTTACTCAAGGACAACGGACTATGGCTTGAGCCACATATCCATTTCTGGTGTTTTCTTTTTGGTAGTTACTTGTAGATAAGAGTTTTACAGGCTTTCCTGCTTGGGCCTCAAGCATCCATCCTCCCATCACAGCCTCCTATGTAGCCAGGATGACAGGTATGAAGCACCGGCATCCAGCTCAAACCAAGGTTTCTTCATGTGCTGTGGAACCAGCACTGGAAACTCTCATTGTATATGACCACTCCAGATCCTGGTGCACACTGTAACTCTTTGTTGGATAAATAAATGAGCGTCTGTCTTCAAAAATACTACAAAGTTCCATCCCCTTCAAGTAAGCATCCTGGTGGCTGGGGCAAAGGCTGATGTAGCTCTCCCACAGTTCTCCCTTCTCCCTCTTCCCACCCTCCTGGTGCCACAGAACTTAACTGTTTTGGCTCTGAAGACTGTATCCATGGTGCGCTCGCTGGATTCCGGGGCTTCTGGGATGCCTATCTTCTCATAGATCTCTGGCCAGCGGCTGACCGATAGGTGGCACTCAGTTCCCCACTCAGGAGTGAATGAGGTTGCCATGAGCTGAAGGCCAGGCTCAAGGGGTCTACTCTCCTACCCCTGGGGCCAGCCAGGATGGCCCACCACATCTGGCCCCCAAATTTCATGTTGCAGATAAAGGATCCTCGAGGCATCTTTGGTTTCTGATTCTCCCAGAGTCCAGTGCAGGGGCTGAGAATTCTCTCTACTCACAGCTGGCTGCCTAGAGATGGTGAGGTCACAACCTCTGCTCCCCATGACATCCTCAATGTTATGTATAGGTCGTAGGACCCCTACCAAGAAGACTACCAAGAGTCAGACTCTACAGCTGTTTTATTTAAATGGGCTGCAGCTCGGGCCTCGTCCTACACTCTGACACAGCAGAGCCCAGGAAGAGAGCCCCGCGCTAAGGATTTACAGGACTTATGAAGGCACACAACCAGGTGCTTTAGTACCACGTGTTGCTCTGCTCTGAAATAAGCAACAAATTGTGACTGCCTCAAGTATTTAAGCCTTCACTCAACTGTGGTGGTCACACTAGAGAGAGTCAGAGGAGAATCAACAGCTGCTGCATAAAAGCAATCAAGGCACGACGTTCATAGCAGGAGACCATCTGGCTTGAGAACTCTGCTTGTAATACTTTGATTGTCATTGATTGTTGGCTGAAATGGTTCATCTAATTTGACCCATAATCCCAGGTGTTAGTGGAAATTGCCAGCTTCAAGCAAAAAACCCTGGAAAAGGTAGCATTTTAGTTGTCCCAATCAAACTTAAAGGGTTCCAAAGTTAGTGGACCTCTTTTCTTTTGAGACAGCCTACATCAGGTTACAGAAACTGGCAGTCAGCAAGCCCTAGCTAACTGCCATGGCCTGATACCAAGCAGGCTCCAACAGGGGAACGCACTTCCCTACCACTGCCCAGCTGGAAATAGCACAGGCAGGACACAGATTAGAGTCTGCAGGATTCCAGGGAGGACTTCCCACCAGTGCACTCCCCTGGGAGGTAATACACACAACCAGTGGGATCCCATAGCCCACTGCCCAGATGCCAATGGACACCGTCAATGCCCTGGGTAAGGTTGCCCTCTCATCCTCAGTAGTGGTGAGCCATCTGCAATGTCACACCGTTCACCATTTCCTAGACCCTCCTAGCTTCACAGCCCCTGCCATACTCAACCCCCTCCATCTTGTTCCCTAATTACATTTGGCAGGCACATTCCCAACCCTTGAATTAGCTCCAACTATACAAACGAGAGCACAGTGTCCTGCTGGAAGAGTGTGGCTGTGGTCACACTAGGCTCACAAGCCTTCAGGATTAAGACAGAAGGTATCAACTTTGGTTTGTGGTTCACACAGGCCTCCTAGGGGAGACCCACGCAGGCCCAGCAGCTACTGTGGGCTATAGGAAAGGGGGAAGAGAGAGGTGGGAAGGAATGTCTACAGAAATATTCCCCAAAGCAGCCATGAAACAGTGATGGTGAAAACAAAAATTATGGTTGGTCTCATACTTGGCATTGCTGAAAAAAAAAAGAACAACAAATACAAACACACACACACGCACACACAAATCCAGAACAGTGGCTGTAGACTCATCCATGCAGCACCTGCAATTTGCCAACTGATCACTCACCTGAGCACAGTCAGGCTCTCTCTCTCTCTCTCTCTCTCAATCTCTCTCTCTCTCTCTCTCTCTCTCTCTGTCTCTCTGTCTCTCTGTCTCTCTTTCTCTCTCTCTCTCTGTCTCTCTTTCAAGCACACACACACACACACACACACACATAGACTCAGAGTAGTGCCCCTCCTGAGTTTGTTGGTTCCTCATCTGGGACAATGTACAAGCTGGAGCACGGGAGTTCCCTTGTCAGAACCAAGGGCTCGACCCAAGGAAGCACCACTCTAATAATGCTGAACCACCCTGCCTCTCCCTTTCTCCAGGGCCAGACACTTTCCCTTGGGAATAACCAGCCATGACTCCCCATTCACCAAAACCCTAGGCCAGGACTCTGGGCGAAGGAGTCCTGAGACAGGTGGCTCTTCAGAGCCTGGACTGAAAACAAGCAGGAGGTCATGGTGTACCCAGAGAAGTGTCTGACCTGGGGTGGGGGCAGTGTTGGGGAAATGGATGATATCCTAAAGGCTACATACATGGATGAACTTCCTACTCCAGCCTAGATGCTTCTGGGTGATTGGTGGATTTTGGGGAGGATGAGGAAACCAGATGTGCCTGGAGCACCAGCAGATGGTGGCAGAGCTTGGAAATGTGATCACTCTGTGAGTGCTGTTGACAGCTGGAATGGGGGTGGGGGAACAGCAGTGTGTACCTGTGTTGGAGGGGCATGTTCTTCCCAGACATTCACCTTCTATTTAACCCGTAGTACACTCACGTCCCTAGTGGGCTCTTCTGGAACTCTCCTCAGGGGAAAGGGTAAGCGAGCACAAAAGACAAGGGCTCCCACAGAATGGAGGGCTATGTTCTGCATCCAACACCCCCCCACCCCCAGAAAAAAGGAAAACTCACAAGAAGGCAGGTGTTGAGGTGCTGCTCCCCAACTCTGACTAAAGCCACCAGGTTCCCCTAGGGAGAGAAAGGGTGCAGATGCATGGCTCTGTGGCTCCCACACTGCTCTAGGCCAGGGGCTCAGTAGCGCCCCCTGTTCACCCATCCCTGCATCTGCCTTTTTCCTGGGACACTGGCCACTAAGGATGGGTATGGGATTCCAGGATCAACATCCACTCTCCCATCCCACACTCCTGGGGCACATTTGTGGCAGAGTCAGGGCTGGCCTGCCTGGTGCTGGGGAGGCGCATTTGGGACACAAGAAGGGAGGCAGGAGTCACGGGTCTGGGTCCATGGGGGGAGTAGGGTAGGGGGAGGTCGTGAGGTGTAGACCCGCGGGGCTTCCACTGAGGACCAGGACCGGGTCAGGGCTGCAACGAGAACAGGGGTGCACCATCGCTGGATGACTCCAAGAGGCACCACGGGTCCAAGCTAGCATCAACCTCTTTCAAACAAGGTGCCACAGGTAGGGCAGGAGAAGAGGCTGGGGCAGGGGCGGGCAGGTGGCAAGGCTGAGCTCACACCCTCCAAAGCTGAGCTCCTGGTGCAGGGGCCTTGGACTCAGGGCCTACCTGGCCTCTGAGCCTCCCTAGGGCTGTGAGAGGGATATGCCTGCTGTGCTGGCTTTGTGTCCTCTGTGCTCCTGGCCCAGACCTGTGATCCTACAGCAGTGGAGCCCAGTCATGGATGCTGCCACCCCTGGTGCATGTGCCTTCTCTTCTCTGCTCTCTCTCTCTCTCTCTCTGCCCCCAATTCTCACCCAGGCTTCCCAGCCCCTGCTGCACAAGTATGCCAGTTCCCCTGTGCCCCTGTCTGCAGCAACTATGTGCCCCTTCAGCCACGCCTTGTCCTCCCCTCAGTCACACTACTTCCCCACCTCGGCCATGCTCCTGCCCCTGGCTTTGTGCTGCTCTGACTCTTCCTTAAGGCTACCAGGCCATGGCAGAAGCAGCCTCACCTCAGCTCAGGGCTTCCCCCCAACCCAGGAAGCTGTCTGGGGGAATTGAAGATCCCCTCAGCCCAACCACTGGGGGAGACTCTTCTCCATCCACCCCACAAACCAAGCAGGTGCAAGGTAACGCTCTGAGTTTGTGTGTGTGTGTGTGTGTGAGTGTGTGTGTGTGTGTGTGTGTGTGTGATTGTCCTCTCAAGGACTCAGAACATTGAATCTTTTGGGATGACAGCACACAGCACACTTATAAAAATGGAAAGGCTTGCAAAAAATTGTGTTAAGTGAAGTAAGCCAAGCCCAAAGAAACATAGGTCCCATGGTTTCTCTTCTTTGCAATATCTAGTATATGTATGAGTCAAGCAGAAAAGGTCAGATAATGTGATGTTAGGAAAATGAAACCTTAGATATGTATTTAAATGTTTTCTTTCTTTCATGCATTTGCTTCTAACTCATTTATAAGATTTTTTCTTTGTTGCTTTGCATGTCCCTCCCCCAAAGCATATCCCTTGCTTCTAATATATTTGATGTTGGTATAATTTGTGGAGGAAATGGGGAAAAATAAGTCGTTTAAGGATACAGGTGGACCCGTTGCAACTATGAGAAGTACATGTTGTCATGTGGAAAACAAACTTTACAACTTTGGTGCCGGGGTGGGGGGTGGGAGGGAATTGGGTGGGGGAACGGGGGAGGCTGGGAAGGGATGTGAAGGGTAAACAAAGGAGGAGGCTGCAATAATTGATAAGAAATGTACTCATTATCTTGCCCATGTAATTGTAACCCCTCTGTACAGTATGTTCACAAAAAATTAAAATTAAAATAAAAAAAAGCAATAAGAACCCTGTGTAATGGATTCAGCACAATGTGCCTTTTGAAGGACTCAGCACATAGATACTTTTGGAATCCTCATGGTAATTTAATTACCAATAAGATTAGACATGCCATTTTGACATCACTAAACTTAAATATCATATTATTATGGCATTATATATCATAGTGACATTAGAGACATATTGTGAATTCCTATTCTGTGATTTCATTCTATTACAAGCTAGCAATATTGGTGGATATCAGAAATCTATTGTGACCTCAAAGCCATTATGACATGAAAATTACTTTGTGACATCACAATGCCATTGTGATATCATTAACCTGTTCTGACATCACAAACCTGTCCTGTCCATTGTTACCTCATCACCAATGTGACATCACAAAGCCATTGTGATATCACATTGCTATTGTGACATTACAATCACCTTGATACCTCCCAAACCCATTATGACATCTTTAGCACCTTTGAAAAAACACATGGCCTTTGTGACATCACAGTACCTTTGTGTATCCATATCCTCATTGTGAAATATCAATTGAGATCAGATATACCATTGTAATATCACAAAGCATTTACAATATAATCATTGGTGTGACATCACATTGTCATTATGACAACAGGTCATTGTGACATCACAAATCTGTAATGACATCATACCAGTATGACACCACATTGTCATTGTGACAACATATATACATTATGAAGGCCTATTATGTGATTTCGTTGTATGTTCAAATTGGGTTCATATCAAACACATTTGGACTTCATAACCATTGTGATATGACAATCCCTTTGTGATATAAGATTGCCATTGTGATGTCTCTAAACTGTGACAACTCAAACATGCACTGTCCTCATAAGTTTTGTGACATGTTGCCACTGTGTTATGCCCATTGAGAGCTCAATCTATTTTCAATCTCACATTATTTCAGGTATGACATTAAATATTAGAAATATACTGTGATAGTATGAATATTGTGACATCACACTGCTAGACGTAATGACCATTGTGTCACATTGTCACATCACAAATCTGTTCTCACTTCATCACATTTGGGCCAACAAATGACTTTGGAATCCTCACAATCCCATTCTAAACTCATATACTCATTATGAGTTAATGACAATTGAGGTCTGAAATGCCATTGTCACATCACCAAACTACTGCGACATCACAAAACTATTTTGAACTCATCACTATCATGGCATCACTAACTAATTGTGATATAACAACACTCTTATGACATTATAATTTGACATCATATTGCAATTGTGATATTACTGAACCCTCATGCTTTCACAAACCTATTATGATCTTATCACATCTTAGAAAATTATGGCCTTTGAGACATCAAGCTCCTTCCGTGAACTTGTATCATTGTGAACTTGTAGCAATTGAAAATTGAAATAAGATGTGATATTGCAAACTAGTTTTCACATCACTAACCCATTTTTATATCATTAACACTTTGACAACCAGAACCTGTTAGGAACCCTAGCACTTTTAACAAAAAACATGGCCTTTGTTTCATCACAGTTCATTTGTATATGTCATTGTGACTTCATCCTCATATCCTCACTATAAACTAATGGCAATTAAGATCTGACATGCCATTGTGACATCATAAACCCTTTTTGACATTATCACCAGCGTGACATAAGACTGTCATTATGACACCATCAGCTCATTGTGACATCACACATCGCATTATGACATCGCATTGCCATTTTGCTGTCATAGACACATTGTGAATGTATATCTTGTGATTTCATTCTATTTCAAATGTGGCATATCAGTTGATATCAGAAGCACATTGTGACCTCATAACCGTTGTAAGATAATAAACCCTGTGTAACATCATAACCAGTATGACATTATATTGTTGTTATGACATCTTTAGCTTATGTTGAAATCACAAAATGATAATGACAGTATAGCATTTGGCATTGTCATTGTGACATCATTGTCACATTATGAATGCCAAATCTGTGATTTCATTGTATTTGAAATGTGACATGTGGGTTGATATCAGAAACTCATGGTAATGTCATTACCATTGTCTCATAAAAGTCCCTTTTTGACATCAATTTGGCAATGTGACATTACACTGGCAATGTGATGCTAGTAAGGCATCGTGATATCACAATGTTCATGAACTCACAATGGATTCCTGGTATCAACCAACATGCCACATTAAAAATAGAATCAAATAACATAATAGGCAAACACAATGTGTCTATGACATCAGAATGCCAATGTGCTGTTGCAATGCTATGATGTCATTGTAGTTTTACATGTCAAAATGAGCTGATGGTGTCATAATGGCAACATGATGTCACAATTATGATTATGTCAGAAAGGATTGGTTATGTTTCAATGGTATATCTTATGTCAGTTTTCATTAGTTCCCCATGAGGATATGCATACAAAAAGTTTCTGTGTTGTCACAGAGGCCATGTGTGTTTTCAAAGGTGGTAAGAGGTCATAATAAGTTTGGGATGGCCCAATGTGATCCATAATGTCACAATGGAAATGAGATATCCCATTAGGTTTTTGATGTCACAGTGGTGATGAGGTCACAACGATTTTGTGATGTCACAGTTTGTAATATCAGAATGATATATCAAATTTCAAGGACTCATAATTCAATATGAGGATACCAGGTGATAGAAGAAGCTCCATAGTATGAGGTCATACTATGTGAAAACCCAATGGGACAGTGATTTCACAATGACAATGTGATATCTCACCATCATGTTATAAGAATGTTTTGATGTCACAATTGATGATGCAATACTGATGAGGAGGTCGCAATGGATTTGAGTTGTCCCAAGGGGTTGGTGAAGGCACAATGCCATGTGGGATCTCAATTGTCATTAACACACCATGAGTATATGAGTTTGGGAAGGGATTCTGATGTCAGCAAAGCATATGTAGTCAAAAAGGTGAAGAACCAACAGATCTGAGATGTCACAAAGTGACATAATGGTTATGATGTCCAGCGGTGTGATATCATGATGTTACACTGGATTTTAGATATCTCATGTCATATCTGAAATACGAGGTCGAACACAGATTTTCAACTCACAAATGGCCTAAGATATCACAATGGCATGTCACAAAATTATGAGAACAGGAGATGTATTTGATGTCACAGTGGGTTAGTGATATAACAAAGGGAATGTACTGTGACAAAGAAATTTAGATATCACATAGGTTATGAGTTCACAATGGTTTCCTGATATCAACGCAGATGCCACATTTCAGATAGAATGAAATCAAAGAATAGGCATTCAAAATGGGTCTATGACATGAAAATGACAATGTGATGTCAAGGCAGCAATGAGGATAGTATATGTACTCATTACCTTGCTCGTGTAACTGTAATCCCCTGTACACTGTATTTACAATAAAAAAACTCACAGAAGAAAAAAAAGAAAAATATGGTATCGTGTCATTGGGGTTTGGTGATATCACAATGAATGGTGGTGTCATAATGATAATGTGATTTCACAGTCATAATTATTGCACAAAGTATTTGTGATGATACAATGCTATATGTGATAACAATTTTCATTAGTTCACTATGAAGATATGAGTACACATATCTTCCACAGAGGTCATGTGTCTTTTTTTCATTTTTTCATGTTTTTTTTACTGTGAAAATAGTGTACAGAGGGGTTAAAATTACATGGGCAAGATAATGAGTACATTTCTTATCAAACATTGTAGCCTCCTCCTTTGTTTCCCCTTCCATCTCTTCCCATCCTCTCCCTGCCCCTCCACCCAATCCTCCCTGCTCCCCCTCCTCCCCCAATGAAAGTTCTAAAATTTGTTTTCGACATAAGGACTTTTATATCTCAAGAGTTCACAATAGCTTTGTGATGTCACAATGTGATTGTGAAGGCACAACAGCAATGTGATGTCACAATGGTTTTGTGATGTTACAGTGGTGATAAGGTCACAATGAGTTTGTGATGTCATTATGAGTTTGTAATATCACAATGACATTTCCAATTTCAATTTCTACTAGTTCACAATGAGGAAACAATTTCAAAGAAAGAAAAGCTCCAAATACCATGAGTTTTTAGACATAATTTTTGCGATATGCTGCCATTAGGATATTTTAGGCCTTTAGTAAGTTTATAATCTGTTTTCAAACTCATAATAATTCAGGTATGACATATGATATCAGAAATTGACTCTGACATGAACATTGTGACATCACATTGATAGACATCAAGAACATGGTGTCACATTGTGAACTTACAAATTTGTTAGGGCTTCATCACTTTTGTGCCAACACATGACTTTGGAGACAACACAGTCCCTTTGTGAACTCATATTTTCATTGCGAATTAATGACATTTGAGATCCGGCATGCCATTGTGACATTTTCAACAAATTGTGACAGCACAAACCTAATATAGTAGAAACACATTGTGATCTAATAGCCATTGTGGTAGCACAATCCTTGCATGACCCCATATTTCGATAGTGATATCACTAACCCAATGTGAAATTCCAATCCTCTCATACCCAATCCAGGTATGAAATGTGATACCCGAATCCAGTGTGACATCTTGATCATGGTGACATAACACTGATAGATGTTATGAGCATTTTGTCACAGTCTGACAACACACACCTGTTAGGACTTCATCACTTTTGTGACAACGCATGCCTTTGGAGACATCACAGTCCCTTTGTGAGCTCATATACTCATAGTGGGTTAATGACAATTGAGATCACATGTGTCATTTTGATATCACCAACACATTGTGACATCACACACCTCTTGGAAACTCATCACCAGTGTGGCATTACCAATTGTGGTATCAAAACATTATAAAGTCATCATATTGCAACATCACATTGCCATTGTGATGTCACTGTTCCACTGTGTTTTCAAAAACCTACTGTGTCTTCACAGCATTTCAGAAAATTCATAACCTTTTATACTTCAGTCTTCTGTGAACTCATATCCTCATTGTGAAAGAGTAGCAACTGAAATTGGACATGCGATTATGAGATGTGACTTCACAAAATTATTTGATTTCATCACCAATGTGACATAATAAACCCCTTGTGAGCTTTCGTTGCCATTTGACATCACTATCACATTGTGACATCCCAAACCTATTAGGACCTCTTAGCACCTTTGAAAAAACACATGGCCTTTGTGACATCACAGTCCCTTTGTTTAACTATACCCTCATTATGAACTGAAAATTGATACAAACATGCCATTGTAACATCACGAACCCTTTGTGACATCACAAGTGTGACATAATATATTGTCATTATGGCAGCATCAACTACTTTTGACATCACAAATCTATAATGACAAGATAGCATTATGAGATCCCACTGCCATTGTGATGTTATAATAAGTTTATGAATGCCTGTTTTTAATCTTTTTTTTTTCCGTTGTGGGGCTTGAACTCTGGGCTTGGGTGCTGTCCCTGTTCTTCAGCTCAAGCTGAGCATTCTATTGCTTCAGCCACAGAGCCACTTCTGGTTTTCTAGTGGTTTTCATTGGAGATAAGAGTCTCATAGACTTTCCTGCCTGAGCTGGCTTTGAACTGCGATCCTCAGATCTCAGCCTCCTGAGTAGCTACGTTTACAGGCATGAGCCACTGGCGCCCGGCTTTTTCATTCTATTTCAAATTTGACATGTGTGTTGATATCAGAAACATAATGTGACCTCATAACCATTGTAACATCATAAATCATCAGTGATATCAAATTGTCATTATGACACCATCAGCTCATTGTGATATCACCAAACAACAATGGCATCATAGCATTATAAATCACTGTGACATTGTTATGACTTAACAGTGTGAAGGCCTATTCTGTAAATTCACTCTGTTTCAGAAACCCATTTTGACCATATAACCAATGTGATATCACAATCCTTTGTGACATAACATTGCCATTGTGATATTATTAACTTGCTGTGCCATCACAACCAGTCCTGAACTTGCAAGTTTTGTGACATGCTGCCATCATCATATAGTAGGGCCTTTGTGAGCTCATAATCTGTTTTCAATCTCATATTTCTGGTATGACATGTGATATCAGAAATCCCTTATGACATCATACTGCCAGATGTAATGACCATTGTGTCATATTGTGACATCACAAAGCTGTTAAAAAGGCATCACATTTGTGACAACACATGCCTTTGGAGACATCACAGTCCCTTTTTGAACTCATATATTCATTATCAATTAATGACATTTGAGATATCCCATGCCACTCTGACATCATGAACCTATTGTGACATCACAAACTTATTGTGACCTTATCACGAGAATGGTATCAAAAACTAATTGTGGTATCAAAGCATTATTTTGACATTATATTGTGGTATTGGCATTGTTATTTCACTGTCCCATTGTGTTTTTACAAACCTATTATGGCCACATCACATCTTAAATAATTCATGGCCTTTGAGACTTCAAGCTCTTTCTGTGAACTCGTGTACATATTACCTCTAAGGCAAGGAGACAAACCATTGAGTCACATTTAATACAATAAATCTATTTACACTAGAAAGGAGACTGTGATTACCTTATCCTGAACTGGATAACCAGGTCCAAGATCAGCCTTGACCACCAAACCTCAGACCTCCAATGGGCAGCCCCGCCCTATCTTAATTGGTCTGCAAACCACCAGCCAAAAAATTATGAGCTTCAAAGCTCCAAACCACAATGGGCAAGGCTTTTAACTTTACCATTACTCCCTACTTCACTACAGACCTGTTATTCCTTTCTGGTCTTTCTCTTTTTCCCTTCCACCATTTCCTTCTTCTCTTCAGGCCTCTCCAGGCTCCACAGGCCTACACTACTCTGCCCTAATGACCACTTTTCTGCTTCCTCTCTTCTCAGGTTTTTCCCTTCCTGCTGTCTTACCACTTTCTTCCATCCGGGTAGCTCTCATTTTTATCTCCCCTTCCAATGCTCTGAAAATGCAACTTATACACAGGTTGTACCCGTCCTCACTCCAATGGGTCTTCTGCCTAACAGTTTTCAACCGTCACTTCCCAAACTGCCCAATGTTCAATCACTTCTTGACTGCTCACCATGTGAGGCTTGACACCTTCACCTTTGGTGGCATTCCCCACACTCTCTGGTGGGCCAGGCCAAGAATTTACAAAAATTAATGGCTCCGACAGATAATTCTGTCTCCACTGGTTATTACAGTATCCTCATAGTGAATTAGAAGAAATTGAAATTGTATATGTCGTTATTATATTACATACTTGATGAGACATCACTAACCCATTGTGACCTCATCACTGCGATGACATCATAAACTCATTGTGATATCACATTGCCATTGTGCCACTATGATCACATTGTGACATCCCAAACCTATTATGACCTCAGAAGCTTTGAAAGAAAGCATAGCTTTTGTGACGTCACAGGCCATTTGTGTACCCATAGCCTCATTTTAAGATAATGAAAATTGAGATCATACATGCCTTTTTAACATCGCAAAAACTTTGTGACATCATTACCAGTGTAGCATCACATTGTCATTATGACAACATCAGCCAATTAGGACACCATAAAACTATGACATCATAGCATTACGACATCATATCGTCATTGTGATGTCACAGATATATTGGAATGCCTATTCTGTGATTCCATTCTATTTCAAATGTGGCAGGTGTGTTGATATCAGAAATATATTGTGACCACATAATTATTATGACATCACAATACCTTGATGACACCACATTGCCATTATGATATCACTAACCCACTGTGACATCACAAACCTGTCCTATTCGCATAAATTTTTTGACATGCTACCAGTGTGATCTCTTCGGCATCACTGAGTTCATAAATTGTTTAACTCATGCTTCAGGTATGACATGTGATATCAGAAATCCACTGTGACATCATGACCACTGTGACATCACACTGCCAGATGTCATTACCACTGAGTCACATTGTGAATCACAAACCTTTTAAGACTCATTACACTTGTGCCAACATATGCCTTTGGATACATCATTATCCCTTATGAACTTATATAATCATTGTCAATTAGAGATCTGGCATGAGATTATGACATCACCATCCCATTGTGAAATCACAAACCTATGTGACCACATCACCTGTATGGATCACCATTTGTGACTTCAAAACAATACTATCTCATGTAATGGTAACATCACATTGCCAATGGGATATCTCTGTCCCATTGCATTTTCACCAATCTATTATATCCTCATATTTTACAAAATTTATGGGCTTCCTGACTTCTAGCTCCTTATGTGAACTTGTATCTTCATTGTGATCTAGTAGAATGAAATTGGACATGTAGTGGTGATATTACAAATTCATTGTGACATCACTATCCAAGTGTGACCTTATGACCACTGTGACATCACAAACCCATTGTGACATCACATTGCCATGATTGCCTTCTGATATCCCAAACCTGTTGTGATCTCTTAGCACTTTGAAAAGGCACATGGTGTTTGTAACACCACAGTTCTTTTGGGTAACCATATCCTCATTATGAACAAAGGACAACTGACATCAGACATGCCAAACCATTACAAACTCTTTGTGACATCATCTACAGAGTGAGATCACATTGTGGTTAGGATACCATCAGCCCACTGTGACATCCCAAAATGACAATGACATCATAGCATTATGACATTACATTTTCATTGTGAGGTCATAGAGACAAAGTGATTGCCTATTCTGTGATTTCATTCTATCTCAAATGTGGCATATAAAACCCATTGTGACCACATCACCATTGAGCCATTGCAATCCCTTTGTGACCTCATATTGATATTGTGATATCATTAACGCAATGTAACATCACAAACCTGTCTTGTCTTCATAAATTTTGTAACAAGCGAATACCTTGATCTGGGCTGGATGCCCAGAGCTAATTGCAGCTTCAACCATGAACCCTCAAACCTCCAAAGAGCAGCCCAACCATTTGTTAACTGGTCTTCAAACAATCAACCTCCAAAATAATCATCTCCAAGGCTCCACACTTCAAAGACAGGGCTTTTCCTTTCTCTTCATCCTCCTTCTCTACAGACATGTCCTACATTTCAGGTCTTTTCATTTTTTCCTTCCACAATTCCCTTCTTCTCTACAGGTTGCTGTACTCTTGACAGGCCTTCCCTGCCCTGTCCAGGTGGCCAGGTTCTGTCCTTTACCTCCTGCTCTCCCTCAATTTCCTCTCCTCCCAGATCTTTACCCTCTTGCAGTCTCATCACTTCTTTCCTTCCAGATCTTTCCCCTTTTTCTTCCCCCTTCTGTTGCTCTGAACATGCAACCTATATACAGGCTGTACCCTGCCCCCACTAAAATATGTTTCCTGCATAACAGTTTTTAATCATCACTTCCCAAATGTCCATGCCCAATAATTTCTTGGCAGCGCACCATGTGGAGCTTAACATCCTATCTCTTCAGCAGCATTTCCTGCCCAGTCCAAGGGCTTGCACCCCCCTCTCTGGTGGTCCAGGCCAGGAGGTCATGATGACTATCTGTTCCCGTGGATTATAGGGGTACTGCTGGTAATTACAGTGTCCTGATGGTGAACTAGTAGTGATTGAAATTGGACAAATAATTGTGATATTACAAACTCATGACCTAACTAACCCATTGTGACCTCAAAACCACTTTGACATCATGAACCCATTGTGACATTACATTGCTGTTTAGACACCAGGATCACATTGCGACATCCCAAATTTATTATGACCTCTTATAACCTTCGAAAAATACATAGCTTTTTGACATCACAGTGCCTTTGTGTACCCAAACCCCACTGTGAAATATTGACAATTGAGAATCAGACATGACATTTTAACATCAAAAAGTTTGTGAGGTCATCACAACTGTATATGAAATTATAATTTCACATTGTCATCGTCATATCATCGACACATTATGCATGCCTTTTCTGTGACTTCATTCTACTTCAAATGTGGCATATAGGTGCATATCATAAACAAATCATGAACTCATAACCATTGTGACATCACAGTCCCTTTGCACATCACATTGCCATTGTGATATCACTAACACACCGTGATATCACAAACCTATCATGTCATCATAACTTTTGTGACATGCCTTTTTTCCTCATAATCTGTTGGCGACCTCATTAGATTTCACATATGACATTTGATATCACAAATTCCCAGTGACATCATGACCATGGTGACATCACCCTGCCAGATATCATAACCATTGTGTCAAATTCTGACATCACAAAACTTTTAGGATTTCAATATGTGACAACACATACTTTTGTAGGAACCACAGTCCCTTTGTGAACTCTTATACTCATTGTAAGTTAAAGACAATTGAAAACAATCATGTCATTGTGACATTGCCAGCACATTGTGACATCACCAATCTTTTGTGACTTCATCACCAATGTGCCATCATCAACTATTTGTGACACCAAAACAATATTCTGACATGATGTAGTGAGTTGTCATTGCCAAGTTGATATCACTGTCTCACTGTGTTTTCAAAAACCTAATATGACCTCATAACATTTTTAAAAAATTCATGTCCCTTAGGAATTCAAGCTCCATCTGTGAACTTGTATGCACATTGTGAAATAGTAGCAATTCAAATTGGACATGTGTTTGAGATATTACAAAATCATTATAGCATCAAAAACCCATTGTGACCTCATCACAACTGTGAATCATAAAGCTCTCATGACCCCTAAGTACATTTGAAAACACATAAATCATTTGTGTCATCACAGTCCCTTCGTGTACCCTTACCCTCAATTTGAACACATGACAATTGAATTCATATATGCCATTGTAACATCACAAACCCTTTGTGAATCCATCACCAGTATGACAACATATATTCATTATGACACCATCACCTCCTTGCAACATCACCAATTTAGAATGACCTCATAGCATTATGATATTATATTGTCATTATGAGGTAATAGACCCATTGTAAATGTCTATTCTATTTCATTCTATTTTAAATGTGGCATGTGGGTTGATATCAGAAAATCATTGTGATCTCATAAATATATGGCATCACAATCACTGTGACATCACAGTGCCATGGTGATATCACTTACACACTGATATCACAAACATGCCCTGTACACATAAGTCATGTGACGTGCTGAAATTGTGATGTCTTAGGCCCTTTATGAGCTTGCAATCTGTTTTCAAACATAATATTTCAGTTATGACATGTGATATCAGAAATCCACTGTGACATCATGAACATTGTGACATCATACTGACAGATATCATGACCATTGTGTCACACTATGAGATCACAATCCTCCTAGGACTTCATCACATTTTTGACAACACATGCCTTTGGAGATACCACAGTCCATTTGTGAACTCATATTCTCTGTGATTTCATGACAACAGAAACTTTATGCCATTTGGATATCACCAACCAATTGTGACATCATAGACCTACTGTGACCACTTACCTGTATGGCATCACCAACTAAATGTGACATTAAAACTTTTTGTGATGTCACAATGTGACACGATGTTCATGACATCTGTCAGTGTGATGTCACAATGGTCATGATGTCACAGTGGATTTCTGGTATCTCGTGTCATACATGAAATATGAGGTTGGAAACAAATTATCAGGGCAAAAAGTTCTAAGATATCACAATGTCAGCATGTCACAGAAGTTATGAGGATAGGAGAGGTTTGTGATGTCACGTGGTATTAGTTATATCACAATGGCATTGTGATGTCACAACGTGATTATGATGTCAAAATGGTTATGTAGGCACAAAAATGTGTTTCTGATATCAACTCTCATGCCAATTTTGAAATACAATGAAATCACAGAATAGGCATCCACAAGGTGTCTATGATGTCACAATGACAATTGTTGTCATAATGTGATTATGTCATTGAGTTTGGTGATGTCACAATGAGCTGATGCTCTCATAATGAAAATGTGATGTCACACTGTTGAGGATACCACAAACACTTTTTGATGTTACAATGGCATGTCTGATCTCAATTGTCATTGGTTAACAACAAGGATATGGGAAGACAAAGGGACTGTAATGTTGAAAAGGGCATGTGATTTTTCAAAGGAGCTAAAAGGTCATAATAGATTTGAGATGTCGCAATGGAATCATGATGTCACAATGACAATATTGCCACAATGGGTTTGTGATGTCATGCTAATGATGATGTCAAAATGGGTTTGTGATGTCACAACGAGTTGGCAATATTACAATCAAATTTCCAATTTCAATTGCTAATAGTTCACAAGGAGGATACTGTAATAATCAGTAGTGCCCTGATAATCTATAGGGTCCAAGAATCAGTCTGGCCCCATCTCCTGGCCAGCTGGAGAGGACAGGGCATTCTGTGGGAGGGGCTGGTACATTAACCACCAAGTGTTGAGCTGTTAAGAAGTGATTGGGCTGTGGGGAGTTTTGGATGTTACAGTAGAAAACTGTTGGCAGTTGGAGTGGAAAAAGGCTACAGACTTTATATATGCTGCTTGTTCAGAGCAATGGAAGGGAGATAAAATTGAAAAGTTCTGGAAGGAAGGAAGTGGTGTGATAGAAGAAGGGGAAAGGCCTGAGAGGAGAGAAAGTTGAGGGAGAGCAGGAGGTGAAGGATGGCAACTGACGACCCAGGCAAAGCAGTTCAGGCCTGTGGAGAGTAGAGAGGCCTGAAGAGAAGAAGGAACTGGTAGAAAGGAAAAAGAGAAAGACTTCAAAGGAAGTATAGGTCTGTAGCGATGGAGAGACAAAGGGAAGGGGACAAAAAGGCTTGCCCTTTGATGTTTGGAGCTTTGGATATCATAATTTTGGGGGTTGGTGGTTTGGAGAACGTTTATTATATTAAATGTGTCTCGATGGATTCTCTTGAACACTAGAGGTCCTAATTTTTGGAGACCCCATGGAGATTAATCCGTTTGGATGGCATCAGGCCTTGGCCCAGGGAAAATTCCCCATAGGTGAGAGTGTCAGCATTCAGGGCCTCGAGTGTTTGTCTCCAGAGGACAAACATGGACAAAAATCATGTAGGTACCTTTAGGGGTGCGTCTGGGCAAGCTTGCCAGCCTGTTTTTGGAACCCCCTCTAGAGGTCATTTGTGGCTTCCCTGGGAAACCATCTGGAACCTCCTTACACATGGCCTTTGTTACCCAGTCAGGCAAAGATATTAGAAGAAATCTTCAAAAGTTCCAAGGTTTTGAGGGAAAGGTGTATTTTAAGTTGGAAATGGTTGCCCAGTGGGTGTTTGTTAACAGAGATAACCTGGAAAAAAAGAGTCTAAGAAGGGAGTTTGAATTTTGGTAGGAGCACCAGAATAGGGATCAAGAAACCTTTGGCAAAGACAGTAAAATTCATTTGAAAATGGCAGTAGGGAACCTCTAGGATTAAACCAGTGTGCTTATTGCAAGCAAAATGGACATTGGGAAAAGGAATGTCCAAGGAGGAGAAAGACAGAAAATGACAAGTAAGTAATCACATTAACCACCTGGAAAATGTATTCATATCTCTGGAGAAACATGCAAAGGAGCTTGGGGTCCCGAATTCCAACTGTGTTCAATTTAAAAAGCTGCCCTCTGAACTTAAGAAGAAATGTGGTAAAGAAAAAATTCACCCACTTGTAACTCAAAACACAGGCTTATAAAAGATTGAATCTCCTATAGGTGCCAGCCATAACCCACCAAGAGGTTAAAAACCACATAGAGCACATAGGAGAAAACAGGAATTATTGAACATGAAGAAAAGATTTGAAAATATAAATTAGGAACTTGTGTGAGTCAAAAATGAGAAGAAAATCCTCAAAAGGAACCTAGAAAACACTCAGAATCAAATGAAATTCAAGTACATTAGCCTGGATGAGCATGAGGCGAATTAGGAGACTACAGGTCAGAGGCCAACAGAAGCACAGGACAGCAATGCCGCCATCCTTGCTAACCACAAGTGAGGCCAAGGAAAGATCTTCATGCTGCATTAAGAAATCATAGCCATGAAAAAGGAGCTGGACCTGATAAAAGAATGTATTAGGGGAGGGAGTTCCGGGAAGATGGCGGAGGAGAAGCTGGAATCTGAACAAGCTCTCGCATAGAAAGCAGTTTTAGAGTTCCAGTGAACAGTCCTAAGCCAGAGAATCACACCAAGTGTGCCATCACAGGACAGAGAGTTAGACAAGAGAGGGGAAGCCAAGACAAGGAGACACATCTGACCGCCTGCCAGCAGCCGCGGCGGCGGCGGCAGGGTCGCAGCGGCTACCGCAGCCGCGGCCATACCTGAGCGCTCACACAGAGAGTCCGGGACGAAGGAGCCAGACGCAGAGGGCGAGAGGATTCTACTCAACACCACCAAGAACCGACAAGGAGCGGACAACTTCATCCTGCACTTTGCAGACCAGAGACGACCCAGGATCCAAGACTCGGCGTGAGTAGCCCCACTTCCTCACTCCTTCTCAGGGAGCAGAGGAGGGAAGGCCACCCCTCCCCCCCCCAGCACCGGTGATCTCCATCTTGGATACCGACAAAGCTCAGAGGAGCTGCTAGCTCCAACTCAGGCCTTGGAATAAAACGAGTCATTTAACAGGTCACAAGAACTTAACGGCGAAGTGACCTGCCAGACTCAGCTCCATCCAGGGAAAAGTCACCCAGCTCAGGCACCAGCCATTGGAGTGGCTTTCCTCACTGGGTAACCAGAGCCAGAGGCTGCCCCTCCCTCTAGCAGCCTCCACAATCAATTGAAAAACAGAAACCCTGAGAATGGCTCCAGGGTGGGCTCTGTGAATTTTTCACAAAATAGCCCCAGGGAAAAGCTACTGTTTGTTGAAAGGCCTCAACTCTACCAGAACCTAGCCTCATCACCCCTCTTTTGTGATTCTCAAAGCAGATCACCCTCCCATTAAACTAACCTGGGAGGGGGATCTCAAAATCTTGGGTAAAGCAGAGCATTTTTCTGCCTGTTCCAACAAACTGACTTAAGAAACCAATCAAGCCACAGGACCTCAAGCTGACCAGAGACTCCAACAAGAGGCTGGTAACAGACAAAAGGGAGATACAGGATTCTTCCCACCCCTCCCAAAAAAAAATCAAAAAAAAAAAATCAAAGAACTTTTTTTTTCTTCTTTTCTTTTTTCTTTTTTTTTTTTTTTTTTTTTTTTTTTGGTACCTTATATATATAAAATTTTTTTTTCCTTTTCTAAAACTTTTATTAATCTTTAATTTTTGCCTTTTTTGAAAAAATAATTGTTTTCCAGTAACTTTTTTTTCCTCTTATAATTTTTATTTTAGGAATACGTGAATGTACGTTTTCCTTTCTTTTCTTGTCTTCTCTCTTTTTATTCCTTTCTTTCTTAATTATCTTTTTGTTTTTTGTCTAGCTCTACTGAACTTCTGATCTTTTTTTTTCTCCCTTTCTTATCCTTTTCACCTTTTCCTTTCTTTTGTTCTTCTGTATGTGCCTTAACTCTTGTCCTGCACATCCTGATAAACCCATAGTTAACTAGTAGACCCTATCCCCCATTGTGTACACACTTAATCCACAAACTTATTACTCAATCCAAAACCTCTGAGACTTAAATTCCTTAATAGCAGTACTACCTCTTTATACCTATATAATATTTTAAGCATTTTTTAAGTTTTTCACATCTCCTCTATCTCCCTCCTGTTTTCTCATTATATTCACATTCCTCTCTAAATAGATGGTCTTTCAATCTCCATAACTATATTAATTTTTACGTTTCTAATTTTTTTTCTGGTCTCTTTTCATTTCCCTTTACCTTTCTTCTTTTTCTCTCCCTCTCTACTTGCATCCTACCCAACCTATTTCCTGCATTGAGATTAGGACATAGTTAACTCTCCCTGTGCCTCCTCACACCAATCTATTCCTAATTTTTACCCACATCTCTCCCTAACCCTAAAAATTTCTGGTTTCCCAAATTCTTCTCTGCGGTTCGAAGCCCATTAACATATAGTTGTTTGATGTTGAATAGATGTATCTGTTGAACTAGATTGTATCTGTAGACTATTGACTGTATAAATGCAAACGTTGGTTGATGGTTGCCTTAAGATAGTGTTCAAGCACAAAACTGGTGCTATTTTCATCTCAAATGGGCAGAGTAAGCCGAAAAAACACAAGAAAAATGGCAAATCCAGGTATCTCAATTCCCAATCTTGATAATCAGGGGTCAGATCAGATAATGAACAATCCAGAGGAGAGTTCCCAAATAGCTCTACAAACACTGGTGGCAAATATGATAAATGAGAAGTTTGACAACTTACAAAGGACTCTGTATGAGCGTGATAGGGAGAGAGAGGAGGCATCCCAAAAGTTTATGCAGGAATATCATAAGCGTGAGGAAGCTACTCAAAAAATGATACAGGATTTGCGTGAACAACTTGAGAATACTCAAAGAGAAAGGGAGGAATGGCGTGAGCAGGCTGAGAACACTCAAAGAGAACTGCAGGAATCCCAGGAACGGGAGGAAAGAGAACTGCAGGAATCCCACAAACGGGAGGAAGCTAATCAAAGAGTAATACAGGAATTGAGAGACCAGGTAGAGAACACACAAAGATCAGTAAAGGCATTCATGGAATCCATTAACAAAGAGCTGAAGGAAGTCAGGGAGACCACAAAGGGAATGCTGAATGGAACCCAACAGAAGGAATGGGAGTCCAAAGAAATCATAACCAATCAACTAAGTGATTTGAGAACAAACACTGAACACCAAATTAAGGAAGTAAAGAAATTCATACAAGACCTAAAACAGAGCTTCAACAAAGAACTTGAAGCCATCAAAGCTGACCAATTAGAAGGAAAAGAGATAAAAAACAAAGTAGAGAGTCTTGACAGCAGGTTAGACCATGCAGAAGATCGAATCTCAGGGATTGAAGACAGCCTAGATATTATAGAGAAAGAACATACAACCATCCAAGACAAGTCCAAGAAGTATGATAGATCTATTCAACACCTAGAAGACACCATCAGAAGGCCTAATCTAAGGATAATGGGTGTAGAGGAGCACCTAGAAACAGAAGTTAATGGTCTAGGAAATTTGTTTAACAGGATCCTAGCAGAGAACTTCCCAAACATACAAAAAGATAGGCCTATTCAGATACAAGAAGCTTTTAGAACCCCAAATAGACCAGACCAGAATAGGACATCCCACCGTCACATTATAATCCACACAGGATCAACTCAGACCAAGGAAAAGATCCTTAAAGCTGTCAAGGAGAAAAGGTTAATCACCTATAAAGGGAAACCAATTAGAATCACCTCAGATTTCTCAGCAGAGACAATCAAAGCAAGAAGAGCCTGGAATGATGTATGCCATGCCCTAAAAACAAACAACTATCAACCAAGAATACTGTACCCAGCTAAACTCTCCTTCATAACTGAAGGCCAAATAAAAACCTTCCATAGCAAAGAAAAATTGAAACAATACATCTCCACCAAACCAGCCCTACAAAAGATTCTTAAAGATGTCCTACACATAGAAAACCAACAAGACCGCAACAAAGGCCAAGAAACTGCACCCAAACTGAGAATCCAAGAACCATAGGAAGAACCTAGTTTTCGCAGCCCCCAAGAAGGTGGATAACATGGCAGGAACTCCCAAATACCTCTCAGTCCTATCTCTTAATGTTAACGGACTGAACTCTCCAATTAAGCGACATAGACTGTCTAGTTGGATTAAAAAACAAGACCCTTCTATCTGCTGCCTGCAGGAGTCACATCTTGCCCGTAAAAACAAACACATTTTCAATGTTAAAGGCTGGAACAAAATCTACCAAGCAAACGGCCCCCATAAACAGGCGGGAGTTGCAATCTTAATATCAGATAAAATAGACTTCAAATTAAAATTCGTGAGAAGAGATAAAGAAGGTCGCTACATACTAATTAAAGGATCTCTCCTTCAGGAGGATATTACAATTCTAAATATCTATTCGCCAAACAATGGAGCACCCCAATTTATCAAAGAAACACTACTTTCCCTCAAATCCCATATAGATCCAAAGACATTAATTGTTGGGGATTTTAACACACCACTCTCCCCACTAGATAGATCAACTCGGCAAAAACTCAACAGAGAAACCGCAGATCTAAACAACTGCATAGATCAACTAGACTTAACAGACATCTACCGAACATTTCACCCAGCAGCATCAGAATACACGTTTTTCTCAGCAGCACATGGAACGTTTTCTAAAATAGACCACATTTTAGGCCACAAAGCAAACTTGTCTAAATTCAGAAACATTGAAGTTATACCTTGCATTCTCTCTGACCACAAGGGAATAAAATTAGAACTCAACACCAAAAGCCACCAAAGAAAGTCCAGTATCACATGGAGGCTGAACAACACACTGCTGAATCAAGAGTGGGTCATGGAAGAGATTAGAAAGGAAATTCAAATGTTCATGCTATTCAATAAAAATGAACACACAAATTACCAGCTCCTCTGGGACACAGCAAAAGCAGTACTCAGAGGCAAGTTTATAGCTCTGAGCTCCCATATCAACAAATTGGAGAAATCTGAAACTAGCAATTTAATGACACATCTAAACCTCCTTGAAAAAGAGCAGCAAGATAAACCCCAATCCAGTAGACGGAAAGAAATAATCAAAATTAAATCAGAATTAAATGAATTAGAATCCAAAAAAACTATAGAAAGAATCAACAAAACAAAGAGTTGGTTCTTTGAAAAACTTAACAAAATTGACAGACCCTTAGCAAATCTTATCAGAAAAAGAAGAGAACACACCCAAATTAATAAACTCAGAGATGAAAATGGAAACATCACCACGGAAACAACCAAGATTCAGAACATTATAAGGGAATACTTCTCAAAACTTTATGCTAATAAGTTTGAGAACTTGACAGAAATGGACCTTTTCCTAGCAAATATTGACATGCCAAAACTAAACCAAGATGAGTTAAACCAGCTTAACAGGCCCATATCAAGCATTGAAATAGAAACAGCAATAAGAGACCTCCCAGCTAAGAAAAGTCCAGGACCAGATGGTTTTACAGCGGAATTTTACAAGGCCTTCAAAGCAGAGCTCACACCAATACTCCTCCAACTCTTCAATGAAATTGAAAGAGAAAGCTCACTACCGAACACATTCTATGAAGCCATCATAACCCTCATCCCAAAACCAGGCAGGGACTCATCAAAGAAAGAGAACTATAGACCCATTTCTTTGATGAACATTGATGCAAAACTTCTCAACAAAATTTTGGCCAATCGACTTCAACAATTCATCCAAAAAATCATACACCACGATCAAACAGGATTCATTTCAGGGATGCAAAGCTGGTTCAATATACGCAAATCAATTAATATTATTCACCACATCAACAGGAGCAAGAATAAGAACCACATGGTTATCTCAATAGATGCAGAAAAAGCATTCGACAAGATCCAACACCCCTTTATGATGAAGGTTTTGGAAAAATTAGGAATCCATGGAACATTCCTCAATACGATAAAGGCTGTATATGACAAACCTACAGCCAGCATTATACTCAATGGTGAAAAACTAAAGCCATTTCCTCTTAACTCAGGAACAAGACAAGGATGCCCACTCTCTCCACTTCTCTTCAATCTAGTATTAGAATGCCTAGCTACAGCAATAAGACAAGATGCAGACATAAAGGGGATCCAAATAGGGAAAGAAGAAATAAAACTCTCCCTCTTTGCAGATGACATGATCTTGTATTTAAAGAATCCCATAGACTCCACTCCCAAATTACTCAAGCTGATTCAAAACTTCGGCAAAGTAGCAGGTTATAAAATTAACCCCCAAAAATCAATGGCTTTTCTGTATGCCAACAATGAGAAAAGTGTGGCTGAAATTAGGAAAGCAACTCCATTTGTAATAGCCCCACAAAAAAATAAAATACCTAGGAATTAACTTAACTAAAGAAGTGAAGGACCTCTATGATGAAAACTTTAAAATCTTGAAAAAGGAAATCAACACAGAACTTAAAAAATGGCAAAAACTCCCATGCTCCTGGATTGGAAAGATTAACATCGTGAAAATGGCAATACTTCCCAAGGCTATCTACAAATTCAACGCAATACCTATCAAAATTCCACCCTCATTCTTCAAGGAAATAGAAGAGGCAATCCAAAAATTCATATGGAACAATAAAAGACCCCGAATAGCAAAAACGCTCCTGAATGGAAAGAACACTGCTGGAGGAATATCAATACCAAACTTCAAACTCTACTATAAAGCCATAGTAATCAAAACAGCTTGGTATTGGCATAAGAACAGACCTCAGGACCAATGGAATAGAATTGAAAACCCAGAAATGAACCCACAGACCTATAGCCATCTAATCTTCGATAAGGGAGCTAAAACAATAGAATGGAAGACAGACAGCCTCTTCAGTAAATGGTGCTGGCAAAACTGGTTAACTACATGTAGAAAACTAAAGCTAGATCCTTATATATCACCCTGCACCAGAATCAACTCCAAATGGATCAAAGACCTTGAACTCAAAGCAGACACTCTGAAAACATTACAGGATGGAATAGGAGAAACCCTGGGTCTCCTTGGCTCAGGCCGAAATTTTCTGAATAGAGACCCGGAAACACAACAAATCAAAGAAAGGCTGGACAAATGGGATTGTATAAGGTTGCAGAGCTTCTGCAGGGCAAATGACATAGCTAGCAAGATCAATAGAAAGCCCACGGACTGGGAGAAAATCTTTACTAGCCATACAACGGACAAGGGTCTCATATCTAAAATATACTTGGAACTCAAAAAATTAAACCCCCCAACAACAAATCCTCAAAGAAACAACTGCCCAATAAATAAGTGGGCGAAAGACTTAAAGAGAAACTTCTCTGAAGAAGAAAGAAGGATGGCCAATAGACACATGAAGAAATGTTCAACATCCCTAGCCATAAAAGAAATGCATATCAAAACAACATTGAGATATCACCTCACTCCAGTGAGAACGGCAAAAATCAAGAACTCTAACAACAGATGCTGGATGGGATGTGGACAGAAAGGAACCTTAATTCATTGTTGGTGGGAATGTAAACTTGTTCAACCACTTTGGAAAGCAGTATGGAGGTTCCTCAAAAGACTCCACATAGAGCTCCCCTATGACCCAGCAATCCCACTTTTGGGCATTTACCCTAATGTTTACAAACAAGACCACACTAAAGCTACCAGCACAACTATGTTTATTGCAGCATTATTTACCATAGCTAAGATATGGAACCAACCCAGATGCCCCTCAGTAGATGAATGGATCAAGAAAATGTGGTATATATACACAATGGAATTCTATGCCTCCATCAGAAAGAATGACATTGCCCCATTTGTTAGGAAATGGAAAAACTTGGAAAAAATTATATTAAGTGAAGTAAGCCAGGCCCAAAGAAACCTAGGTCCCATGGTTTCCCTTATTTGTAATATCTAGTATATGTATGAGTCAAGCGGAAAAGGTCAGATAATGTGATGTCAGGAAAATGAACCCTTAGATGTGTATTTTAATGTTTTTTTCTTTCATGCATGTGTTTCTAACACATTTATAAGATTATCTCTTTGTTGCTTTGTATGTCCCTCCCCCACAGTATAACCCTTGCTTTCACTATATTTGATGTCAGTATAACTTGTGGAAGAGATGGGGAAAAACCAGTTGTTTAAGGATACAGGTGGACCTGTTGCAACAATGAGAAGTACAAGTTGTCATGTCCAAAACGAACTTTACAATGTTGGTGGGGGGGGGGGGGGGCTGGGGGGAGGGAGGAAGGAGAAGGATTGGGATTAGGGGGGGAGGGGGGAGGCTGGGAAGGGATGTGAAGGATAAACAAAGGAGGAGGCTGCAATGCTTGGTAAGAAATGTACACATTATCCTGCCCATGTAACTGTAACTCCTCTGTACAGTATGTTCACAAATAAAATTAAATTAAATTAAAAAAAAAAAAAAAAAAAGAATGTATTAGGGTGAAGTACATGTTGATTATTAGCATTGAAGGGTGTCACCAGAAATTCAAGGCAACAGAGAAAGAAGGAAAGAGTAGTTAGCAGAGAAGACAGGGAAGTGCTCTGTCATAGAAGATCAGGCCAAGAAAAGTGAACAGGAAAATATCAGGCTGAAGAAAGAGATTGTTACTCTTCAGAAAGATTTAAAGGACCACATGCTCTGATAGAGAATGCCGGGGAAAGGGAAAGAGCATTGGGAAGAAAAACAGAAAAGCTAAACAAACATTTGAAAGATCTGTCAAAAAATTACACTGAAGTGGAAAACCAGAAAGAGAAAATACTAGAGTAAAAGGCCAAAAAGACTGCTGAGACCTTCACCCTAAATGTAATGCAGAAGCATCGAGTCCCAATGGAACAGATGGAGGTGGGAAAAAATACCTCTCAATAGCACATTTGTGAACTTAAGGGAGGAGTTGAAGAGCAAGAAAAGGTCATGTGAGAAGGAGCAGCAGTTGGCCAGTCAAAGGAACTCTCCTGTGACCCTGTCAAAATACTTGCAGGTTAAGGAGCACATTGAGAAGGAGAGTAAGATCATGAAAGCAAGTTTGAGAGAAAAGGAGCAGAATAAAATAGAAGAAGTCTCCAAGGTTCAGAGTTCTATACAGGAGTTAAACTAGAGACCCTAAGATACAGGGAAACATCTAGCTGATCAGGTAGCTTGGGAGACCACTCTAAAACCAGTGGGGTCTCTAGAGCTACTAGTTAATATTAAAGGAAGAAGCAAAAACAGTTGTAATAAGTGTGCAAGTGTTGACACTGACCTTGTGAAAAATGTATACAGGCTTAAGCTTTCTGTCAGTTTACATGTAGATATTTGCATCCTGGTAAATTGCCCCAGGCCACTGCCTATAACTGTTCGAAAACCAGTGGGGCCTCAGCTTGACAATCCTTTGTAATGTTTGTAGGTAATTTCCAACAGGTAAATGCTGAAAAGCTGGAACATATGGAAACAATTCATATGTGAGGAACCACAGATGGTGAATTTGGGAAAGTGGGCTTCACCGAGGTAAAGCCTGGAAAGTATGGTTATTGGTATCTGTTACTAATTGTGGACACTTTTTCAGGCTGAGCTGAGGCATGTGATAATTTCTTGATTTGGCTTACCTTTAGCTATGGGGTCCAAAGATGCCCCTTCATTCAGGGCCTAAGTTCTCAATTATTAACTAACACCCTAGGAATAAATTGGAAGTTACAATCCATTTATAGATCTGAGAGTTCAAGGGACTAGAAAGAATGAATATGACCTTAAAGGAAACATTAACTAAACTAAATACAGTGATTGGCCATAGGTAGGTAAGCCTCCTGAACTTTGCTCTCCTTCGAGCAATATGTAGCCCTTATGTTAAAGGATTTAATCCTTTTGAAATACTTTAGGGTAGACCACCCCCTTTGATTGCTAAACTTGGAAAGGCTATATTAACATAAATGTCTAATTACAATCTGCAGGCTTTACAACATATTCTTTTATGTACCAATCCTTTGGTAACCAAGGCCCAGAGGTCGCCTAAGAAAAACTCCACCTGAAGGGGAGGGCTCTGTCCGGACGAAGGAGGACACCTAGTGGAGGAACTGGAATAGGTGGGGAGATGGCAAACAGACAACTCACACACAAGAGGAGTGAATGCCAAGTGCAATTAATGCAGAGGATAACAAGCTTTTATAGCAAAAGTCTCCATGAGAAAGGGTAAAAGGTTACACAATCTTGCTGCAAGGCTTCGTTCTTGGGTGGTCACCAGCTGGTCGCCTGATCTTGTTTTTTGGATGACGAGTTATGATGATAGGCACTTGTTTTCAGCTTTACCTCTAATTTTAAGAAATACAATTGGTTTCGATGTTTATCACCTATTAACCATTACCCAGAGCATATGGGCAAGGTGCTGAACAGAAAGGCATGAACTCTAGTACTTTATTATTACTTTTGTTTAGTTTTGTACTTTATGCATTTTAAATCTTTTCTAAGCAATTGTGCTTCTTTGCCATTCTTTAGAAGGTCCCCAATTTGTGACCAAATGTCATGATATTCAGTATACTTAGTTAAATCTGGCCATATATCAAATTTAAGCTCATAGTGTCTTTTCTGTAACCCTTTCACATAATCGTTTACTCTTTTCTATAGAGGCCTTAACTGTCTCATAAGATCTTTCTTGTTCCTTCTTTAATAGTAAGCACCAAAGAGGCCAAGATCTAGCAAGTCTATCAGTAAATGAAAGAGAGTAATAGGAAGTTCTTTCTCCTAAGTAGTTTTCCCAACATTGCCATGCTTATCATACACACCTGTAAAACGATATGGATCTGGGGGAAGTCTTTGGGGTCCTCTAGATAATGGAGGATCCCACCATTTACCTCTGATAAGCCATTGCCACCTTTCATCTACCAATCTTTTAGGAATCTTATTTAGCTTTTGGCCTAAATATCCCTCTACATCTTTCTTATCTACAGGATATCTATATGAGTCTATTGTATATGCTTTAGGATTAAAGGAAAGTCTCCAGTAGCCATACACTCTTTCTGCTCTAGCTGTGCCTACAGCTTCTTGTAAATCTCTTACAATCAATTCCTTCTGCTGAAGTGATGTCATGAACCCCCAATACTTTAATATTTACTTATGACTTGTCTACTAGCCTCCGTAAGAAGGGCTTTCAGGGTAGCACTTAACTCTGGTGAGTTATTCATATTTTCAGGACACTCATTAGATGTTGGGGTCATCAACACTTTTAAGAAAGAGCCTTGAACTCCTCCAACTCTTCAATGAAATTGAAAGAGAAAGCTCACTACCGAACATATTCTATGAAGCCATCATAACCCTCATCCCAAAACCAGGCAGGGACTCATCAAAGAAAGAGAACTATAGACCCATTTCTTTGATGAACATTGATGCAAAACTTCTCAACAAAATTTTGGCCAATCGACTTCAACAATTCATCCAAAAAATCATACACCACGATCAAACAGGATTCATTTCAGGGATGCAAAGCTGGTTCAATATACGCAAATCAATTAATATTATTCATCACATCAACAGGAGCAAGAATAAGAACCACACGGTTATCTCAATAGATGCAGAAAAAGCATTCGACAAGATCCAACACCCCTTTATGATGAAGGTTTTGGAAAAATTAGGAATCCACGGAACATTCCTCAATACAATAAAGGCTGTTTAAGACAAACCTACAGCCAGCATTATACTCAATGGTGAAAAATTAAAGCCATTTCCTCTTAACTCAGGAACAATACAAGGATGCCCAATCTCTCCACTTCTCTTCAATCTAGTATTAGAATGCCTAGCTACAGCAATAAGACAAGATGCAGACATAAAGGGGATCCAAATAGGGAAAGAAGAAATAAAACTCTCCCTCTTTGCAGATGACATGATCTTGTATTTAAAGAATCCCATAGACTCCACTCCCAAATTACTCAAGCTGATTCAAAACCTCGGCAAAGTAGCAGGTTATAAAATTAACCCCCAAAAATCAATGGCTTTTCTGTATGCCAACAATGAGAAAAGTGTGGCTGAAATTACGAAAGCAACTCCATTTGTAATAGCCCCACAAAAAAATAAAATACCTAGGAATTAACTTAACTAAAGAAGTGAAGGACCTCTATGATGAAAACTTTAAAATCTTGAAAAAGGAAATCAACACAGAACTTAAAAAATGGCAAAAACTCCCATGCTCCTGGATTGGAAAGATTAACATCGTGAAAATGGCAATACTTCCTAAGGCTATATACAAATTCAACGCAATACCTATCCAAATTCCACCCTCATTCTTCAAGGAAATAGTAGAGGCAATCCAAAAATTCATATGGAACAATAAAAGACCCCGAATAGCAAAAACGCTCCTGAATGGAAAGAACACTGCTGGAGGAATATCAATACCAAACTTCAAACTCTACTATAAAGCCATAGTAATCAAAACAGCTTGGTATTGGCATAAGAACAGACCTCAGGACCAATGGAATAGAATTGAAAACCCAGAAATGGACCTACAGACCTATAGCCATCTAATCTTCGATAAGGGAGCTAAAACAATAGAATGGAAGAAAGACAACCTCTTCAGTAAATGGTGCTGGCAAAATTGGTTAACTACATGTAGAAAACTTAAGCTAGATCTTTATATATCACCCTGCACCAGAATCAACTCCAAATGGATCAAAGACCTTGAAGTCAAAGCAGACACTCTGAAAACATTACAGGATGGAATAGGAGAAACCCTGGGTCTCCTTGGCTCAGGCCGAAATTTTCTGAATAGAGACCCGGAAACACAACAAATTAAAGAAAGGTTGGACAAATGGGATTGCATAAAGTTGCAGAGCTTCTGCATTTCAAATGACATAGCTAGCAAGATCAATACAAAGCCCATGGATTGGGAGAAGATCTTTACTAGCCATACAACGGACAAGGGTCTCATATCTAAAATATACTTGGAACTCAAAAAATTAAACCCCCCAACAACAAATCCTCAAAGAAACAACTTCCCAATAAATAAGTGGGCGAAAGACTTAAAGAGAAACTTCTCTGAAGAAGAAAGAAGGATGGCCAATAGACACATGAAGAAATGTTCATCATCCCTAGCCATAAAAGAAATGCAAATCAAAACAACATTGAGATATCACCTCACTCCAGTTAGAACAGCAAAAATCAAGAACTCTAACAACAACAGATGCTGGAGGGGATGTGGACAGAAAGGAACCTTACTTCATTGTTGGTGGGAATGTAAACTTGTTCAACCACTTTGGAAAGCAGTATGGAGGTTCCTCAAAAGACTTCACATAGAGCTCCCCTATGACCCAGCAATCCCACTTTTGGGCATTTACCCAAATGTTCAAAAACAACACCACACTAAAGCTACCAGCACAACTATGGTTATTGCAGCATTATTTACCATAGCTAAGATATGGAACCAACCCAGATGCCCCTCAGTAGATGAATGGATCAAGAAAATGTGGTATATATACACAATGGAATTCTATGCCTCCATCAGAAAGAATGACATTGCCCCATTTGTTAGGAAATGGAAAAACTTGGAAAAAATTATATTAAGTGAAGTAAGCCAGGCCCAAAGAAACCTAGGTCCCATGGTTTCCCTTATTTGTAATTTCTAGTATATGTATGAGTCAAGCGGAAAAGGTCAGATAATGTGATGTCAGGAAAATGAACCCTTAGATGTGTATTTTAATGTTTTTTTTCTTTCATGCATGTGTTTCTAACACATTTATAAGATTATCTCTTTGTTGCTTTGTATGTCCCTCCCCCACAATATAACCCCTGCTTTCACTATATTTGATGTCAGTATAACTTGTGGAGGAGATGGGGAAAAACCAGTTGTTTAAGGATACAGGTGGACCTGTTGCAACAATGAGAAGTACAAGTTGTCATGTCCAAAACGAGCTTTACAACGATGGTGGGGGGGGGAAGGGGGGAAGGGGGGGATGGAGAAGGATTGGGATTAGGGGGGGAGGGGGGGAGGCTGGGAAGGGATGTGAAGGGTAAACAAAGGAGGAGGCTGCAATGCTTGGTAAGAAATGTACGCATTATCCTGCCCATGTAACTGTAACTCCTCTGTACAGTATGTTCACAAATAAAATTAAATTAAATTTTTAAAAAAAAAAAGAAAGAGCCTTGAATAAGTGAACGTTGAGCATGAGTAAGTACAACAAGAAACAGGAACAGTAAAAGATTAATAGGCACTCCTATACAGTGAAGAAAAGAAAAACAGCTACACATCTTTCCCAGGGGCTTGCCAGCCTTTTCCAGGAGGTAGGCCTCTTTGAAGCCCCATTCTCAGATCTGAAAGCAGGTTTCCCATGCTAAGCAGACTCCACTGGAGTAGGAGTGGCAGGGGTCAAGATGGCGATGGAAAAGCAGGGAACCACCACAGCCCTCTCTAACCAAATACAGATTTCAATGCTCTGTTTCTCCAAGTGACCCACCAGAAAAAGGGCGATTACTCAGAGAGCTACAGGAAGTGAAAAAAGAAAAGGGAAAAACTTACACAGACATTAAAGTGGGAAGACCCTTCCCACACCCCTTGTTGTTGAAGAGGCTCCACACTGAGCAGCTTAAGTGGCAGGGCTCCTTAACAGGCTGCTTAAGTGGCCCGGCTCTGGACCTTCAGAGGACAACACACTCGCAAGCATCCCAAGGCTCCCAGAAGACTCCCAAGAGCCAGTGCCAACCAAGAGAATTCAAATAGAAATCTCAGAAGGCAGAGCCAGCACAAAGACTCCCCTCACCCTCCCTGGCACAGCACCTCTGCCTGGCTGGTGCAATCATCTCAACCCAGTAAGGAGCAGCAGAGCTGTCAGCAGTGGCGAACGACCCTAGACTCACAGCATGGCACCTCTGTCCTGCTGGCATAAACATCCTAGCCTAACCTGGAGCAGCAGTGGCAGCTGGCAGTGGTGGTAAACCACCCAGACTCTGGGCACAATGCCTCTTGGCACTAGCCACAGGAACATCCCAGACCAGCCCAGGGAGGCAGCGGTGGCTGGGTCGGGGACAACTGCAGTGAACTACTCCAGACCCATGGCAGTTTGTGCCTCTCCATATTGGCCCGCATCAGCAGCCCAGCCTAGCCCGAGGCAGAAGCAGTGGTTAACACCTGACTCGTGCTGTGGTGCCTTCCTTGCATAAGTGGCCCAGCTGATCCTGCAGTGGCAGCAGCTGGGGTAGTGGCAACAGCTGCGGCAGCAGCTTCAGTGTCAGCAGCAGCGGCATCGACAGGAGCAGCAAATGACTCTGGACCCTTAGTGGGGTGCAGCACCTCTCCAAACTGACGTATAAGAAGTCCAGTCCAGCCCATGGTGGCAAAGGTGGTGAACATCCTGACTTGAGTCAGGGTGTGGTGCTGAACAACAACCCCAGAAAATCCTCATGAACTTTCCTGCCTGGGCTGGCTTTGAACCTGAATACACAGATCTGAGCCTCCTGAGTAGCTATAATTATAAGCATTCACACAAGCAGGGTCTTTTTCTTTCCAACCCCCTAACTTTTTCTAAAATAGATAATTTCTTAGTTCATTCAAGGAATTTAGGAAAATACAAGAGGATCGACATAGTATCCTGTATTCTATCTGACCATAGTGGAATCAAACTAGTTCTCAATAACAAGGCATAAAGTAGAAAAAAACTTAAACACATGGACATTAAACAGCACTCTATTGAACAATACATGGGTCACAGAAGAAAATAAAGAAGAAATTTAAAAGTTCCTACAATTCAATGACAATGAAGATACATCACAAAGAAACCTATGGGACACAGCAAAAGCAGTCCTAAGGGGCAAATTTATTGTTCTCTGTGTGCACATCAAGAAAACATAGACCGATTAAACAATCTTATGATACAAATAAAACTGCTAGAGAAACAAAAAAAAATTGAACCTAAAATTGCTAGACAGAAAGAGATAACCGAAATAAGAACTGAAATTAATGAGAGACTAAGAAAATTATAAGTAAAATTAATAAAACAAAAAGCTGTTTTTTTTAAAAAAAAATCAATAATACTGATGGACCACTGGTAAGAGCAACAAAATAGGAGAGGAGACCCAAATCAATAATATCAGAGATGCCAAAGGGAAAATTACATCAAACATGCAAGACATCCAAATAATCATAAAGAAATAATTCCAGACTCTACTCACAAAGGAAGGAAAACCTAACAGAGACAGCTGAATTTTTACAAAAATACAAATTGTTATTTCCCCCTTTCCTTTTCAGCCATGCTTCTCCACCATGTATGGTGGGGGCAGAAGTTCAGTACATAAACTTCTTTTCCTGCCTGAATAGCATGTGGTGTTCTCTTCATCAGCTATCTAATGAAACCTACCTATTTAACATACCTTACATATGGTGCTCTGTCTAGGATGGGGTTTTTGAGTTGGAAATGTTAAAATTTCCTAACCACCCTTTTTTTCTGCAAACCAAACTGCCTTGAGACACCACATGAGACTTTTCACCAATACCATTGCTGGCTTTGACATCCATGCCCACACCACTTCTCTACTCTGGTGAGTGAAACTAGTCTCTATGGCTCTCTGTTTCTCAATCTCTGTTCAGATGTGGCGCCATGCTTAAGAGATCCTTTGGCCTTTAGCCGAAAGGCTTGTCACTCTGGATCCGAAGATGCTTGTTTTGGGGGCTTGGACATTTCTTTCTAGAGAGTTCTGAGGGAAGTCGGGACGCAACTTCTGCCTGGTCAGCTCTCCTTCATTCACCAGACTGACAGTCCTACACATATATTAGGGTGCTGCGAGCCATGCCTGAGCTGTGAAACCCCTCTGAAATGCTTCTTGCACTCCCTGGATAGACGGGACACATAATATTTTTATGCTGCTGTCAGATTTAGACAATTTTTGCCTCTGTAATGGTACATGGTCGAAGTCTGTTTACTTTCAGGCTCCCTTTGCTCTCTGCCATTCATGTCCAACTTTCCATATCTCTCCCTTTCTTTTCTACAACATTTTGGATTGTGCCCTGAAGAATGCTACATGGGCTGGGTCCTGGGGACCCCCTCTAATTCCCTCATAAAGGCTAGCCAAACTAGGCTTGATTTTTTTGTTAAGATTTTCTTTGCATTTTTTCAGAAATTCGCCATCTTGAGTTTGCCATCTTGGCCAAATGGTGGGTTAAGGGTTTGGCCCCATCCATCCTGTACCCTTCGACCAAGCTTACTACTCCATTCATCTATTTCTAATGTGTCTTGCTAACAAGTTGCTCTTTTCACAGACCCTGGTAACTGATGCCCAACCATCTGATGTGATTTGTTAGCAGAGATATCTAAATATTTTTGTCAAAAATTTTAAGTTTTGTGTTTTGCCTTTTTTGTTTTGTGTTGTGTAGTTTGGTACTGACTAAGTGATTCTAAAATATTGGGTATATCTGTGCTAAGATTCTCACGTCTAAGGAGGTTTGTCATTGCAGATTATTTGGTCAATTCTTGATAAGGGTCAGGTAAGCCCTACTTATTCTATTTGATCTCCTTGTTGCTTTAATTGGAAATAACAAAGGGCTTTTGTGGCAAAGATTGCAGTTCAAAGCCAGCCCAGGGCAAAAATCCCTCAGATTCCATCATCCAACTAACCTGCAAAGAAAGGCTGGAAGTATGGCTCGAGCCTCTTATCTCTAACCTTCAAACACTGGAAGAGGTACTATAACTCAAAGTGGTAGTGTGTTAGCCTTAAGCAGAAGTGCTCAGGGACAGTCTCCAGGACTTAAGTACAAACCTCCTTGAATACCAGCTGGGACAAACTATTCCAGCAATGAGCACCTAGACTCGGCCAGTCTAGGGAACAAGAGAACATGGAGAGGAATAAGAGGAGATGATAGCACATCAGCCACTTTGTGCCTCCCCTTTCAAAATAAACCAGAGCCAGGAGATCAATGGAAGTAAGAAGGCTTCCCATCTAATGTTCCTTTCTGTCTAACTTTCAATTGGACAGGAATTTATATTCTTTCCTTTGTCACTTTTCTTCTCTACCTAGTCGCCAGATGTCAGAAGTAGCTAGGGACATTTCTACCAACATATTCAGCCCCAAGTCCTTCCTCTTGTCATTTACTTGCTCTTTAGTACTTTTTTCAGTCCCTCAATGCCTCATGAGACTTCTCCAGACTTGATCCAAGACTCCAGACTTCATCTAAGGACTCAATGCCCAAGTGACAGCTGTTGCCTGCTTCCTTCGCCCAGAGGGGACCACATCTCAGCCTTTTACCCCTACTGTTGATGGCCCTTGCAAACAAGAAGTAGCCAGAGAGAATGTTCATTCTTTGTCATAATTATGAAAAGGCTGGAATATCAGTTCTGAACAGGGACACCTCCATCCATTTTGGCTAAGTTTCTGCCCAGCATCTGTTACATAGGTAACTGGCAGACCTGGAAGTCACATCCTGGGCCACGTGTGGTCACATGCCTCCTATCTGACCTTAGGAGGGCCCAAGACCCTGAGGTCACATCCAGTGTGGCCACACATTTCCCCCACCTAGCCACACCTCTTCCTGTCCCTGGCCTAGATAAGTCTTGGCCCAGAGGTGGGTCGCCCCCCTTCCTTTTCAGCCATGCTTCTCCACCATGCATGGTGGGGGCAGCAATTCAGTAAATAAACTTCTTTTCCTGCCTGAAAAAAAAAAGAAATACAAATTGCCCAAACAGAACCAAGAAGAAATAAATCAATAAAACTTGTCAATAACCTACAATGAGATAGTAGAAGTAATCAGAAATCTTCTAATAGGAAAATCTCAGGACCTAATGGATTCACTACAGAATTCTATGAGGCCTTTAACGAGGAACTAATACCCATACTCCTCAAGATCATCAGAGAAATAGAAACAGAGGGAGTAATCCTAGACTCATTCTGTGAAGCCAATATCACATTCATCCCAAAACAAGGCAAAGACACCCCAAAAAAGAACTACAAACAAACCTCTTTGATTAAGACAGATGCAAAGCTCCTCGATAAATTTGCAGCCAACAGAATCCAGAAACATATCAAAAAATCATACATTATGACCAAGTAGGCTTCATCCCAGAGATGCAGAGATGGTTTAACATGTAAGTCAATAAATGTAATCCATCACACCATCGGATCCAAGGTCAAGAACCAGATGATTATCCCCTTTGATGCGGAAAGGGTTTTTGATTAAATTCAGCATTCATTCATGTTAAAAGCTCTGGAAAAAATATGAATAGTAGGAATACAATAGAATACTTACATGGCAGATCAAAGGCCAATATTACACTTAATGGGGAAAAACTATAAGCAATTCCCTTAAAAACAGGAACAAAGCAAGGATGACCACTCTCTCCACTCCTCTTCAATATAGTTCTGGAATTCTCAGCCAGAGCAATGAGGCAAGAAAAATACATTAAAAAGTTCCACATATGAGAGGAAAAAGATCGATCCACATAGGAGAGGAAGAAGATCAAGTACCTCTTTTTGCAGATGGCATTATTTTATAAATTCACGATCCCTAAAGCTCCATCCCCAAACTCTTAGAGCTTTTAAACCAATTTGGCAAAGTAGCAGGAAACAAAATTAACCCACAAAAATCAGTCGCCTTTCTATACAGCAACAATGTCCAAGCAGAAACGGAAATCAAGGAAACAACCCCATTCACAATAACCTCAAAAAAAAGTATCTAGAAATTCCTAACCAAAGATTCAAAGGGTCTATTTCATGAAAACTATAAAAGCCTAAAGAAAGGAACCTTAGAGGATACCAGGAAATGGAAAGACTTCCCATGGCCCTGGATAGGCAGAATTAATATGGTGAAAATAGCTAATCTGCCAAAATTAATAAACACATACAATGCAATACCCATTAAAATTCCAATGATCTACTTTACTGAAATAGAGAAAATAGTCCAAAAGTTCATATGGAACAACAAAGGACATAGCATAACCAGAACAATTTTAGGTAAAAGAAAGAATACAGGGTGGATTATGATACAGGACTTCAAGCTCTATTATAGAGCCA
Organism: Dipodomys spectabilis; assembly: GCF_019054845.1. Taxonomy (NCBI): domain Eukaryota; kingdom Metazoa; phylum Chordata; class Mammalia; order Rodentia; family Heteromyidae; genus Dipodomys; species Dipodomys spectabilis. The sequence goes on from NW_024871281.1 coordinate 125,101, forward strand.
TAATAACAAAGACACCTTGGTACTGGCAGAAATAGAGACCTGAAAATGAATGAGACAGGTTAGAGGACCCAGAAATATAGCTGCATATGTACAGCCAGTTGATATTTGACAAAGGAACCAAAGACCTACAGTGGAAGAAGCATAACCTCTTCAACTACCGGTGTTGGGAAAACTGGCCACATGCAGAAACCAGAAGTGGACCCTAGTCTTTCACCATGCACTAACATCAACTCAAAATGGATTAAAGACCTTAACATCAAGCTTGAAACTCTGAAACTACTGCAGGACCAAGCGTGAGAGACACTTGACCTTATAGGCACAGGCAGGAACTTCCAGAACAGATGACCCGGGTCACAACAAATTGGAGAATGACTTGATAAATGGGACTACCTTAAAATAAAAAGTTTCTACACAGATAAAAAGTAGCAACTAACTAGAAAGAAAGCCAAATGATTGGGAAAAATGTTTACCAGCAATATATCAGACAAGGGTCTAATATCCATTATATATGGTGAACTCAAGAAACTAACCTTTCACCAACCTAACAAACCAATCTTGAAATGGTCAAGGAAGCTAAAGAGAGACTTCTCAGAAGAAGAGATAAAAATGGCAAAGTAACACATGAAGAAATGTTCATCATCCCTGACTGTAAAGCAAATGCAAATAAAAACAATTCTGAGTTACCACCTTACCCCAGTCAGAATAGCCCACATTCTAAATTCAGCCAATGACAAATGCTGGAAGGAATGTAAAGAAAGAGAAACAATACTGCAGTACAGGTGGAAATGTATACTAATATAACCACTTTGGAAAGCACGGTGGAGGTACCTCAGAAAGCTAAATATCGACCTCTCCTATGAACTGGCCATACCACTCCTAGACATCTATTCTGAACAAGAGGAACCACTATACAAAGACACACACACCTCTATGATTATTGCAGCACTGTTCACAATAGCCAAGATTTGGAAACAACCCAGATGAAACACTACTGAAAAGTGGATCCCAAAAATGTGGGACCTATATACAATGGAATACTATGCAGCCATTAGAAAGGACAAAATGATGGCATTTGCAGGGAAATGGATGGTACTAGACCAAATTATTTGAGTGAGGTAAGCAAAGAACAAAGAGACAAATGGCACAGGGTCTACCTGATACATGGATGCTAAAGCCAAAATGCAAGAAGGTATGACAGAGTAAACAGGGCTCAAGAAACAAAGGACAGCCACTCATTTTGCTGTATCACCATTAATGACTCCATGTTATTGACCATGTAGATAATAGAAATATACACGCAATGGAAGAAGCCAGGAGGAGGAACAGAATAAGTGGGAAATGGAAAAACTTACAACAAAGGGGCCCATCAATTGCACTGGACATAGAAGAAAAATATCTAAGCAACCCAAACACAGTGATGGGAAGGGAGGAATGAGAGGGAAAGAGGGAATAGCCCACACTAAGCAAGAGGAAAAAATGTAAACATCACCTGAGGTGGGAAAAATAATTTGGATTGTCAAAGCTCATAGAATTAACAAATTTTAGACCATAATAACAATAACTTGCCTTGTCAAGGTTAAAATGTGTTTGTGAAAACCTCAAATATGTATTTTAATGTTTTTGTTTCTTTCATGCATGTGTTTCTAATGCATTTATAAGATTATTTCTTTGTTGCTTTGTGTGTCCCTCCCCCACAGTGTAACCCCTGCTTTCACTATATTTGATGTCAGTATAACATGTGGAGGAGACGGGGACAAACAAGTCGTTTAAGGATTCAGGTGGACCTGTTGCAACAATGAGAAGTACAAAATGTCATGTCAAAACCAGCTTTACAATGTCGGTGGGGGGGGGGGGGAGGGGGGGTATGATTGGGTGGGAGGGAGGGGGGAGGCTGGGAAGGGAGGTGAAGGGTAAACAAAGGAGGAGGATGCAATGCTTGGTAAGAAATGTATGCATTATCCTGCCCATGTAATTGTAACCCCTCTGTACAGTATGTTCTCAAATAAAATAAAATAAAATTTAAAAAAAAAAAAAATGTGTTTGTGACTTTACGCATCACAATTCCCCGGTACTGTGAAATATGTGAAATAGATGTGATCACCTATCTCAAATTTTACAAAAAAGGGTGAGAAGGGAAAGGTTACGAGGGATGGGTGACAATGTTGTCAGACACCTTGCATTCATGTACTGTTTTGTAGAATGGGAACTTCTCTGTACAACTACTTAAAGATAATAATAATAAAAATTGTTTAAAAATAAATAACCAGGGGGGACCAAGATGGCGACGGGGCAGTAGGGAAACACCACAGCTCTCTCCAACCAAAAAGAGAGTTCGAGTTCCAACCTTTAATCTCCCCAAGAGACCGACAACAACAAAAAGACGAACACTCAGAGAAAAACCAGAGGTGGAAAATAACAAAAAAAAGAAAGAGAGGAAAAGAAGAATTTCAGAACAGAGAAGAGCAAAGACCCCTCCCCCAACCTTTACTGGCCGTGCGGCAGTGCGCCAAGCCGCCGGCCAGCCGGCCCAGCGGGGGCTGCCGGAGCCACAGAGACACAGGGGGCTGCTTGCAGATCACCAGGTACCGGATTGCAGAACAGCGGATTGCCAGGAACAGAGAAACCTACCAGCCAGGAGTCTCCAGGAGGATCCCACCCCACCCATCACTCTCCACCGGAGCGGAGAGGCTCCATCCCGCCAAAGCCGCCCGGCACCAGCAGTGCCACAAAGGGACCTGTCCGCAGAACACCCGCCCAATCGCGATCGCAACTACCCGGCGGGGGGCCGCCCAACCCAGCCCGCAACCACCCCAACTGAACTCGGACTGCAACAACTGACGGACTGCAACAACAACTGACGACCTACAGGGTGAGTACCCATCAGGGGACAGGGAATCCATCAAGGGAGACCAGAGCTGGAGGGAATCCCCAGACCCTGACCTAGACTCCCTACCCCAACACCCGGACCACAGGACACTCTGCTGGCCAGGCCAGAGCAAGAGCGCCCCTGGAAGGGAGCTTAAATGCTCAAGCCAGGAACAGTGCCCCTGGGTCAAGACTACCAACAGTAGAAGAAATTTGAACTGTGTCCTCCAGGCTGCATAACCAAGGTGGTATACACATTAGCACAGGCCTAACGAGTGCGCTCCAGGCTGGGGCCGGAACCAGGCCAGGGGACCGGCACCTGAACAAAGCAAAAAGGGTCAGAAGTGGGGCTGTGGCTCAAATGGTAGGGTGCCAGCCCTGAGCTGAAGAGCTGAGGGACAGCACCCAAACCTAGAGTTCAAGCCCACAACCAGCCCAAAACAAACAAACAAAAACACATCAGGAGCCCATAGCAGACTCCAGTATTTGGGAGAGTGCATCCAGAGCATCTGATCTTCCCAAGAGCACCCGCAGGAGCAAACACAAGCAATCTAGGTTGCTCAACCCTTCCAAAGGTGGGAATTGCTACAGCAGAGAGCTGAGAATCCTAAGTGAATAGCAGCTGGAAATAGGCTCCCAACAGAATCCAGATCAGGCACAGACTCTCTCTACCAATACAGAATCAGCAACCAAGCAAAGACAGACACACCAAAACAAGATTGAAGAGCAGTCTCCTGAACCCCCATGCGAAAATCACAGAGAAAAATCAAAAGGTTTACCACTACCCAGGACAGCAAGCTCACCTCAAAAGCCAGCAGCCACGCAGGGGAGAGCCCCAGTGGGAGCAAAGCAGGAATGGAAGACAAAAACTACATCCAAGGGTTGCTGGAGGCAATGACTCAAGAAATAAAGCGAGAAATGGATCAGAAATTGAAAGAGCACAAGGATGAACTATCAAAAGATATACAGGATATCAAACAAAAATTGGATGCAAAAATAGAAGCTGCACAAACCTCAGTAAGAAGTGAGATAAACGCCAAATTAGAGGTAATGCATACTGATCTCACCTCATTGAGAGGTGAGATCAGTACTCTGAGAACCAACATTGAATCCATAAAGGGATCCATTTCCACCATGCAAACCACAATAGAAGCCACGGTCAACAGAATGAATGAAATGGAAGGTAGAGTGTCAGATACAGAAGACAGAATACACCAACTGGACCAAAAAGTGACAGATATGGAAAAATCACTCAAATTAAACCAAAGGGAAATTCAAGAGCAAGCAGATAATGCTAAAAAATTTAACCTTCGCATAATCGGAGTGGACGAAGGTGAGGAATTCCAGAGCAAGGGAATGCAACACCTATTTAACAAGATAGTCAATGAAAATTTTCCCCACCTCAAAAACGACCATCTTAACTACATCACAAAAGCTTATCGAACACCCAACAAGCAAGATCCCAGGAGAAACACTTCTAGGCACATAATAGTAACAATGATGGATCTGAATAATAAGGAAACAATCCTGCATGCAGCAAAAATGAAGAAGGAGCTATACTACAACGGGAAAAAAATTAGAATCACTGCAGATCTCTCCACACAAACAATGAATGCAAGAAAAGCCTGGGAAAGCACCATACGAGCCCTGAGAGCCAATAACTGCCAACCCAGACTGATATACCCGGCAAAGCTAGCATTCACATTCGATGGAGAACTGAAAACTTTTAATAGCAAAGAAAAACTAAATGAATACATAAACATTAAGCCAGCATTACAAAGAATTCTAAGAGGGGGGACACAACCTGAAGAAAGCAACCAGGAACTGGGACCTGCCCCAAACAGGCATTACTCAAAGTCTAACTGAGCAAGCACAGGAGGAAAGGAAAGAAGAAAAACTTAGGAAAACGGAATGGCAGGGACAACAATGCATCTCTCTATACTTTCTCTTAATATAAATGGGCTGAATTCGCCAATTAAAAGAAAACGAACTGAGGACTGGATCAGAAAACAAGACCCATCCATCTGTTGCCTTCAGGAGACCCACCTCTCAGCCAAACATACAAACAAACTCAGAGTGAAGGGGTGGAAAAGGATCTACCAATCAAATTCCCCCAATAAGAAAGCAGGTGTAGCTATCCTGATATCTGACAAAATAAACTTTTCATTAAAATCAGTACAGAAAGACAAGGACGGACACTACATATTAATAAAGGGAACAATCCAAGAGGAGGATATAACCATCATCAACTTATATGCCCCAAATATTGGTGCACCCAGATATGTTAAACAAATGCTCTCAAACTTACAGAATAAAATAGATCCCAATACGATAATACTAGGAGACTTTAACATGCCACTCTCACCAAAGGACAGGTCTACCAACCAGAGGATTGGCAAAGAAGCTACCGAATTAAGTGAGGCCATACTTCAAGCGGAATTAACTGACATCTACCGAGTATTTCACCCTAAAACAACACAGTACACATTCTTCTCAGCAGCTCATGGAACTTTCTCCAAAATAGACCATATCATAGTTCATTCAAGGAACTTAAGCAAATACAAAGGGATCGACATAATCCCCTGTATCCTATCTGACCACAGTGGAATCAAGCTAGCTCTCAATAACAAAGCATACCGCAGAAATTTCTCTAATACATGGAAATTGAACAGCACACTCCTTAACAACGCCTGGGTAACAGAAGAGATCAGAGAAGAAATAAAGCATTTCCTACAACTCAATGAAAATGAAATCACCTCACAAAGAAACTTGTGGGACACAGCAAAAGCAGTCCTGAGGGGCAAATTTATTGCCCTCAGTGCCCACATCAAGAGAATGGAGACAGACCAAGTAAATAATCTCATGTTGCAACTAAAACAGCTAGAAAAACAAGAAAAAATGGGACCTAAAGCTACTAGACGAAGCCAGATAACCAAATTGAGAGCAGAGATTAACCAATTAGAAAATCAGAAAACCATAACCAAAATAAACCAAACAAAAAGCTGGTTCTTTGAAAAAATAAACAAAATTGATGGCCCGTTGGCAAGATTAATTAAAAAAAGAAGAGAGGAAACCCATATTAATAGGATTAGGGATGCCACGGGAAACATCACAACACGTACCCAAGATATCCAAACAATTCTAACAGACTACTTTCAAAAGCTATACTCTCTAAAGGAAGAAAATCTGGCGGAAATGGATGCATTTTTAGAGAAATACAAGTTACCCAAACTGAGCAAAGAAGAAGTTAACCAATTAAATAAGCCAATATCCTATAATGAGATACAGGAAGCTATCAAAAGTCTTCCAACAAAAAAAAGCCCAGGACCAGATGGATTCACAGCAGAATTCTATAAGACCTTTAAAGAAGAACTAATACCCATACTCCTCAAGCTCTTCAGAGAAACAGAGAAGGAGGGAGCTATCCCAAACTCATTCTACGAAGCCAATATCACACTCATCCCCAAACCAGGCAAAGACCCAACCAAAAAGGAGAATTACAGGCCAATTTCCTTGATGAACACAGATGCAAAGATCCTTAACAAGATTCTAGCTAACAGAATCCAGAAACACATAAAAAAAATAATACACTGTGATCAGGTAGGCTTCATCCCAGAGACACAGGGATGGTTTAACATACGTAAGTCAATAAATGTAATCCAGCATATCAACAGAGCCAAGGTCAAGAATCACATGATTATCGCCACAGATGCAGAAAAGGCCTTTGATAAAATTCAACATTCATTCATGCTAAAAGCTCTGGAGAAAATAGGAATAGAAGGAACATTTCTAAAAACAATAAAAGCCATTTATGACAGACCAATAGCCAATATTATACTTAATGGAGAAAAGCTACAACCAATCCTCCTAAAAACAGGAACAAGGCAAGGATGTCCACTGTCTCCACTCCTCTTCAACATAGTCCTAGAACCCTTAGCCAGGGCAATAAGGCAAGAAAAAGACATTAAAGGGATCCGCATAGGGAAAGAAGAAGTGAAACTATCCCTTTTTGCAGATGACATGATACTATACCTCCACGATCCCAAAAACTCCATCCCCAAACTTTTAGAAATCATAAGTCACTTCGGCAAAATAGCAGGATACAAAATAAACCCACAAAAATCAGTTGCCTTCCTATACACTGATAACACACAGGAAGAGAGGGAAATAAAGGGAGCAACCCCATTCACAATAACCTCCCAAAAAATAAAATATTTAGGAATTAACCTAACCAAAGATGTAAAAGAACTATTTAATGAGAACTATAAAAAGTTAAAGAAAGAAATTGCAGAAGACACTAGGAAATGGAAAGACCTCCCATGCTCCTGGATAGGCCGACTTAATATAGTAAAGATGGTGATACTTCCAAAACTAATATACAAATTCAATGCAATTCCTATTAAAATCCCAATGACGTACATCACTGAAATAGAGAAAACAGTCCAAAAATTTATATGGAACAACAAAAGACCTAGAATAGCCAAAACAATTCTAGGGGATAAAGACAATATGGGAGGGCTATCCATGCCGAACTTCAAACTCTACTACAGAGCTATAATCACAAAGACAGCATGGTACTGGCACAAAAACAGACCCGAAGACCAATGGAACAGAATAGAAGATCCAGATATAAATCCACAGGCCTACAGCCAGCTGATATTCGACAAAGGAGCCAAAGACATACAATGGAAGAAACACAGCCTCTTCAACCGCTGGTGCTGGGAAAACTGGGCAGCCACATGCAGAAAACTAAAAGTGGACCCCAGCCTATCACCATGCACCAACATCAACTCAAAATGGATTAAAGACCTTAACATTAAACCTGAATCTCTGAAACTACTGCAGGACAGAGTAGGAGAGACACTTGAACTAATAGGCACAGGAAGGAACTTCCTGAACAGAGTCCCAGGGTCACAACAAGTTGGAGAGAGACTCGACAAATGGGACTACCTTAAAATAAAAAGCTTCTGCACAGCTAAATCTATCGCAACTAAGCTAGAAAGACAACCAACTAATTGGGAAAAAATATTTACCAGCAATATATCAGACAAGGGGTTAACATCCTGTATATACAGGGAACTCAAGAAACTAATCCCTCCCAAACCTAACAAACCAATTACTAAATGGGCAAGGGAGCTAAAGAGGGACTTCTCAAATGAAGAAATAAAAATGGCAAAGAAACACATGAGGAAATGTTCATCATCCCTGGTGGTGAAGGAAATGCAAATAAAGACAACCCTGAGATACCACCTTACCCCAGTCAGAATGTCCCACATCCACAAATCAGCCAACGACAAATGCTGGAGGGGATGTGGAGAAAGAGGAACCCTATTACACTGCTGGTGGGAATGTCCACTTATACAACCACTTTGGAAAGCAGTCTGGAGGGTCCTTAGAAAGCTAAAGATTGACCTCCCTTACGACCCAGTCATACCACTTCTAGGCATCTACCCTGAACAACAGGAACCAATATACAAGGACACGTGCACCTCCATGTTTATTGCAGCACTGTTCGCAATAGCTAGGATATGGAAACAACCTAGGTGCCCCACCACAGATGAATGGATCCAAAAATTGTGGTATCTATACACAATGGAATATTATGCAGCCATTAGAAATGACAAAATAATGGCATTTGCAGGGAAATGGATGGAGCTAGAAGGAATCATGTTGAGCGAGGTAAGCCAAGAACGAAGAGACAAACGGTACATGGTCTCCCTCATAAGTGGATGCTAAATCCAAAAGGTTAGGTGATACGACAAAACTAACAGGACTTAAGAAACAAAGAACTCCCACTCATCTGGTTGAACCACTACTAAATATCCTCATGCTGCTGATCACAAATATGGTATATAACATGTGAACACTGTTATATATTACAGACTGTGGTAGACAATTTGCTCCAGGGAAGTTAGAATGAACTTGTGACTTTGAAATTATGTAATCATTTAATCACAATCAAAAAAAAAAAGAACCTCGGGGAAGGGAGGGAGGGAGGGGATGGTAGGGGGAAAACAAAAAAAAAAAAAAAAAAAAAGATAATCTATAATTTACCATATTAAAGATCACTTGAAATAAAAAAAAATAAATAAATAAAAAAAAATAAATAACCATTAGGATGACAATAAAAATGTTCAAATATAAAATAAGAAATTAAATCCAGTTGGAAGGAAAATTTCTTTGTGGGGAGTAATGTAGTTTATTCTATAGCAAGTCTCACTTCAGAAATAAATTCAAAAGCTAGACCTCAAATAAGTGAAATAAACTAAGAAGTAGAGTTTAAAAAAGAAACTCTACCCATTCTTTCTTGTCTGGACAGCTGGTGTGGGTAAAAATGTATCATGCTCCTGAATTGGAACCGTGGTGGCAAGGACCTTACTTGGTGGTGCTAATTTCACTGTCGGCTATTAAATTAGTAGGAAAACAATATTAGATCATCAGTCTCAAGTGAAAACGGCAGTGAACCAATATACAGAGAAGGCTGCAAGATTGACTCTTCAGAGACACTCAGAGGATCCCTTAAGGATAAGGCTTACTAAGTGTTAATTAGTGCTAACTAGTGTGTTTCTATAATTTACTTGCTTTCTATTAAGTTTACAATTTAAGCCTGTTCATTGGGAGGAGAGAAGGGAATTTTTAGGATTTGGTAAGAAGGAATCAGGATTTGAATCGACATGAAAACCAGTGGGGGATGTATAAAGCAGTGGGGCCCAAATAACCAGCAGGGCCCACTAACCAATGTGGCCACATGTCATGGCCCACTGGAGTGCATGGGGCATGCCATCAAAGGGGACAGGGCATGCTGCTGGAGGGGGTATTGTGTTGTGCTCACATGACGATCTGTGAAGAAGTGATTGGGTAATGGGCAGTTTGTGAAGTGATGGTTGAAAACTGTTAGGCAGGAGACGCACTGGAGTGATGGAGGGGTTCAACTTATATATAGGCTTCATGGTCAGAGCAATGGAATTGGAGAAAATCAAGGCAAGACCTGGAAGGAAGGAAGTGGTGTGACAGTAGGAAGGGAAAAACCTGGGAGAAGAGGAATTTGTGGGAGAGCAGGAGGGGAAGGATATCAATTGGCCACCAGGTTAGAGAATTGTAAGCCTGTGGATAGTCTTAAAGAGAAGAAGGAAGTGATGAAAGGGAAAAAGGGAAATGAAGTAAAGGTCTATAAAGAAGAAGGGAGTAAGGGAAAAGGGAAAAGCCTTACCTATTGAAGTTTGGAGCTTTGGAGATGATAATTTGGGGGGTTGGTGGTTTGCAGACCAATTAACTATGTGCGGGGCTGCCCATTGGAGGTCTGAGATTTGGTGGTTGGGGCTGGCTTGTCACTGAGTGCACAGCCCAGAACAAGGTAAACGCATGCCCATTTCTAGTGTAAATAAAGTTATCTTCAATGTGTCTCATTGGATTTTCTTGTGCTTTATGCATCATAAGTATACGAGTTCAAAAGTTAATAATCTCAAAGGCCACAAATTTTGTAAAATGTTATGTCATAATAGGTTTACAGAACCCAAGGAACAGTGATATCACAAGGGCAATATGAGGTCACATATCAAGTCATAATAATATTTTGATGTCATAATTAGTTGGTGATGCCATAACAGTCATGAGGTCACAATAGGCTTATGATGTCACAATGGCATGCTGGACTTCAATTTTCATTAACTCTCAATTAGAATATGAATTCAGAATAGGAATGTGAGATATACAAAGTCATGCCTTGGCCCAAACATGATTAACTCCCACCAGGTATGTGATATCAAAATGTGACACAATGCTCATGATATCTGATAGAGTGATGACACAATTTTCATATAAGAGTTCATTTCTAATATCACATGTCATAACTGAAATATGAAGTCAAAAGCATGATGAGATCACAAAGGGCCTATGTATCACAAGGGCATCATGTCAAAGTTATGAGGAGAGGACCAGTCAATGATGTCAGACTGGTGAGCCTTCCTCCAAGGTTTTGTAATATTACAATGGTATAACTGATACCAATTGTTAAAACACAAGGATTATATGGGTAAACAACAACTTTGATATCACGAAGGCCATCTGCTTTTTTAAAGGTGCTAAGAAGACATAACCGATTGAAATTTCACAATGTGATCGTGATGTCACAATGGCAATGTGATGATGCAATAGGTTTGTGTTATGGTGGTAATGAGGTCACCCATGGAATAGTGATGTCACTACGAGTTTGTAATATTACAATCCCATGTCAGATTTCAATTACTACTAGTTTACAATGAGGATAAGACTTCAAGGAAGGAGCTAGAAGTCCTAAAACCCATGAATTTTCTAACATGTGGTAATAGGTTTGTGAAAACAGAATGGCACAGTAATATCACAATGTCAATGTGATGTCCCAATATCATGTCATAATAATGTGTAAGGGAGTTCGGAGGAAGATGGCGGAGGAGAAGCAGGAAGCTAAACAAGTTCTCCCATAGAAAGTAGTTTTAGTGTTCCAGTGAACAGGCATAGGCTAGGGAATCACACCAAGTGTGCCATCACAGTACCGAGAGTTTTGCCAGAGAGGGAAAAGCCAGGCAAGAAAATAGATCTGAGCACTTGCCAGTAGCTACAGCTGCAGCAGCAGTAGGGACAGCGCCAGTGTCCATAGCCACCATACCTACAGAGAGTCTACAACAACGGCCTCAGATGTGGTCCGTGAGCAGATTCTACTCAACACCAGCAAGAACTGACTGAGTTATTTTGCAGGTCAGTGGAAATAGAAGTGACATTCCAGGCTCAGTTCCACACAGAGGAACGTCACCCGGCACAGGCAGAGAAGATCCACCCTCGGAAGAGTGAATTTCTTCACTCGGTAAACAGAGCCAGAGTCTCCCCTCCCTACAGAAGCCTAGACAATCAATTGAAATTCAGTAAACATAAACCCTGAGAATGGCTCTAAGCTGGGCTCTGTGAAGGTCTGAGGGAAAAGCTACAGTTTGCTGAAAGGCCTCAAAACTACCCAGAACCTAGCCTCATCACAGCATCTCCAAACAGGAGGAAACATCTATCTCCCTCTTTTGTGATACTCCAAGCAGTTCTCCCTCTCACTGAACTAGTCTGAGAGGAGAATCACAAAATCCTGGGTAATACATAGCATTTTCTGCCTACCCAAACAAACTGACTTAAGAAACCAATCAAGCCATAGGAAAACCAAACACTACAAGCAGACGAGAGATTCCACCAAGAGACTGGTTATGGACACAGGGGATACAGGGTCTTCCATCCCCCCCAAAAAAAACCCCAAAAATTCAAAGAACTCTTTTTTGAAACTTTTTTATAATTTTAATTTTTTAAGTGTTTTCTGTAAATCTTCTTTTTTTCATAACTTTAATTTTTGGTACATATATGTGTGTGTGTGTGTGTGTATTCAATCTCTTTTGATCTTTTGGTCCTTTTTTATTGTTTTCATTTTTTTCTCTTATTTTTGCATTACTTAAATGCTGTTTTGCTCATCCCCATATATATACCTGTTGTCAGTTATTAGACCTTTTCCCCCATTGTGTACATACTTAATCCATAAATTTATCACTGAATTCACAACCTCTTAGGCTTAACTTTATAATAGCACTATTATCTCTTTATACCTATGTAATTTTCACGTAACTAATTTTAAATTTTTTTTATTTTTTATTTTTCATGTTTCCTTTCTATCCCTCCCCTCCTCCCATCCTATCCTTTTCTTCTCTCAATATCATTTCTTTAAACTTACATATTTTAAGTGTTTCACTTCTTAAATTTAAATTTTTGATATTCCATTTGTTCTTTTTTTTTTAAATCTCTCTCCTATCATTCTGTCCAATCCATTTCCCTCTCAGAGATTGGGACTTGGTTAAATTTACTCTCCTTTTACCTCTCCACATCCCTTTAGTCCTATTTTCCCCCACATTTCTCCCTAAAACCAATAATTTCTGGTTTTCTATATCCATCTTTGCTGTTCTTAACTCATTAACACATGGTCGTTTGATGTTGAATAGATTGTATCTGTTGAACTAGATTGTATCTGCATCCATTTTGATTGTGCAACTACCGGACTATGGTTGATACTTGCCTTAAAATAGTATTCTAGCACAAAATTGGTGTTACTTTCAAACCAAATGGGCAGAACAAGCTGGAAAAACACAAGAAAAATAGCAAGTCCGGGTATCTGAACTCCCACTCATGATAATCAGGTGAAAGAATAGTTAATAAATAATCCAGAGGAGAGTTCCCAAAAAGCTCTACATACACTACTGGTAAACATGGTGAATGAAATGATTCAAAACTTGCAAAGAACTCAGTGTGAGCGTGATAGGGAGAGAGAGGAGGCATACCAAAGATTAATATAGGAATCTGTGAGCATTAGGAAACTACTTAAAGATTAATACAGGAATTAGGTAAGCAGGTTGAGAACAGTCAAAGAGAAATACAGGAATTGTGTGAGCATGCTGAGAAGAGTCATAGAGAATTACAGGAATTGCATGAACCTGAGGAAGCTAATCAAACAGTAATAAAGGAATTGTGAGTGCAGATGAGAATAGACAAAGATCAACACAGGCATTCATGGAATCCATAAACATGCAGCTGAAACACTTCAGGGAGACCACAAAGGCAATGGTGAATGGAGCACTACAGAAGAAATGGGAGTCCAAGGAAACCATAACCAATCAACTATGTGATATGAGAATAAACACTAAACACCAAATTAAGGAAGTAAAGTTCACATAAGATCTAAAACAAAGCTCCAACAAAGAATTTGAAGCCATCAAAGCCGACCAATTAGAAGAAAATGAAATAAAAAACAAAGTAGAAAGTCTTGAGAGTAGGTTAGACAATGCAGAAGATCGAATCTCAGGGATTGAAGACAGCCTAGATATTATAGCGATAGAACATACAACCATCCAAGACAAATCCAAGAAATATGATAGCTCTGTTCAATATTTGGAAGACACCATCAGAGGGCCTAATCTGAGGATAATGGGTGTAGAGGAGCACCTAGAGACAGAAGATAATGGCCTAGGAACTTGCATAGCAAAGAAAAATTGAAACAATATATCTCCACCAAACCAGCCTTACAAAAGATACTTAAAGATGTCCTACACATAGAAAATCAACAAGACCACAGTGAAGGCCAACAAATGGCATCCAAGTGAATAAAATTATAAATCAACACCAAAAGCCACCAAAGAAAGTCCTCTAACACATGCAGTTGAACAACACACTGTTGAATCAACAGTGGGTCATGGAAGACATTAGAAAGGAAATTGAAATGTTCATAATATTCAGCAAAAATGAACACACAAATTAGCAGCTCCTCTGGGACACAGCAAAGCAGTACTCAGAGGCAAGTTTATAGATCTGAGTTCCTACATCAAAAATTAGAGAGATCTGAAACCAACAATTTAATAAGACATCTGAACCTCCTTGAAAAAGAGCAGCAAGATCAACCTCAATCCATTAGATAGAAAGAAATAATTAAAATTAAATCAGAATCACACAAATTGGAATCCAATAAAATCATAGAATGAATCAAAAAACAAAGAGTTGGTTCTTGGAAAAAATTAACAAAATTGACAGACCCTTGGCAAATCTTATCTGAAAAAGAAGGGAACACACCACACCCAAAAAAACAAACTTAGAGATGAGAATGGAAACATCATCACAGAAATAATCAAGATTCAGAACATTATAAGGGAATACTTCTCAAACCTTTATGTTATAATAACTTTGAGAACTTGGCAGAAATGGACCTTTTCCTAGCAAATATCAACATGCCAAAACATAACCAAGATAAGTTAAACCATCTTAACAGGCCCATATCAAGCATAGAAATAGAAACAACAATAAGAGACCTCCCATCTAAGAAAAGCCCAGGACCAGATGCAAATACAGCAGAATTCTGCAAGTCCTTGAAGCAGAGCTCATACCAATAATCCTCCAACTCTTCAATGAAATTGAAAGAGAAAGTTCACTACTGAACTCACTCTATGAAGCCATCACAACCCTCTTCCCAAACCCAGGCAGGCACTCATCAAAGAAAGAGAACTATAGGCCCATTTCATTGATGAACATTGATGAAAACTTCTCAAGAAAATTTTGACCAATCGACTTCAACAATTCCTCCAAAAAAATTACACAACAATCAAACAGGATTTATTTCAGGGATGCAAATCTGGTTCAATATATGCAAATTAATTAAATAATTCATCACATCAACAAGAGCAAGGATAAGAAACTAATGGTTATCTCAATGGATGTAGAAAAAGCATTTGACAAGATCCAATACCCTTTTATGATGAAGGCTCTGGAAAAACTATGAATCCAAGTAACATGGCTCAATACAATAAAGGATGTATATGACAAACCTACAGCCAGCATTATACTTAATGGTGATAAACTAAAGCTATTTTCTCCTAACTCAGGAACAAGACAAGGATGTCCACTCTCTCCACTTCTCTTCAACCTAGTATTAGAATGCCTAGGTACAGCAATAAGACAAGATGCAAACATAAATGGGATCCAAATAGGGAAAGAAGAAGTAAAACTCTCCCTCTTTGCAGATGTCATGATCTTGTATTTAAAGAATCCCTCAGACTCCACTCCCAAATTACTTATGCTGATTCAAAACTTTAGCAGAGTAGCAAGGTATAAAATTAAATCTTAAAAATCAATATCTTTTCTGTATGCCAACATTAGAAAAGTGTGGCTAAAATCAGGAAATCAACTCCATTTTTAATAGCCCCCCCCCCCACAACAAAATACCTAGGAATTAACTTAATCAAAAATGTAAAGGGCCTTTATGATGAAAACATTAAAAATCTGAAAAAGGAATTCAAAACAGAACTTAGAAAGTGAAAAAAACCTCCCATGCTCCTGGATTGGAAGGATCAACATTGTGAAAATGCCAATACTTCCCTAGGCTATCTACAAATTCAATGCGATACCTATCAATATTCCATCCTCATTCGTCAAGGAAATACAAGAGGCAATCCACCAATTCATATGGAACAATAAAAGACCCCGAATAGCAAAAATGAAACTTAACACAAAGAACAGTGCTGGAGGAATATCAATAACAAATTTCAAACTCTACTACAAAACCATGGTAATCAAAACAGCTTGGGACTGGCACAAGAACAGACCTCAGGACCAATGAAATAGAACTGAAAACCCAGAAATGTACCCATGGACCTATAGCCACCTAAACTTCCATAAGGGAGCTAAAAAAATAGAATGGAAGAAAGACAGCCTCTTCAGTAAATGTTGCTGGCAAAATTGGTTAATCACTTGTATAAAACTAAAGCTAGATCGTTATCTATCACCCTGCACAAGAAACAACTCCAAATTGATCAAAGGCCTCAGAGTCAAAACAGACACCCTGAAAACATTACTGGACAATATAGGAGATATACAAGGTCTCCTTGGCACAGGCTGAAATTTTCTTAATAGAGACCCAGAAACACAACAAATCAAAGAAAGTTTGGACAAATGGGATTCCATAAAATTGCAGAGCTTCTGCGTGGCAAAGGACAAAAGTAGCAAGATCAATAGAAAACCCAAGGATTGGAAGAAGATCTTCTCTAGCCATACAATTGACAAGAGTCTTATATCTAAAATACACCTGGAACTCAAAAAATTAAATTCCCCAACAACAAATTTTCAAAGAAACAACTGCCCGATAAATAATTGGGATAAAGATTTATAGAAAAACTTATCTGAAGAAGAAAGAAAGATAGCCAATAGTCACATGAAGAAATGCTCAATCTCCCAAGCCATAAAAGAAATGCTCACCCCAGTTAGAATGGCTATAGTCAAGAACTCTAACAACCGAAGCTGGATGGGATGTTGGTGGGACAGTAAACTTGTTCAACCAGTTTGTAAAGTAGTATGGATGTTCCTCAAAAGACTCTACATAGAACTCCCTGATGACCCAGTACTCTCACTGTTGGAAATTTTCCCAAATGATCACAAAGAAAACCATACTAAAGCTACCAGCACAACTATATTTATTGCAGCATTATTTTTTTGCAGGGGGGTGGGGTCCGGTGGTGGGGCCTGAATTTTGGGCCTGGGCGCTGTCCCTCAGCTGTTTAGCTCAAGGCTAGCGTTCTACCACTTGAGCCACAGCACCACTTCCAGCTTTTTTTCTTTTTGCTTATGTGGTCAGGGGAATTGAACCCAGGGCTTCATGCATGCAAGGCAAGTGCCCTACCACTGAGCCACCTTCCCATCCCATATTGCAGCATTATTTATCATAGCTAAGATATGGATCCAACCCAGATGCCTCTCAGTAGATGAATGGATCAAGAAAATGTAATATATATACACAATGGAATTCTATGCCTCCATCAGAAACAATGACATTGCCCCATTTGTTAGGAAATGGAAAGCCTCAGAAAAAATTATATTAAGTGAAGTAACCCAGGCCCAAAGAAACATAGGTCCTATGATTTCCATTATTTGCAATAACCAGTATATGTCTGAGACAAACTGTAACTGTTACACAAGTTGATGTTAGGTGAAATGAACCCCAAGATAAAGACTCAAATTTTTTTTTCTGCTATTGTTTCTAGCATATTTATAAGATGATATTTTTGTTGCTTTGTATGTCCCTCCCCCACGGTATAACAACTATTTTCACTGTATTTGATGTTGGTATAATTTGTGGAGGGGATGGGAAAAACAAATTGGGATACAGGTGGACCTATTGCAACAATGACATATACAAGGAATTATGTCGAAAACCGAAGTTTACAACTTTGGCGTGGGGGGGGAGCGGATAGGCCCAGAAGGGGAGATGGGAAGGCATAGGAAGGGGAAATAAAGGAGGAGGCAACAATGTTAATAGGAAATGTGCTAATTACCTTGTTCATGTAATTGTAACCCCTCTGTATGTATGTTCGTAATAAAAAATCATGAAATAATAAAGTAAAAATCCATGTCATTTTTTTTTTGGATCTAGTCGTGGGGCCTGAACTCTGGGCCTGGGCACTGTCCCTCAGCTCTTCAGCTCAAGGCTAGCACTCTACCACTTGAGCCACAGCGCCACTTCCGGCTGTTTTTCTTTTTGCATGTGGGGTGCTGAGGAATCGAAACCAGGGCCTCATGCATGCAAGGCAAGCGCTCTATCACTGAGCCAGCTTCCCAGCCCCCATGTCAATTTGTTTTTGTCGGTGGTGGGGTTTGAGCTCTGGGCCTGGGCACTGTCCCTCAGTTGTTCAGCTCAAGGATACCACTGTACCACTTGAGCCACAGTGCTATTTCTAGTTTTCAAGAGATATATTGGAGATAAGAGTCTCACAGACTTTTCTTCCCAAGCTGGCTTTGAACCACTATCCTCAGATCCCAGACTTTTGGGGACCTAGGATTACAGGCATGAGCCACCACAGCCCAGATCCAAGACAATTTTTAAAAAGCAAACTTCTAGAAACTTCTGGCTTTTTCCAGTAAACAATCTTATTTTTCAGCATTAGTTTATAACTATGAGTTATTTTTAGATGTAATTGAATTTTTTAATAGAATCAAATATAAGTTTTACTATTACTCAATATCTCACAAAAATCCACTATAATTGACTTACCTGAAAGTTAATTATTACATACTATATTACTCACTATTATTATTACACTCTATGTTATATATAGTGTGAAGTGAAAATAGTTTGGACCGTTTCATATAAATTAGTAGATGCTATTTTAGCATTATAGTTCACATCTTTGATTTTAAAAGAAGGAAAGAAGATTTTTGAATTAAAATGAATATGAATGTGTAGAGTGTCCCAATTGAACCAAAAATTCTGACTTCATACATACAAAATTATTTTCTTTTCACTAAAGACTTTGAAGAAATATTATTGGAAATAGTGAGGCAAGAGGAGGAAGAATTCAAATCATGTCAAACAATGTCTCTGTTATTCTGCTAACCCCTCCACTGTGAAGACCTGTCCATTCCCAGTTATCACAAAATTTCAAATGTCTCTCTTAGAATTGTATTAGGAAACATTCTAAATCACTGATTCTTTGTGTACTTTCTGTTATATGAAACAAAATATAGACACAAAACAATTGTAATAAAATGCACACATATGTTGAAGCCACCACAACTGGAAAAACAACCAACAAAGTAGAACTCCCCCACCAACAAAAACATGTTTTCCCAATTTTTTTATGCACAAAAACCTCAAACATATGTTAACTTTGAGTAGAGCCATAAAGATAACTGTGTCTCAGAAATACGGTGGTGTTAATTTGTAATTAAATTCACCTAGATGAACCTAATATAGCAAATCCCTTGAATGGATCAAATTGTTTAAAATAAATGTGACTGTATGCAGAGTGAGATCTGCACATATTTAAAAGAATAAAATAAAAAATCATGACATATTTAAACAATTCAGAAAGGCAATGAATAAGTACAATAGTATCCATATTGATAACTAATTCTTGCTGATTTAACAAGAAAAAATATACAAATAATATAATCTGAGCAGTGTAGCTGAGTGTACATAATTTTAAACTACTCCAAATTACACTTTGTAGAAGACTGAATGTGGCATATGTAAAGGAAAACATCAACACATGATATAAATGAAACTAAAAATCTCATGAAATGAGAGAAGTTGTTTCTGGATAGTAAGTTTAAAAAATGGTGGTCAAAATCGTTTTAGTACTGACAAAATTGCATACCTATTTAGTTAGATCCAAAAAAAGACCCAAGTTACTCAAGCTGATTTGAAACTTTGGCAGAGTAAAAGGATACATCTGTAACATTAATATGGATGTTGACTCTGGCATGGATTTAATTTCCTCTTTGATCTGACAAATGAATATATGAAAGAACATAACTTCTCCAACTAAATATCAAGACCTAACTAAACATATAACCAGAAAAGTCATCATGTAAGCCATATTGCAACTTGGATGAAAGAAAAACCAGTCATACTGATTCTGTATTTATAATAAATGTTGATTTTTTTCAAAAATTAGTTAGTTTAGCTTGCATTTTTATAACATTGTTTTACATGATGTATATCTTGGTAACTAATTTTGGATGCCTCCTTAAATTTTGTTCTGAGTATAATGTCTCACTTCAGTTCCTAACCCATGAAATGATGTTAATTACAAAAAAATTCTAATAACCACTGTTTATAATACACAAAATCTCATAAGCATGACAACAGTAAGCATTGGTTAACATTTTGATATCATGGTCTCATGACTGATCTGGCCTATGTGCATGAGTATCATTGTACCTAGATTCCTCAGCCTAAATTTAGCCACTGTTAAAAAAATGTTTATATCTTTATTTGTCACCCATCAGAGATTAAATCTGAGTATAAAGCCTAAGGAAAATTATAAAGTAAGAATTTAGCTTTTTTGTATATAAAGTAAACAAAATGCAGTATAGAGTTACTCTCTGGTTTAAAGTCAACCTATATCTCCAAAAACACTCTAAGCATTTCCTTACAATGTGAATTATTCTCATGAAGGGAATGGGGAATGTGAGAAGAGGACTAACCAAGCATTGTCTTCAAATATACATAATTTGGCTTTACCTCTACTTTTCGCTATAAGCATTTCTGATAAAAAAAAAAACTCTTCAGGTATAATATATCCTAGTTTCATATACCAAACTACATTCAGAAAAAGGCATATACCAATTAACTAAAGAATGTCCTGGCAGAAAAAAAATGGCATCTCTCAACTATTTGACGCCCAATTCTTAGGTATTTCATTATGCCTCCATTTAATGAATGTGAGAGAGCCAGAGGAGAATCAACAGTTGCCGCATAAAAGAGGTCAAGGCACGATGTTCATAGCAGGAGACCATATGGCTGGGGAACTCTGCCTGTGCTGCTTTGAACGTCATTTTTTGGTGGCTGAAGTGGTCTATCTAATTTGACTCGTAATCCCAGGTGTTAGTGGAAATTGCCAGCTTCAAGAAAAAACCCTGGTAAAGGTGGCATTTCAGTTGTCCCAATCAAACTTAAAGGGTTCTAAAGTCAGCGGTCCCCTTTTCCTTCCAGACAGCCTACAGCAGGTTACAGAAACTGGCATTCAGAGATCATTAGCTAACTGCCACGGCCTGATACCGAGTAGGCTCCAGGAGAGGAAACACACTTGCCTACCATTGCCCAGCTGGAAACGGCCTAGGAGGGACGCAGATTGGAGTCTGTAGGACACCAGGGAGGAATGCCCACTGGTGCACTCCCCCAGGAGGGAACACACCACCAGTGGGGGCCTGGAGAACCCTGCCCAGATGTCCATGCACACCGTCAATGCCCTGGGTAAGGTTGCCCCCTCATCCTCGGTCGTGGTGAACATCTACTATGTAACAACGTTCACCACTCCCCAAACCCTCCTAGCTTCACAGTCCCTGCCCTACTCCCCCACATCTCATTCCCTAATTACGTTTTGTAGGCACATTCCCATCCCTGAATTAGCTCCAACTATACACACGAGAACAGACTGTCTGGCTGGAAGAATGCGACTGTGGTCACACTCATCTTACAAGCCTTCAGGCTGAAGACAGAAGCACAGTTGTCCACTCTGGTCTGCGATTCACATAGGCCTCCTAAAGGATACCCATTCAGGCCCAGCAGCTACTGTGGGATACAGGACAGAGGGAAGAGACAGGTGGAAAGGAACATCTACTGAAACCTTCCCCCAAAGGAGCCATGAAATGGTGAAGGAGAAAACAAAAATTATGGCTAGACTCGTACTTGGCATTGATGAAAAAAGAACAACAAACACACACACACACATACACACACAAATAAAATGCTTTTGCTCTTTTTAGACATGGTGACTTAAATATATTTTCATTTTTCTCATCTCCCTGCTCTGCTAACACACACACACACACACATCCAGACTGTGACAGACTAATCCATGCACTACCTGCAATTTGCCAACTGATCACTCACCTGAGCACCGTCAACTTGTATAAGGGAAAGATAATCTCTCTCTCTCTCTTTCTCTCTCTCTCTCTCCCTCTCTCTCACTCTCTCATGCACACACACGCACACACACACAGACACAAACAAACTCAGATCAGTGCCTTTCCTGAAATTGTTGGTTGCTCCTCTGGGACAAGGTGCAAGCTGGAACACGGGGGTTCCCTTGGCAGAAGCAGGGGCTCGACCCAAGGAAGCACCTCTCTAATAATGCTGAACCACCCTACCTCTCCCTTTCTCCAGGGACAGACCCTTTCCCTTGGGAACAACCAGCCTTGAATCCCCATTCACCAAAACCCCAGGTCAGGATGCTGGGAGAAGTTGTCCAGAGATAGGTGGCTCCTTTGAGCCAGGACTGAAAACAAGCAGGGGGTCATAGTGCCCTAGAGGTGTGTCTGACCTGGGGTGTAGGCAGTGTTGGGGAAATGGATGGAATCCTATAAGCTCCATACATGGATGGACTCCCTACTTCCAGCCTAGATGAGTCTAGGTGACTTGGTGGATTCTTGGGTAGGACTAGGAGACCAGATGAATCTGGAGCACTAGCAGATGCTGGCAGAGCTAGGAAATGTGATCACCCTGTGAGGACTATTGACAGCTGGGATGGGGGGGGGGGGGACAGGCCAAGTGTATGTGTGTCAGAAAGGGTGTGTTCCTCCCAGATATTCACATTCTGTCTGACTCCCAGTGCCCTCACCTCCCTAGTGGGCTCTTCTGGGACCCTCCTCAGGTAAAAAGGTAACCGAGCACAAAAGTCAAGGGCTCACACAGCAAGGAGGGCCTATCTTCTGCATCCAACACCCACCACCCCCAGCAAAAAGGATAAGACACTAGAAGTTAGGTGAGGTGCTGCTCCCCACCTCTGACTAAAGCCACCCGGTTCCCACCAGGGAGAAGAAGGGTGCAGATGCACAGCTGTGTGGCTCCCAATGCTCCAGGCCAGGGGCTCTGTGACGCCCCCTTCTCACTCTTTCCTGCATCTTCCCATTTCCTGGGACATTAGCCACTAGGAATGGGGGTGGGATCCCTCGGTCAACACCCACCGCCACCCTCCACGCCTGGGGCACATTTGTGGCAGGGCCATGGCGGACTGTGGGGCGCGGTGCAGGTGAGGGTAGACTGGAGAGGGGAGGCAGGAGGCATGGGTCCATATCAGCGGGGAAAGACGGGGGTGGGGGCGGGAGGGTTCACAGGTTGTGGGCCCTTGGCAGCCACTCACTTGTGCTGCTGGGAGAAGCTGTAGGCAGTGGCTCTGTGTGAATGCGGGCCTGGAGTCCAAGGACTGAGGGCTGGGACCGGGTCGGGGCTGAAAACCCACCAGGGGTGTGCCATTTCTGTTGGGCAACTGTGAGAGACAACATGGGTCCAAGCTAAAAGCGCTGTTGGAAACGCCATGCTGCTGGGAGGAGGCAAGTGTTTCTGCGGAAACATAGAGTGGCTGCACGAGGCCTCTGCTCCTCCTCCTCCTCTTCCAAAGCCACCCCTGCCTCAGCTTCCACCATCCCCTCTGTGCTCCCTATGCCAGGATCTCAGACTCAGGGCCGCCATGGCCACTGCGCCTCCTCATGATCTCAATGGTCATTAGCTCAAAATGAGGATATGGGTACATAAATGGCCTGTGATGTCACAAAGGCCTTGCATTCTTTCAAAGCTTCTGAGGTCATAATAGGTTTGGGATGTCACAATGTGATCATGGAGGCAGAATGGCAATGTGATATCACAATGGGTTTGTGATGTCACCGCAGCGATGAGGTCACAATGGGTTAGTGATGTCTCATCAAGTTTGTAATATAACAACGACATATACAATTTCAATTTCTTCTAATTCACTATGAGGATACTGTAATAAGCAGTGGAGCCAGAATTATCTGTGGGAGCCATTAATAATTGTAAATTATTGGCCTGGTCCACCAGAGAATGTGGGGAATGCCACCAAAGGTGAAGGGGTCAAGCCTCACATGGTGAGCTGTCTAGAACTGATTGAACATTGGGCAGTTTGGGAAGTGACGGTTGAAAACTGTTAGGCAGAAGACACGTTGGAGTGAGGAGGGGTACAACCTATTCATAAGTTGCATTTTCAGAGCATTGGAAGGGGCGATAAAAATGAGAGCTACCCAGATGGAAGAAAGTGGTAAGACAGTAGGAAGGGAAAAACCTGAGAAGAGAGGAAGCAGAAAAGTGGTCATTAGGGCAGAGTAGTGCAGGCCTGTGGAGACTGGAGAGGCCTGAAGGGAAGAAGGAAATGGTGGAAGGGAAAAACAGAAAGACCAGAAAGGAATGACAGGTCTGTAGCGAAGGAGGGAGTAATGGAAAAGTTAAAAGCCTTGTCCATTGAGGTTTGGCGCTTTGGAGATCATAATTTTTTGGCTGGTGGTTTACAGACCAATTAAGATAGGGCGGGGCTGCCCATTGGAGGTCTGAGGTTTGGTGGTCAAGGCTGCTCTTGGACCTGGTTATCCAGTCCAGGATAAGGTAATCACAGTCTCCTTTCTAGTGTAAATTGGTTTATTATATTAAATGTGACTCAATGGTTTGTCTCCTTGCCTTAGAGGTAATAAGTACGTGAGTTCACAGAAAGAGCTTGAAGTCTCAGAGGCCGTGCACTTTCTAAGATGTGATGTGGCCATAATTGGTTTGTAAAAACACAATGGGACAGTGAAATAACAATGCCAATACCACAATATCATGTCAAAATAATGCTTTGATACCACAATTAGTTGTTGATACCATTCTCGTGATGAGGTCACAATAAGTTTGTGATGTCACAATAGGTTCATGATGTCAGATTGGCATGGGATATCTCAATTGTCATTAATTGACAATGAATATATGAGTTCAAAAAGGGACTGTAATGTCTCCACAGGCATGTGTTGCCACAAATGTGATGCCGTTCTAACAGCTTTGTGATGTCACAATGTGACACAATGGTCATGACATCTGGCAGTATGATGTCATAAGTGATTTTTGATATCACATGTCATACAAGAAATATGAGATTGAAAACAGATTATGAGCTCACAAAGACCCTACTAAATGATGATGGCAGCATGTCACAAAACTTACAAGGACAGGACTGGTTGTGATGGGACAGCAGGTTAATGATATCACAATGGCAATGTGATGTCACAAAGGATTGTGATATCACAATGGTTATATGGTCAAAATGGGTTTCTGAAACAGAGTGAATTCACAGAATAGGCCTTCACACTGTTAAGTCATAACAATGTCACTGTGATTTATAATGCTATGATGCCATTATTGTTTTGTGATGTCACAATGAGCTGATGGTGTCATAAAGACAATTTGGTGTCACTGCTGATTTATGATGATACAATGGTTTTGAGGTCACATTATGTTTCTGATATCAACACACATGTCAAATTTGAAATAGAATGAAAAAGCCGGGCGCCGGTGGCTCACGCCTCTAAAACTAGCTACTCAGGAGGCTGAGATCTGAGGATCGCAGTTCAAAGCCAGCTCAGGCAGGAAAGTCTATGAGGCTGTTATCTCCAATGAAAACCACTAGAAAACCAGAAGTGGCTCTGTGGCTCAAGCGATAGACTGCTCACCTTGAGCTGAAGAACAGAGACAGCACCAGAGCCCAGAGTTCAAGCCCCACGACCGGATAAATAAAAGATTAAAAACAGGCATTCATAATGTTTTTATAACATCACAATGGCAGTGTGATCTCATAATTCTATGTTGTCATTGGAGATTTGTGATGTCAAATGTAGTTGATGCTACCATAATGACAATATTATGTCACACTGGTGATGTCACAAAGGGTTTGTGGTGTTACAATGGCATGTTTGATATCAATTGTCAGTTCATAATGAGGGTATAGTTACACAAAGGGACTGTGGTGTCACAAAGGCCATGTGTTTTTTCAAAGGTGCTAAGAGGTCCTAATAGGATTGGGATGTCACAATGTGATAGTAATGTCAAATGGCAATGAAAGCTGACAATGGGTTTGTGATGTCACATTGGTGATGAAATCAAATAATTTTGTGAAGTCACATCTCATAATCACATGTCCAATTTCAGGTGCTACTATTTCACAATGAGGATATGAGTTCACAGAAGAAGACTGAAGTATAAAAGGCTATGAATTTTCTAAAATGCTATGAGGACACAGTAGGTTTTTGAAAACACAGTGGAACAGTGACATCACAATGGCAATGTGATGTTGCAAAATGATGACTTAATAATGTTTTGATATCACAATTGGTGATGCCACACTGGTGATGAGTTTACAAGAGGTGTGTGATGTCACAATGGGTTGGTGATAGCAAAATGACACATGTGATCTCAAGTGTCATTAACCCACAATGAGTATATGAGCTCACAAAGGGACTGTGATGTCTCCAAAGGCATACGTTGTCACAAAAGTGATGAAGTCCTAACAGGTGTGTGTTGTCAGAATGTGACAATACGCTCATAACATCTATCAGTGTGATGTCACCATGATCAAGATGTCACATTAGATTCTGGTATCACATTTCATACCTGGATTGGGTATGAGAGGATTGGAATTTCACATTGGGTTAGTGATATCACTATGGAAATGTGGGGTCATGGAGGGATTGTGCTACCACAATGACTATTAGATCACAATGTGTTTCTACTATAGGTTTGTGCTGTCACAATTGGTTGGAAATGTCACAATGACATGCCGGATCTCAAATGTCATTAATTCGCAATGAAGATATGAGTTCACAACGGGACTGTGTTGTCTCTAAAGTCATGTGTTGGCACAAATGTGATGAAGTCCTACAAATTTGTGAGTTCACAATGTGACACCATGGTCTTGATGTCTATCAATGTGATGTCACAATGTTCATGTCAGAGTCAATTTCTGATATCATCTGTCATACCTGAATTATTATGAGTTTGAAAACAGATTATAAGCTTCCTAAAGGCCTAAAATATCCTAATGACAGCATATCACACAAGTTATGACTAAAAACTCATGGTCTTTGGAGCTTAAGATTCTTTCTTTGAAAGTGTATACTCATTGTGAACTAGTAGAAATTGAAATAGGACATGTCATTGTGATATTACAAACTCATAATGACATCACAAATTCATTGTGATCTTATCACCAGTGTGACATCACAAAACCATTGTGACATCATATTGCTGTTGTGCCTTCACAATCACATTGTGACATCACATAGCTATTGTGAACTCTTGAGATGTACAAGTCGTTATGTCAAAAACGAACTTTACAACTTCGTGCTGAGGGGGGGAGGGGAAGCGGGGAGGATTGGGTGGGGTGGCAGGAGGAGGATGGGAAGGGATGGGAAGGGGAAACAAAGGAGGAGGCTACAATGCTTGATAAGAAATATACTCATTATCTTGCCCATGTAATTGTAACACCTCTGTACAGTATTTTCTCAATAAAAAAAAATAAAATAAAAAACCACATCACCTCTGTGGCATCAGAGACCCTTTGTGTACTCATAACTTCATAGTGAACTAATGAAAATTGTTATCACACATAGCGTTATATCATCACAAATACTTTGCGCAATAATTATGACTGTGAAATCACATTGTCATCATGACACCACCATTCATTGTGACATCACCAAACCCCAAAGACACATACCATATTTTTTTTTCTTCTGTGAGTTTTTTTTTTTTTGCAAATACAGTGTACAGAAGGATTACAGTTACATGAGCAAGGTAATGAGCACATATACTATCAAACATTGCTGCCTTGACATCATAGTCTCATTTTCATGTCATAGACCCAATTTGAATGCCTATTCTTTGATTTCATTCTATCTCAAATGTGCCATCTGCGTTGATATCAGGAAACCGTTGATATCAGTGAACTCATAACCTTTGTGACATCTAAATCTCTTTGTCACAGCACATTGCCTTTGTTATATCACTAACCCGATGTGACATCGATATCTTAGGCCCTTTGTGAGTTGAAAATCTGTGTTCGACCTCATATTTCAGATATGACACGAGATATCTAAAATCCAGTGTAACATCATCATATCACACCGCTGGACATCATAACCACTGTGTCACTTTGTGACATCTCAGACCTGCTAGTTCTTCACCTTTTTGACTACATATGCTTTGCTGACATCAGAATCTCTTTCCACACTCATATACTCAGGGTGTGTTAATGACAATTGAGATCCCACATGCCATTGTGCCATCACCAACCCTTTGGGACATCTCAAATCTATTGCGACCTCCTCATCAGTATTGCATCACCAATTGTGACATCAAAACATTCTTATAACAGGATGGTGAGATATCACATTGTCATTGTGAAATCACTGTCCCATTGGGTTTTCACCTAATATGACCTCATACTATGGAGCTTCTTCTATCACCTGGTATCCTCATATTGAATTATGAGTCATTTTAATTTGATATATCATTCTGATATTACAAACAAACCGTGACATCACAAAACCTTTGTGACCTCATCACCACTGTGACATCAAAAACCCAATGGGATATCTCATTTCCATTGTGACATTATGGATCACATTGTGCCATCCCAAACCTATTATGACCTCTTACCACCTTTGAAAGCACACATGGCCCCTGTGACATCACAGAATTTTTTGTATCCATATCCTCATGGGGAACTGATGAAAACTGACATCAGATATACCATTGAAACATAACAAATCCTTTCTGACATAATCATAATTGTGACATCATGTTGCCATTATGACACCATCAGCTCATTTTGACATGAAAAACTACAATGACATATCATTGTAACATCATATTGTCATTCTGATGTCATAGACAGAAACGTTGTGTTTGCGGTATTATGTTATTTGATTCTATTTCTAATGTGGCATGTCGGTTGATACCAGAAATCCATTGTGAGTTCATGACCATTGTGATATCACGATGCCTTAGTAGCATCACATTGCCAGTGTGATGTCACATTGCCAAATTGATATCAAAAAGGGATTTTGATGTGACAATGGTTATGACATCACAATGAGTTTCCGATATCACCCACATGACACATTTCAAATACAATGAAATCACAGATGTGGCATTCATAATGTGACAATGATGTCACAATGACAATGGCAAATGCTATACTGTCATTATCATTTTGTGATGTCACCATAAGCTAAAGATGTCATAACAACAATATAAGGTCACACTGGTTATGATGTCACACAGGGTTTATTATCTTACAATGGTTATGAGGTCACAATATATTTCTGATATCAACTGATATGCCACATTTGAAATGGAATGAAATCACAAGATTATACATTCACAATGTGTCTATGACAGCAAATGGCAATGCGATGTCATAATGCTATGATGTCACTGTAGTTTGGTGATGTCACAATGAGCTGATGGTGTCATAATGACAGTCTGATGTCACATTTCTGATGATGTCACAAAGGGTTTATGACATCACAATGGCATGTCAGATCTTAATTGCCATTAGTTTATAGTGAGGATATGAGAATGAAGTCACAATGACATATACAAATGAACTGTGATGAAACAAAGGCCATGGTTTTTGTCAAAAGTCCTAAGGTTCCTAACAGGTTCTGTTTGTCAAAGTGTTAATGATATAAAAATGGGTTAGTGATGTCAAAACTAGTTTGCAATATCACATCTTATTTCAATTTTCAATTGCTACAAGTTCACAATGATACAAGTTCATGGAAGGAGCTTGATGTCTGAAAGGCCATAATTTTCTAAGATGTGATGAGATCATAATAGGTTTATGAAAGCATGATGGTTCAGTAATATCACAATTGCAATATGATGTCAAATTATAATGTCATAAGAGCGTTGTTATGTCACAATTAGTTGGTGATGCCATAATAGTGATGAGTTCAAAATAGTTTTGTGATGTCGCAGTAGTGTGGTGATGTGACAATGGCATTCCAGAACTTAATTGTCATTAACTCATAATGAGTATATGAGTTTAGAATGGGATTGTGAGGATTGCAAAGTCATTTGTTGGCACAAATGTGATGAAGTCAGAACAGATTTGTGATGTGACAATGTGACACAATGGTCATTACATCTAGTAATGTGATGTCACAATATTCATAATATCACAGTATATTTCTAATATTTAATGTCGTACCTGAAATAATATGAGGTTGAATATAGATTGAGCTCTCAATGGGCCTAACACAGTGGTAACATGTCACAAAACTTATGAGGACAGGACAGGTTTGAGTTGTCACAGTTGTCACAATGGCAATGTTATATCACAAAGGGGTTGTCATGTCACAATGGTTATGAAGTCAAAATGTGTATTTGATATGAACCCACATTTGAAATACAACGAAATCACACAATAGGCCTTCATAATGTATATATGTTGTCACAATGACAATGTGGTGTCATAGTGGTATGATGTCAATACAGATTTGTGATGTCCCAATGACCTGATGTTGTCATAATGACAATGTGATGTCACACCAATGATTATATTGTAAATGCTTTGTGATATTACAATGACATATCTGATCTCAATTGATATTTCACAATGAGGATATAGATACACAAAGGGACTGTGATGTCACAAAGGCCATGTGTTTTTTCAAAGGTGCTAAAGATGTCATAATGGGTTTGGGAGGTATCAAGGTGATTGTAATGTCACAATAGCAATGTGATATCACAATGGCATTGTGATGTCACATTGGTGATGAGGTCACAATGGACAAGACAGGTTTGTGATGTCAGAACAGGTTAACGATATCACAATGGCACTGTGATGTCACAAAGGGATTTTCATGTCACAATGGCTTTGAGGTCACAATGGATTTCTGATATCCACCAATATTGCTAGCTTGTAATAGAATGAAATCACAGAATAGGAATTCACAATATGTCTACAATGTCACTATGGCATGTAATATCATAATATTATTATATTTAATTTAGTGATGTCAAAATGGCATGTCTAATCTTATTGGTAATTAAATTACCATGAGGATGCAAAAAGTTGCTATGTGCTGAGTCCTTCAAAGGGCACATTGTGTTGAATCCATTACACAGGGCTCTTTTTGCTTCTCTTTTTAAGTGTGCTGTGTGCTGTCATCCCAAAAGATTCAATGTTCTGAGTCCTTGAGAGGACAATCACACACACACACACACAAAACACACACACACACACACACACAAACACGGAGCATTAGTTGCACTTGCTTGGTGTGTGGGGTGGATGGACAAGAGTCTCCCCCAGTGGTTGGGCTTGGGGTATCTTGAGCTGCTGGGGTTGTGGGGAAGCCTTGAGCTGAGGTGAGGCTGCTTCTGCCATGGCCTCGTAGCCCTAGGGCAGAGTCAGAGCAGCACAAAGCCAGGGGTGGGGGCATGGTGGATGTGGGGAGGGTGTGTGACTGAGGGGAGTACAGGGCATGGTTGAAGGGGCACATAGTTGCTGCATCCAGAGGCACATGGGAGCTGGCATACTTGCGCAGCAGAGGATGGGCAGCCTGGGTGAGAAGCGGGGGCAGAGAGAGAGCAGAGAAGAGCAGGCACATGCACCAGGGGTGGCAGCATCAATGGCTGGCCTCTGCTGCTGTAGGAGCACAGGTCTGGGCCAGGAGCAGAGAGGACACAAAGCCCGTGCAGCAGGCACGTCCCTCTCTCAGCCCCAGGGAGGCTCAGAGGCCAGGTAGGCCCTGAGTCCAAGGCCCCTGCACCAGGAGCTCAGCTGTGGAGGGGGCAAACTCAGCCCTGCCACCTGCCCTCCCCTGCCCCGGCTCCTTCTCTTGCCCTCCCCGTGGCACGACATTTGAAACATGTTGCTGCCAGCTTGGACCCGTGGCGTCTTTTGGAGTCATCAAGCGATGGTGCACCCTTGGCCTCCTTGTGGCCCTGACCGGGTCCCAGTGTCCAGTGGAAGCCCCGCGGGTCTGCAACTCACGACCTCAACCTACCTCCCAACCCCCACGGACCCAGACCCATGAGTCCTTCCCCCCACTTGTGCCCCAAATGTGCCTCCCCAGCACCAGGAGGCCAGCCCTGACTGCCACAAATGCGCCCCAGGAGTAGCGGGTTGGGGAGTGGATGTTGATCCTGGGATCCCACCCCCATCCCTAGTGGCCAGTGTCCCAGGAAAAGGGCAGATGCAGGGATGGGTGAAGAGGGGACGCCACTGAGCCCCTGGCCTAGAGCAGTGAGAGCCACAGAGACATGCATCTGCACTCTTCCTCTCCCTGGGGGGAACCTGGTGGCTTTAATCAGAGGTGGGGAGCAACACCTCCACACCTGCCTTCTTGCTATTTTTCTATTTTTCTGTCAGTGGGGGGTGTTGGATTCAGAAGATAGCGCCCCACTTCTGTGTGAGCCCTTGTCTTTTGTGCTCGATCACCCTTTCTCCTGAGGAGGGGCCCAGAAGAGCCTACTAGGGAGGTGAGGCCACTAGGGGTCAGATAGAAAGTGAATGCCTGGGAAGAACACGCCCCTCCAACACATGTACATCCTGCCTGTCCCCCATCCCCTCTCCTGCTGTCAACAGCATTCACAGAGTGATCACATTTCCCAGCTCTGCCACCATCTGCTGGTGCTCCAGGTCCATCTGGTTTCCTCATCCTCCCCAAGAACCCACCAAGTCACCCAGAAGCATCTAGGCTGGAAGTAGGAAGTTTGTCCATGTATGTAGCCTTTAGGACCCCATCCATTTCCCCAACACTGCCCCCACCCCGGGTCAGACACTTCTCTGGGGACACAATGACCTCCTGCTTGTTTTCAGTCCAGGCTCTGAAGAGCCACTTGTCTCAGGACTCCTTCACCCAGATTCCTGGCCTAGGGTTTTGGTGAATGGGGATTCAAGGCTGGTTATTCCCAAGGGAAAGTGTCTGGCCCTGGAGAAAGGGAGAGGCAGGGTGGTTTAGCATGATTAGAGCTGTGCTTCCTTGGGTCGAGCCCCTGGTTCTGACAAGGGAACTCCCGTGCTCCACCTTGTACACTGCCCCAGATGAGGAGCTAACCAACTCAGGAAGGGCACTACTCTGATTCTGTGTGTGTGTGTGTGTGTGTGTGTGTGTGTGTGTGTGTGTGCGTGCACATGGGTGCGCGTGTGTGCATGAAAGAGAGAGAGAGAGAGCCCTACTGTGCTCAGGTGAGTGATCCGTTGGCAAATTATAGGTGCTGCATGAATGAGTCTACAGTAACTTTTCTGGATGTGTGTGTGTGTGTGTGTGTGTGTGTGTGTGTGTGTGTGTGTGTGTGTGTGTGTGTGTTCGTTGTTCTTTTTCATCAATGCCAAGTATGAAACGAGCCATAATTTTTGTTTTCACCTTCACTGTTTCATGGCTCCTTTGGGGAAGATTTCAGTAGCAATTTCTCTTCCCCCTTTCCTATACCCCACAGTAGCTGCTTGGCCTGTGTGGGTCTCCCCTAGCAGGCCTGTGTGAACTACAGACCAAAGTGGACACCTTCTGTCTTAAGCCTGAAGGCTTGTGAGACAGGTGTGACCATAGCCGCACTCTTCCAACCAGACAGCCTGCTCTCGTTTGTATAGCTGTAGC
Organism: Dipodomys spectabilis; assembly: GCF_019054845.1. Lineage (NCBI taxonomy): Eukaryota > Metazoa > Chordata > Mammalia > Rodentia > Heteromyidae > Dipodomys > Dipodomys spectabilis. The sequence continues at coordinate 158,431 of NW_024871281.1, forward strand.
TAATTCAAGGGTTGGGAATGTGTCTGCCAAATGTAATTAGGGAAGAGATGGAGGGGGGGAGTAGGGCAGGGGCTGTGAAGTTAGGAGGGTCTGGGAAGTGGTGAACGGTGTGACATTGCAGATGGTTCACCACTACTGAGGATGAGAGGCCAACCTTACCCAGGGCATTGATGGTGTCCATGGGCATCTGGGCAGGGTGCTCTGGGACCCCACTGGTGGCGTAGATTCTCTCTCAGGGGGCATGCACTGGTGGGAAGTCCTCCCTGGAGTTCTGCAGACTCTAATCTGTGTCCTGCCTGTGCTGTGGTAGTGGTAGGCAAGTGCATTCCCCCTGCTGGAGCCTGCTCGGTATCAGGCCATGGCAGTTAGCTAGGGATTGCTGAATGTCAGTTTCTGTAACCTGCTGTGGGCTGTTTTGAAAGAAAAGGGGACTGTTAACTTTGGAACCGTTTATGTTTGATTGGGACAACTGAAATGCCACGTTTTCCAGGATTTTTTCTTGAAGCTGGCCATTTCCACTAACGCCTGGGATTATGGGTCAAATTAGAGGGACCATTTCAGCCAACAATCAATGACGTTCAAAGAATCACAAGCAGAGTTCCCAAGCCAGATGGTCTCCTGCTATGAATGCCGTGCCTTGATTGCTTTTATTGGGCAGTTGTTGATTCTCCTCTGACTCCCTCTAGTGTGACCACCACAGTTGAGTGAAGGGTTAATGTACTTGAGGCAGTGACCATATGTTGCTTGTTTCAGAGCAGAGCAACACGTGGTGCTAAACCACCTGGTTGTGTGCCTTTATAAGACTTGTAAATCCTTAGCTCGGGGCTCTCCTCCTGGGCTCCTCTGTGTCAGAGTGTAGGACGAGGCCCGAGCTGCAGCCCATTTAAATAAAACAGCTGTAGAGTCTGACACTCGGTGGTCTTCTTGGTGGGGGTCCTGCTACCTGGACATAACATTGAGGATGTCATGGGGAGCAGAGATTGTGACCTCACCATACCTAGCCTGCCAGCTGTGAGTAGAGAGGATTCTCAGCACCTGCACTGGTCTCTGGGAGATTCAGAAACCCAAGATGCCTCGAGGATCCTTCCTCTGCAACATGAAACTTGGGGGCCAGATGTGGTGGGCCATCCTGGCTGGCCCCAGGGGTGGGAGAGTAGGCTGCTTGAGCCTGGCCTTCAGCTCATGGCACCCTCATTCACTCCTGAGTGGGGAATTGAGTGCCACAGAGCTGGTCAGCCGCTGGCCAGAGATCTTTGAGAAGATAGGCATCCCAGAGGCCCCAGAATCCAGCGAGTGCACCATGGATCATGTCTTCAGAGCCAAAACAGTTAAGTTCCCTGGCACCAAGAGGGTGGGAAGAGGGAGGAGGGAGAACTGTGGGAGAGCTACATCAGGCTTTGCCCCACCCACCAGGATGCTTACCTGAATGGAATGGGACTATTCTGTAGTATTTTTGTAGAGTTACAGTGTGTGCCAGGTTCCGGAGGGGTCATAGACAATGAGAATTTCCAGTGCTGGTTCCACAGCACATGAAGAAACCTTGGTTTGAGCTGGATTCTGGTGCTTCATGCCTGTCATCCTAGCTACATAGGAGGCTGTGATGGGAGGATTGATGCTTGAGACCCAAGCAGGAAAGCCTGTAAGACTCTTATCTCCAACTAACTACCAAAAAGGAAACACCAGAAGTGGATATGTGGCTCAAGCCATAGTCTGTTGGCCTTGAGTAAAAAGGCTCAGGGACAGCACCTAGGCTCCGAGTTCAAGGCCCAGGAGTGAGAGAAAGGAAGGAAAGAGAGAAAGAGGAGGGAAGTCCGGATGGTGAAAAAGAGGAAAGGAAGGAAGAAGGGAGAACATGTGAGCCTTGGTTTGGAATCCCTGGATCAAGGGAGCCAACCATTCACAATCTATGTGGGGACAATTTCAGAGCCTAAAGCCAGTATGTAGGACCAAGCTACTGACACCTCAGCAACTTTCTGACATCCAGGAGCTGTGTAGTAGCCGACTGCAGAGGGAAGCAGCCTCGGGTAGACACTAGGAATCAGGGCAGGTCACCAGGTTTCAATCATCCCTGGTGCCAATGAGTTTATTTTCTGGTCAGATAAGTCCAAGGGCTAGGGAGGTATTGGTGTGAGGGAGTGTTGTGGGGAGGCAAGGGATAAGCAGGAAGATGAAGAGGGAGGACGATCACATGTCAGGAGTGTCAGGAGATTGGAGCCATGATTTCAGCTGACATCCTAGACCAAAACTCATAGAGCCTTTGACCCAGCCACACTGCTATTAAGAGTCCTGGCACATTGGGTTCACCATTGACCACCTGGCTATCGTCCACTGCAGAATGCCTGTGCAGTACATCCTTGGGGACTGGGACTTTCCAGGGCTCAATCTGAAGTTGACACCCCCCCACCTGTTCTTTCCTCCACCAGAGACAGAAGTAAGCTGGCCACTAGCACAGGACATCCAGGGAATGAGGGTGGGAGTAAGGACCCTTGTTGCCCCAGACTTCCTCTAGCAGGCGCTAGGACCCCGTGATTGCCATTCTCAGAGGCAGAGATGGGTCTCTTTGCTGGCTCAGCCTTTAGTCTAGATGGCAGATCTGGGATTCAGAGAGGTCAGACTGAAGGTGGGGCAGGTTTGGATAGAGGCTGGTGGGAAAACCAGAGGCACTGGTCTCTGAGCAGGGTTGTTTCTTTGAGGACACTCACAACCCAGGAACATTCCTGGGATAGATCAGCCCTTTTCTCCTTCCTGAGAGGGACCTGGAGCCCTTAAATCTGTGTCCCTTGGCCGAGAAATCCTTTCATTCCCACATCCTGTGGTTGGATAACTAGACCTCACCTCCCTACCCAGTGTAGAGGCAGGACAGTGAGAGATCTTGAGTCTTTGATAAGGCCAGGGGATCCTGAATACGCGATTGTACTTGAACATCCTTAACTGGTGCATGGTAAGTCCCATCTAAGATTACCATGATGTAGGACATAGAATCTAGAGAATCAGAGCAGGATGGGGTCTGTTCTGGGAGTCTTGAGTATTATGGGTGAGCTTTCAGCTCTTGTATGCCCACATGCTTCCCTTTCATGGGTGGGTCTTCGTTAGAAAAAGCTTGAAACTAGGGACTGGGTCCTATCCCTTGTCATTTATACTCAAAGCTAGCACTCTACCATTTGAGCCACAGCTCCACTTCCAACAGGTTTGGGTGTTCATAATTGGAGATAAAGAGTTCTCATGGACTTTGTTGCCAAGGGTGTCATCCAACTGCAGTCCTCAGATCTCAGTCTCCTGAGGGGATAGGATGACAAGCATGGGAAAGTATCTTTGGCCGGGTGGCACTAGCTCATGACTGTCATCCTAGGTACTCAGGAGGTGAGATCTGAGGATCAGGGGTCAAAGCCAGCCTGAGCAGGAAAAACCCTGAAGCTCTTATCTCCAATGAACAGCCAGAAAAGCAGAAGTGGTGTTGTGTTGTGGCTTAAGTAGTAGAGTGTTTGCCTTGAGCTGAATTGATCAGGGACAGCACCCAGGCCAAGAGTTCAAACCCCACTACTGAAAAAAGAAAGATAGTAAAACATATTTGCTTGCAAAGGTTGGTCCAGGTGTGGGAGGAATGAAGAGGGGGGTGCTGTGTTTGGGAGACAAGGTGCTTATCCCACTTTACAGACATTTCTAAGACCTCCCCAATTTTACCCCAGCTTGAAGCCACAGCTTCAAGAGGACGTGGCTTGTGGCAGGCAGGGAGTAGGCGAATGGGTGCAGGGGTGGGATTGCTGTGTTTGTATTCTCTCCAATAAAGGATGGATTTGGATGCTTGGTGACAAAGTCTGAAGTGAAGGGTTGCAAGAAGTTTGTGGCCTTATGAGATGGTTTTCCTCTGGGTATGTGAAGGTGGCTGAAACCGGAAGTCGCCAGTGGCTCACAACTGTCATCCTAGCTACTCAGAAGGCTGAGATGTGAAGACCATGTTTCAGAACCAGCTTCGGAAGAAAAATCTGTGAGACTTGATGTCCAATGGACCACCAAACAACAGGAAGTGGTGCTGTGGCTTAAGTGGGAGCGTTCTCACCTTCAGCTGAAAAGCTGACAGACAGTAACCTGGCCCAGAGTTCAAACTCCAAGAACAACAACAAAAAAAGAATTGGCTAAGTTTTCTGCATAGCAGTGTGTACGATATGAAATGCTATGCTGGTCTATGAGACATTCCAGATAAGTGAGAAGCTCGGTGTTTTTTCTACAGTGGGTCTGAGGTCGGTAGTGCCACCTTCTTGGGGGTAGGATGTGATCCTAATGGAATGAGTTCATGGTTCTATGCTCAGGGACTGCTGAACCCTTGTGCTATCTGTGTGTGTGTTTGTGTGTGTGTGTGTGTGTGTGTGTGTGTGTGTCTGTCTGTCTGTCTGTCTGTCTGTCTGTCTGTTTGTATCTGTGTCTGTGTGTGTTTGAAGGTACAATAACTGGGCCTTGAACTCAAGATCTAGGTGGTGTTCCTGACCTTTTGTGCTCAAAGCTAATGCTCTGACACTTTAGCCACAGCTCCCCCAGTGGCTATTTGGTAGTTCACTGTAGATAAGAGCCTCTCAGATTTTCCTGCAAGGGCTGGTTTTTAAAAGTGATCATCAGACCTCAGCCTCCTGAGTAATTAGGCTGACAGACAGGAGCCATCCATGCCGGCCTTGTGTGTGTGTGTGTGTGTGTGTGTGTTTGTATGTTTGTGTGTGAGTGAGTGTGTGTAGAAGTGGGTTGTAACAAGGAGTGCTGGGCCCTTTGGTAACTTCTAACCACTATCTTTGGGGGCGGTGCATGGGCTTTGTTGCTGAAATCTGGGGGCCTGGAAGGGTGAGACTCTTGAAGGAGACTCAACACAATTAAATTATAAGACCAAGGGATCTTTGTGCCCTGGAACTGTCTACTCACTTGGGCCTGGTAGTGGCAGAGGGAGCTTGGGAGGACCTGGGGGTGGGGCCCGCAGGGGATGGCTCCTCAGGGGGATAGAGAATGTGAGCAGCATTTAATAAGGATGTGAGCCCTGTTAGTATGGAGCGTATTGGCATCGGTCAGACTCTGGGTCTTCTGATCATGACATCTGAGGGGCAAGGTCTACCCTATTTTAATCTTGACCTGTGATCTCCAGATCTCAGCCTCCTGAGTAGATAGGATTATAGGCATGAGCCTCTGGCACCCGGCCTCTGATTCTTTTTGGTATATTAGAGTTTGAACTCAAAGCCTAGGTTTTCCAGTCAGGTATTCTACCATGGGAGCTAAATCTTTCTGTCTTGGGCAGTTCCAAGATAGAGACTCAATATATGCTCAGGCTGGGCTGAGATCATGGTCCTCCTGTGACAGGCATGGGCCACCATGCTTGGTCATCTGTAGTTGGGATGGTAGACATATTGCACTATGCTCAGTCATCGGTTTAGATAGATTATCCCAAACTCTTAGTCCACAGCAGCCGATTCTTGACCAAAGTTGAAGCTCTGGGTTGGGCCTGGAACCATCGGACTTCAGTCTCCTCACAGGAAAGTTGTGAGGAAACAAGAGATTAATACAGGGGCATCTCTGGGCAGGGCAGCATAGAGGGAGCAGTCGTCAGAGAAGGTTCTTGGCAATTATGTGAGCATATGACAGGAAGATAGCTGGAAATGACGCAAACGGGGCCTGTTATTTATCGTGCAACAGGTATGGGATTATGAAACAAAACATGGCTCTCTTTCATCCTTACTCTATCCCCATGAGGAAAGGGATCCTTCACTGTGTTCAGTGTTGCAGCTGGGGAAAATGAGGCACGGAGAACCTGGATGGCCTACTCATGTCCCCCAGCTTACAGGAAGCTCTGCCTGACTTCTCTGCCATGCTCCCTAAGACTATGGGTGCTAATCAGTCCACTTCTTGTCATTCATGGGGCTTGAAATCTGGGCCTGGGCGCTGTCCCCAGCCCCTCAGATCAAGGCTAACGTACCACTTGTACCACAGCACCACTCCCGGTTTTCTGGTGGTTCTTTGGAGATAAGAGTCTCAAAGATGTTCCTACCTGTGCTGGCTATGAACCATGATCCTCATATCTCAGGTCCTGTGCAGTTACCATTATAGGCCTGTGCCACCGGCACCCGGTTTAAGTGTACTTTTGACTTTCTCTCTCTCTCTCTCTTTCTGTCTCTGCCTGTCTCCCTGTCTCTGTCTCTGTCTCTCTCACACACAGGAACTTGTTGAATGGTTGCTGTAGGAGGTGGCTTAGTTTCCCCATGTGGCTGGGACCCAACATGGCCCTCTCATTCTGGAGGTGGGCTGTGGGTCAGGAGCTGTCTTGCTCAGCCTGTTGAACTAGCTCCCTGAGGTAAGCCCCTCTGTACCCGGGCTAAACCATGATGGTTATTCATTGATAGTCCATCTGCTGAGTCCTTCTCCACTACTCTCTGTTAAGGAGAGTGGATGAGGAGGTATCATGTTGTCCAACCGCACAGCATGACCCCAGGCCTCTGATCCTCATCACCACATATCGGGCCAGACCCTGATTATAAGAAAATGAATTCACTCTATATCTACTTTCCCTTTCTGTCATTTTGGGGAGAGGGGTGGTGTGCAGAGGAAAGACCCCAGGCCTGACACCTCCTGGGGGATATTTGTTCTTGTGACAGAGCCAAGTCATTGCTGTGGAAAAGAAGGAATCCGCTATCAGACTGACCCAGAAAAATGGTCAAAGGTAGGTAGGCTGCTGAAGTATCAAACCCGTCTATGTCTGCTTCCCACAACAAGGAGGGTGCAGTGTGGGTGGCCTGGGACTGGCCCTAGGGGATTATAAATGGATGGTGGTGAACAGGTGCTGGTGGCTCTTGCTCATTCTGGATGATATCTGATGGTCGTGACTCAGAGCCAGCCCAGGCAGGAGAGTCTGTGATATTCTTATCTCCCATAAACCACCTCCCCCGCATCAGAAAAAAGCCAGATGTGGTGCTGTGGCTCAAGTGGTAGAGCCTCAGCCTTGAGTAAAAGAAACTCAGGGATGACACCGAGGCCCTGAATTCCAGCCCTAGGACTCACAAAAAATAAAATAAATGAATAGTGGGCACCTGTTATGTTACTACCAAAAAGGATGGATTCAGTCTTCTCTCTGGTACTTGTATCCAAAGGTAAGGGGCTTCCCTTGATGTTCCTCTAAACCTCTCCTTCTATCTATTATCTCTCCCGGCTTGAGCTGCAGGATAGAATTCACATCATCCCTCTTGATAAGTACTATCCCTTAAGTACTATCCCCTACCTTCCCTCCTTGGGATGGGGATCCTGATTTTACTCACCACTGGGAGGATGAGGCACTGCGGATATAGGGATAAGTATCTCTGAAACTCATACTCTCTCACACACACTCACCTAGGCCAACTCAGAGTAGCCTTTACCAAAGACACTTTATTTCCTTGGATTAACTGACCTAGGAGAAAAACTTGATCCCCTGTAAATGACTATTTTAACTAGGGCTTGCTAGTTGACATGAGATAAACAGAAGCTCAAAAGAAAGGCTCTGGTGCCTGTCACCTCTGGCTCAGGCTCATGCCTGACATCCTGGCTCCTCGGGAGGCAGAGATCTGAGGATCAAAGATCAAAGCCAGCCATAAGCTGGAAAGCCAATAAGACTCTACTCTCCATGGAACCACCAAAAAGTTAGAAGTGGAGCTGTGGCTCAAGTGATAGAGCACCAGCATTGAGCACAAAAACTCAGAGAGACAGCTCCCAGATCCTCAGTTCAAGCCCACATAAGGAAATGGTCTCATGTGTTGCCCACAGACTGCCTGATCCTCGAGGGCTCTCTTCCGGAGTGTGATAGAGCACCGGTCTCTGGGTAGTGTATCAGAGCCTTCAGAAATTGGGTGGTAAAAGCCATATCTTCCCATTTGTGCTCTCTGAACACACATCAGCTGGTAGGCAGAGCTTGACAAGGCCAGCAGCCTGCAGAGCAGAGAAGATCCTTCTCTGCCAGGGTGATTGGAGCAGGCTTCTTAGAGGCAGCACTGGAAAGGGGGTCTTACTTAACAAGGAGGATCTGACAGGAAGCACAGAAAGCAAAGATGCTGTAGATAAAGGACAACATAGCTGAGCATGTTCATTTCCAGCCAGGGCTAGTGGTGAAAAACTCAGTAAAGATGTGCAAGTCTGTCCCGAGACAGGCCCAAGGTGTCACAAAAAACAGCTATCCAGGGTTGGGAAGGTCTCTTAACAGTAGTGAGCTCGCCTACCCCACAGGAAACCCTGGTTTTGATTCCTAGGTCCTGCATACACAGAAAAAGCTGGAAGTGGCACCATGGCTCAGGTGGAAGAGCACATGCCTCGAGCAAAAGTAGCACTGGGACAGTGCCTGGGCCCCGAGGTCAAGGCCCAGGACTGTCAACATATAACAGCACTCCAAGGGATCTGGGTGACAGGTGGATGACCATGCCCTGTAGCTCTTAGTAGATCCATCAATTCTTTGTGTCTCCTTTGACAGAGGGAATTTGGACAGTCCTTCTGCCCTGGGCACCCCTGGACCTGGTTACCAGGAACCCTCCTAATGTCTTCCACCTGGATATGGAGTAGCTGGCCCCAGAAATCCTCAGGTACAGGTTGGTAGTGGTGTCGCATACAGGGCAGCCCCCAGTTTTCCTAGTGGGTCTGATCTGCCCCAGATGACCAGGCCATCCAGAGGAGGTGGATGGGAGTTTAGAGAGGGGTAGTGATGTGAAGGAAACCCTTTAATGCCCATGGTCCTATACATATTCCGAGCCTCACTTTGCTGTCCCTGAGGGAGGTTAAAGAGTGTCTAGGTGGTACTGTCTAGAGGAGGAATAGGTGGAAATTCTAAAGAATGAGAGACCATAAGCCCTGTGCTGGTGGCTCACACCTGTCATCCTGGCTACTTGGGAGGCTATGATCCAGACGATCTTATTTCTCAGCTGAGACAGGAAAGTCCCATGAGAGTCTCATCTCCAACCTCCAACTGGAAGTGGGCCATGGCTCAAGTGGTAGAGCACTGGCCTGGAGCAAAAATCATCATCAGGGAAAGTACTCTATGTAAGAAGGTGGCTGAATCTGGCCGATGCCAGTGGCTCACAACTGTCATCCTAGCTACTCAGGAGGCTGAGATCTGAGGATCACAGTTCAAAGTTAGCTTGGGCAAGAAAGTCTGTGAGACTATCTTCAGTGATCCACCAGAAAACCGGAAGTGGCGCATACCTTCAGCTGAAGAGCTGAGGGACTGTGTGCAGGCCCAAAGTTCAAACCCTATGACCGACAACCAAAAATAAGGTGGCTGAGTTTTCTTCATAGCGTTGTGTACAGTAGGAAATGCTATGCTGTGTTAGGAGCCATTCCAGATGTGTGAGAGGCTCTGAGTTTTGTCTACACTTGGTCTGAGGCCAATAGTGCCATCTTCTCGGGGATTGGGATATTCATGTGTCAGGGACTGCTGAGGCCTTGGGCTACCCGGTGTGTGTGTGTGTGTGTGTGTGTGTGTGTGTGTGTGTGTGTGTGTTTCCCTCATCTTTCTCTGTCTACTTCCTGAGTGCCTGTCTGCCTATTACTGAACTTGTATGGTGTCCCTACTCCATGGCAATCTTGCCTTTAGCCCCCATCAGGATCTATAATGAGTCCTAAATTGCCAGAGACCTGAATATTCCAGCTTTCCTTTGGGGCCCAAGTTCGACTATCCATATCTTTGTCCGCTTCCAGAGGATTCTGGGTCAGCAGGGCCAGCTAGCATATGTTCTCTCCTGCCTCTGGGGTGGCAGAGTCAGTCATCATGCGATGTCCTGTCCTTTTCTTCAGCTGGGCCTCTGGCTGCACATCCTACTCCCAGCAGGCTGGCAGTGGAGTGGAGGAAGGGTGGTTGCCAGTGGCTCTGGCCAACTCAAGCTTGATGGCTGACTGAAGGCTGACCCAGCAAGGATGATCAGGGTCTACATGGTAGGTGAGGCCAAGGTGGCTTGGAAGTATTGGTCGATGTCTTGTCGCAGGCAAGTCTATCTTCTGGTCCTAGCAGGGCCTCTCAGGTCCTTCTAGACAATTCCGGGTGTCCAGAATACAGAGGCACAGCTTTTGAGCTCTAGGGCCAAGTAACTAGGGGATGAGAGACTGGTTTGGCCAGTACCTCAATGTTCTGGGGCATTATCCTTGACCTGGCTATGTCCCCCTTGTGTAAGTTCACTTCTTAACCCAGTGCTGGCCACACACCGGCCACTTGTACTGTGGAAGTGGCAGGAGTGGAAGTGAGATCTAGAATGACCAAATTCTGGATTTATGGCCTGATTGGGGTGCGGGGTGTCTTTAAAAGAATCTTAGAGCTGGAACTCAGACGTTGGCACTGTCCCTGAGCTTTCTTTGTTCAAGGCTAACACTCTAACACTTGAACTACAGCTCACCTTTCATCTTTTTAGTAGTTTAGTAGACAGAAGTGTCTCACATATTTTCCTGCTTGGGTTGGCTTCAAGTTGCCACCCTAAGAGCTCAGCCACTTAAGTATGTAGGATTGCTGGTATGAGCCACTGGCACCTGCTAAGGATGTGTGTGTGTGTGTGTGTGTGTGTGTGTGTGTGTGTGTGTGTGTGTGTTTACCAGGGCTTAAACTCAGAGCCTCAGTGGTATGCTTTAGCTTGTTTGCACAAGGTTGGTGCTGTACTACTTGAACTACAGTAGCTCTGCTACCCATCTTTTTGGTGATTCATTGGAGATAAGAGTCTGCCCAGGCTAGTTTTGAATCTTGGTTGATCCTCAGGTCTCAGCCTTGAGTAGCTATGATTATAGGTATGAGCCACTGGCACCCAGCTGCAAGGCTGTGTTTTCATAATCTCTTCTGTTCTAACAGCTGTCTTCTTGCCCTGGCCTAGATCTCTGACCTCCACATCAGCTCCCAGCAGCCCCTGACTGTGTGAAGAACATAAAGCTCAAACCTGATCCCATTTCTTTTTCCTCAGGGGAGGAGGGTATGTTTCATCTGAAGCCAGGGTTAGGAGGGGTAGCTATAGTTGGGTGCTCAGCTTGAGAGAGATAGTCTGTTTTAGCCAAGAAAGAAACTGTGGCCAGATGATAATAGCTCATGCTCTCATATTCCTTGCTCCTCAGGAGTCTGAGATATGAGGATTGCCATTCAGAGGCAGCCCAGCTAGAAAAGTCTGTGAGACTCTCTTCTGCAAATAACCACCCAAAAGCTGGAAGAAAAGCTGTGGCTTAACTGGTAGAGTGCTAGCCCTGAATGAGAAAAGTGAGGGACAGAGCCCAGGCCCTGAAGTCAGGCCCTAGTCCCAAGATGCTTATGTGCACACTCACAAAATACACACACAGGAAGGTGGTTATGATGAGCTGAACTAGAACTGGAGGCAGTCATGAGGCATAGTCACAGTAAACTCTCAAGAGATACATCCATGTACGGGCCCACAGGACCATGGGAAGGACACTACTGATGTTTGTTTGTAGTCGGCCCACAATTGCATACCTTCACCTGCCCCCTAGCACTGGTGAGGAAAGCAGGCCTCTGAGCCCTGGGATACCAGGGCCAGCGACTGCTACAAGCAGCAACCAGCCAGCTGTGAATTCCTGAGCTACAATTCTTTCATAAGCCCAAGTCAACACCTGCCCAAGGTGTGCCTGACAAATTCACACTCTTGTGATACCCGCATGAGTGGGCATTACCTGGTGTGATATCTTGCAGCTTCTGCCCTTCTGGTCCAGAACCGTGGACTGAGATGTCAATTTACTGCTCAGATCCACATTACACCCATGACAGATGCCATTCTGATTATCTCCCTACCCCAAGGCTCAACCCTTCTCTGGTACTGTGGCTTGCTCTATAGGTAATGGCCTCCAAACAGTCTGCTCTCAAGACTTGTAGGACACCTAGACATTGGGAGACCCCCAGTGGCCTAGAGCAACAGCAGAAGGTCCAAGGAGGCCAGGTGTTGGTCATGGGGCTTGAACTCTGGGCCTGGGCGCTGTCCCCAAGCTCTTTAGCTTACCACTTGAGCGACAGACTTCCGGTTTTCTTGAGTTTCCTTGGAGATCAGAGTCTCCCGAATTCCTGCTTGGGCTGGCTTTGGACTGTGGTCCTTACATCTCAGCCTCCTAAGGAGCTAGGAGGACAGGTGTGAGCCACCGGTGCCTGGCTGATCTAGCCATTCACCCCAATAGACTAGGAGCTCCTGAAAACTTTTCTGTATTTTATCTGTGCCAGTACGCAGGGTTGAACTCAAGGCTTGGCCTCTGGTCTCTTAAGATTTTACCTCAAGGTTAGCACTCTACCACTAGAGCCACAGCTCCATTTCTGGCATTTGGCAGTTAATTAGCAAGAAGAGTCTCACTAACTTTCCTCCCCTGAGCTGGCTTGAGCCACGATCTCTATCTCAATCTCCTTAGTAGCTAGGATTTACAGGGGTTGAGCCACTGGTGGCATTGGGCTAGAAGCTTTTCTTAAGTAAGTTTGTTCCCTGTGTTTGCCTTGACTCCTCCATGCAAAGGAGGTCTGATGGTCAAGAGTTGTGAAAAATAACCTTCCAGCCACAGGAAATGGCTGGGGTACCTGGTAAAAAGCAAGCTAATCTTCCCCCTGGGCCCCATTCTGGGGCCTGACCATGTACCCTACCTGTGACTCAAGTACAAACATTGACCCAGCCTTGAATGTCCTCCCAGACTTGTCTGAAGCCACAGAACATTCATCCCACCCACACCATCTGCTCTACACATGCCTCAGGACCTTTGTCCATGTTGGACCTTCTGACTGAGACCCTCTTTCCTGAATCCACATCTTAGAACTCCTGTTTAATTTTGCACTGGTTATATCACCTCGTGGAGCAAGTCTTTCCTTCCCTTCTCCCTTTTTCTAATATTGAGTTGCTAGAGATGACACTTTTGCAGGCTGACTGGTAAATGCTCTATCTTGGTGTGTGTGTGTGTGTGTGTGTGTGTGTGTGTGTGTGTGTGTGTGTGTGCACATGTTCATGACAGTCCTGGGGTATGAATTCATGGCCTGGATGCTATCCTATCTCTGAGCTTTTGTGCTCAATGCTAGCACTCTACTACTTGGGCCACAGCTCTACTTCTGGCTTTTTGGATGTTTAATTGGAGAAAAGTGTCTCATATAGACTTTCCTGCTTACAATTGGGAACCTTAGATCTCAGCCTCTTGAGTAGCTTACAGTGGTGAGCCATCAGCAACTGCCGTCTACCCTACCTCTTACCTATAACCTCGGTCTTCCTCTAAGTCCCAGAAGAATATGTCTCACGAGGCTCACTTTTTTTCCCAGTCTTTGGGCTTGAACTCAGGTTCTGGGCATATTTCTCAGCTTCTTTTCCTCAAGGCTAGCACTCTATTACTTAAGCCACAGTGCCACTTTTGGCTTTTTCTGTTTGTGTGGTACTGAGCAATCAAACCCAGGGCTTAGTGCATGCTAGGTAAGCACTCTACCACTAAGCCACATTCACAGACCAAGGCTCACTTCTAACAGGAATTATGAGGGTGAGATTGATTGGCATACCCCTTTCGGCATAGGTATTGCTGACTATTTCATATCTTTGCCATGATTTGGGACCAGCCTGTGACTCAGCAATGAGGAATGATAAATAAGTGATAGCCACCATGCCCCAGAGGTCTAGTCTCACATTCTACAGAGGGATAGAGAATATGGAGCCAGAAACTTTGACAACTCCTACAGTATAGGTACTGTGGTCTCCCTGGAGGCAGTGGCTTGCTGCTAGGTGTCCCATCGGGCTTCAGTTATTAAATGGCAGAAAAAGATGCTATGTTCAAGTTGCCGGCTCAGACTTAGTACAATTCAAGTCTTGTCCCAGCTTGCCCAGGTTGGAGGGCTGGGCATGGGCAACCTGCTGAATGCCCATCATCCATCCATCACCCATCCATACACAGAGACATGGAGTTATTGCCTCTTTTTGGGAAGGGGGACAGTCCTGGGTTTGTACTATAAGCCTAGACCCTGTCCCTGAGCTCCTTTGTTCAAAGGTAATGCTCTGCCCTTGAGCCAGCCCAATTCACATTTGTTTGTTTTTTTCCTGTGATCTTTTAGAAATAAGAATGTCTTGGACTTTCCTGTCCCGGTTGAATTCAAACTGGCATTTTCTATATCTCAGCCTCCTGACGAGTTAGGATTACAGGCAGGAGCCCCTGGATCCTGGGTTTCTTTTCTTCTTGTTCTTTTTTGTAATCATAACAATCTGAAATCTTCACGCTGTCATTCCAATGGTTTGCATTATAAGAAAACTACCCAAGCCTGGAGTTCGAATGCCAAGACTGCAACCCACAAATTGAAGGTGATCCTGACAAACTCATTCCTATTCATGTGAATGCTAATGGAATGTTATAAAAGTAATAATTAAATTTGCAATTAATTCATGATTCTTTTTTAGAATGCCACATAAAAATTATTGGATTTATATCTTCCATTCTAGCACCATGGTATGATTCCCCTAATGGAAGGATATTGACTAATTTTTAATTAAGGCTTTTATAAATATTCAAAGGTGATACTTCATTAAATGGAGTCATAATTTGATAACTAATAATTGATTTTATATATATAATTTAATATCCTCACCTTCCCTCTCTCTCTTCATATATATATATATATGTATATATATATATATACAAGTCTATCTATCTATCTATCTACCTACATATCTATCTATCTATCAATCAATTCTATCTATCGATCAATTCTATCTATCTATCTATATTGGGTACTACTGTGACTTGATCACATGTCCTCAGATCTTTCTGGCAGCTCAATTTGCTAGAGGCTGGTGTGCTAAGAGTGTGACCCCATTTATGGATTGGCCATTGTAGGCCATAAGTTGAAATCCCAGCATGTCCAAAAATTTATTCGTGGAGGAAGAAGCCAATTTGACACTTTTTTTTCCTTTTCTGTGAAAGTCCTGGGTCTCAGTATGATGTATAATCCATATGCAAATATATCCTATGTGATATGATGTGATAAAAGAACTGTTATATGTGTAATAATACTAAATAAATAAGGGTAATAAACATAATATGCACTAAACCCATGTATGTAAATAGATCTGATATATTAATATTACTTTTTCCAGTGCTGGGGTTTCATTTCAGGCCCTGGGAACTGGTCTGAATTTCTTGTCTTCAAGGATGGTGAGCCTTTCCCCTTCATCCACAGTGCCACAAAGTTATCCAGATCCTGAGTTCAAATACAAGGCCTGCCAGAAAAATAGTGCAAATTCCAAACCAGGGCATTATTATTATTATTATTAGCCGAGCACAGGGCTTGCTCTCAGGTCTTGGCACCTCTGCCACAGCCAACCCTTGGATCCTAGGGCCTGAGTTCAAATTTTAGGGCTGGCAAAAAAAAAAAAAAGGAGAAGCATAAAACTGAGAACTTCAAGAAGTTGGTTTTACTTTTTTTTCCTTTGGATTGTGACCATCCTGGATGTAAATGACAAGGCAAAGAAAGAGTACTTGACCTTGTATTGCTGATGTTTGGAGGACTATTAAGGAAGCCATAGATGAAACTGGCAACTTAGGTGTGGAGGTCGTATCCTGGGATTGCCACTAATGAATGGCGGAGATTCTAAGAAACCCATTCTCAAGTACATCCATACAAATAGAATGTTATAAAAGTAACAACTAAATAAGTAGTTAGTGTTTGATTATATCATAAAATTTTATACAACATTTATACTACCATGACTAATTTCCAATTAATACTTTATTATGTATGCCATCATGATACTTAAAAAGGGAAGGCATAATTTAATTGCCAATAATAGGTAGTAATATCATATATGCATTTTCATAGTATACAGACATCTCTCTCTTGTTTCATGCATCTACATCTATCTGTCTGTCTGTTTGTCTGTGTATCTATCTATCTATCTATCTATGTACTAATCTACACATTTATCTGTTTATACACTTGTCACTACTGGGGCTCGGTATTAGAGTGCTTGCCTAATATGAATAATGCCCTGGGTTCGATTCCTCACTGCCACATGCACAGAAAAATCCATAAGTCATGCTGTTGCTCAACCAGCTGAGCACTAGCTTTGAGCATAAAAGCTTAGGGACTGAGTCTAGACTCTTACTCAAGACCCAGGAATGGCACCAAAAAAAGTTAGAATGTTCTGACTGCAACTATATAAAGATAGGACTGCAAATACTTCATCACAGAGCAAGCCAGGAGTCTGGTGCTGACAGCTGCCATCTAACCTGACTTAGCCAGCGATAAACTGTTGCAACTCAGATCCACAGAACCAGATGCTGCTGGCCCACTCACCCTATCATCCAAGATCCTGGGGGACTGAGATCTGACACTGGTGGGTTTAAAACCCAGTGCTGGCAAGAAATCTGTGAAACTCTGAGCTGTGGCTCAAAGTGGTAGAGCTCTAGCTTTGAGCAAAAGATCTAAGGACAGTATCCCCAACCTTTCAATGCAATTCCTGTGGCCGACTCTACCTATCCAATAAAACCCACCCCTCTAAATCATTAGATGTGAACTTTGTGTAGTTTGTGATGTGTTTCTGAAAGAATGGTGATCCTGATGAAAGCACCCTAATTCTAATGACAGTGTGTGGGATAGAGCTATGTGATGAGTCCTTCATGAGGTGTTGTGTGCTAAGTCCTTCACTGGGTACATTCTTTCATCTGGTCCTTGTAAGAGCTCCACAAGTCAGATGATTGTGTGAAAGATTAAAAATTAGAGTTACATTTTACAATTGCTAACTGCTGGTTTTGCTTCTGTAAACTTGCTTGCGCTAGCACTGACCCTTCCCCTCCCTGGAGATAAATAAAAAGTTTCGGAGTCTAGATGTCGGCCCTGGGACAAGCTCTGTAGTCGTAAATAAAAAAAAAACTAACAAGTAAATTCCCCAAATGGCCAAATGGGACCCAAGATAAGGAACAAAGAGTATGTTCCTCTGCATTCCTGTGTAAAAATTCTCGGTTTAGGGGGCTCAAGATAAGGACCATCTGGTGAGCCCAGCAAACTAGGCCAAATGTTAATCAATCACAAGCCTGTAACTATGCAAATTCCCCTCCAGGGTTACCGCTCCCCCTAGACTTGCCCTGAGCCCACTGTTTTACAAAGAGTGTTATAAACTTCTCCGTGTAGTAAACTGAGCCAATCCTGGGGAACCTGGGGTCTTATGCTAATCCTGTGGCTTTTGTCATTAAAAGTGCCTGTAATGGCTGCTCAGGGCTTCCTGTCTGCCTCAGACAGAAAGCCCCTTTGCACAAATGCCAAATAAACTCCTCTTGCTTATTGCAGCTGCTGGCTTGGAGTCTTGGTTCTTGGGGTTCCCTCCCGTTGAAGAAAGTATCCCAGTGAGTCTGGGGTCTTTCATGTGCAGATGAGAAACTTGAGGCTCAGATATCCCCATGTCAGGGCCAAAAGGATGTATATACCTAACTCTAGTGAGTTGTCTCCTGCAGACAATTGTTTTGGTTTATTTTTCTCAGTCGTGGATCTTGAACTCAGGGCCTAACCACTGACCCTCTTGGGCTCATGGCTAGCATCCTACCATATGGAACCAAGGACCCCCTTGCAACAGAGTGTTACAGTATAGGTGTCTGTAGCTGAGGTGTGTCATCCTGTCTACTCAGCAAGCTGAGATGTAACAGTCTCAGTTCCAAATTATCCCAGACACAAAAGTTCACATGAGACTATTATCTCCTATTCATTACTTAGAAACTTGAAGTGAAAACTGGGCTCCAGCGACTCAAGCCTGTCATCCTAGCTGCTCAAGAGCCTGAGAGCTGAGGATCACAACCAGAAGCCAGGGTGGGCAGCAAAATCCTTGAGAGGCTTCTCTCCAGTGACCTACCAAAAATCTGCAGGTGTGTTGTAGCTCAAGTGGTAGAGCGCTTGGCTTTAGCTGAAGAGTTCAAGGACAGCACCCAGGACTACACTTCAACTCCTCCAATTTCCAAGAAAAGAAAGAAAGAAACCTGAAGTGGACTGCTGGGAATTTGTCTGAGGGGTAGAATGCTTTGCATGTATGAATCCCTGGGTTTGATACCTTAGTACCACATCACTAGAAAAAAAGCCTGAAGTAGCTGTGTGGCTCAAGTGGTAGAGTGCTATCTTTGTAGAAGAGAAACTCAGATACAGTGCTCAGGTCCTGAGTTCAAGCTCCAGGACAAGTGTATGCACACACATACATGCACACACACACACACACACACACACACACACACACACCACAGATACCAGAAATGAAGCTGTGACACCAAATGGTAAAGCACTGAGCTTCTGTTCTGATCTCATGGTCAGCACCCAGGCCTTTTGTTCAACCCCAAACATAGCCACCCAGGACCAAACTAGGAGAAGTCAAAGGTTTCAAAACATGATGAGCTTCACCAACCCTAAATGACAGGAAGCATTGTGATATTATACATGTGCTTAGATTTAGCAAACTTCCAGAAACCTAGGAAGGCACCATTGCCAATAATGAATCATTTTATTAGGTTCAGATCCCTTGTTGTCTGCCAGAAGGACCATTGAATTAATTGTAGCAATTTATTTCAACAAGGAAACATAGTCTAAAAAAGACAGGATGAGTGCAGAGATCTTGGCCTGCCACAGAAGGTGGCACAAATGAAGGCTTCCTGTCAAAACAGAGCACTGGGGAGAAAGATATCTTGGGGTACAAAGAGGTCTTTTTCTCTTGGCCTTCAAAGCCTGCCCACACTCATCCTCACTAATTGCCCCGGATTAATTGTTTGTTACACAGCTGTACAGGAGTCAAGCTTTTTGTCTGCCTGTTCCAACAAAGAGGCAGAGTTCCTCCAGCAGGCTGGGGTGAGGAGAAAACTCAGGCTTCCCTTGGAACAGTGAGGGGAGCCCCGGAACATGCACTTTGTTGAAAACACTGTCTGTGCTATGAAATCATTCTATTCAAAGCAAATTTCCTAGCTGGGTGCCTTTCATCATAGGGACTCTGGACCTTCACCGATAGAAATGCATGCATACATACCCAGGGAGACATGGAGTTACTTGTCTTTTGTTTCTTTGTTTGTTTGGCATGTCTGGGGGTTGTATCATGAGCCCAGGCACTGTCCCTGAGCTTCTTTTGCTCAAGGGTAGCACTCTTTCCTTGAGCCACAGCCCCACTCATGGTGAGTTTTTATTCCTGTGAAATAAGAGTGCTGTGGACTTTCTTTCCCAGCTGAATTCAAACAAGTATTCTCTACCTCTCAGACTCCTGAAGAGCTAGAATTACAGGCAGGAGCCTCTGACACCTGCCTTTCTTTTCTTCTTGTTCTTTTTTTTTTCATTGTGACGAATTGAAATCGTCACAGTGTCATTCTAATGGTTTGCATTTCGAAGTAAACTACCCAGGCCTAGAGTTGAATGCCAGGACTGCCACCTACAAATGGAAGGAGATCTGGAGAAAATCTTTCCTGTTCATGTGAATGCTTAATGGAATCTTATAAAAGTAACAATTAAATTTGCAGCTGGTTCATGATTTTCTTATAGAATGCCACACAAAAAGTAGTGGATTATGTCTTCCAATCTAGCACCATGGTATGATTCTCCCAATTAAAGAATACTGACTCCTTTTACATTAATGCTTTAATAAGTATTCAACCATGATACTTCATTAAATGGAGACATAATTTAATAATAATTCATAATATATATAATTTAATATCCTCACATTCTCACTCTCATATATATTGCAAACTATACATCTATCTATCTATATCTATATTTATATCTATCTATATCTATATCTATCAATCACTACTATGGTTTGTACCCAGGTCCTCAGAACTGGCTAGCAGCTCAGTTTGCCAAAGCCTTTTGTTCTACAACAGACCCTTTCATGAATTGGGCATTGTGGGCTGTAAATTCAAATCCCAGAATGGCGAAAATTTTATATGTGGAGTTAGAAGCCAATTTTGAGACATTTTTTTCCTTCTCTGTGAAAGTCCTGGTCTCAATAAGATGTATAATCCTTATGCAAATAGATCCATGTGATAAGACGTAATAAATGAAATAGATGCTATATATGTAATATTACTAAATAAAATAAAAATAAGGGTAATAAATGTCATAAGGATTAAACCCATGTATGTAAATAGATCTCATATACAGATATTATTTTTTTCAGTGCTGGGGCTTGAATTTGGGCCCTACGAACTAGGCTGAAAATCTTGTCTTCCTCTCCCCCACAGTGCCACAGAGTTTCCCAAACCCTGAGTTCAAATTCCAGGCCTGCCAGAAAATCGGTGCAAATTCCAAGCCAGGGCCTTAATTTTATTTTGGCCGTGCTTGGGGCTTGAACTCAGCTCATGGCAACTCTGTCTCAGCTTCGATCATCTTAGGCTAGTGTGCAGCCTCAGGACCCACAGCCCATCCTGAGATCCTAGGACCCAAGTTCAAACCTTGGGACTGGCAAAAAAAGGAGAAGTGCTGGGAAGGTGGCTCAGTAATAGATGGCTTGCCTTGCATACATAAGGCCCTGGGTTCGATTCCTCAGCACCACATAAGCAGAAAAAGAGGAAGTAGTGTTATGGCTCAAGTGGTAGAGCAATAGCCTTGAGTTGAAGAGTTGAGGGAAAGCACCCAGACCCATAGTTCTGGCCCCAAAACTGAAAAAAAAGGAAAAAGAGAGGGAAATAAAGGAGAAGGATAAAACTGGGAAGTCCCAGAAGGCAGTTTTACATTGTTTTTTCCTCTGCATTAACACCATCCTAGTTCTAAATGACAGGGCCTGGAAAGTGTACATGACCTTGCACTGCTGAAGTTTAGTGGGCTATCAGGGAAGGTATAGCCAAAATCAGCAACCTAGGCCCAGTGTGCGAATCCCAGGACTGCCACCTATGAATGGCAGTAGATTCTAAGAAACTCATTCTGATATATATATATCCATACGAACGGAATGTTACAAAGTAACAATTACATTAGTAGTTAGTGTATGATTATATTATAAAATTATACACAATAATTATAGTACATTGACTAATTTTCAATTAATACTTTGTTATTTATTCAATCATAATACTTAAAAAAAGAAGGACTAATTTATCGAAAATTGGTAGTAATATAGTATATATAATTAACTAATATACAGACATTTCTGTCTTGTTTTTTACATATATACTTCTATATGTGTGTATATATATATGTATATATATGTGTGTATGTGTAACAATCTACATACTATTTCTACACTTGTCATTCCTGGGGCTCAGTGGTAGAGTGCTCGCCTAGTATGTATGAAGCCCTGGGTTCGATTCCACACTATCACATGCACAGAATATGCGGGAAGTACTGCTGTCACTCAAGCAGTGGTGCACTGGAGTTGAGCATGAAAGCTTAAGGACTGTGTCTAGACCCTTACTCAAGCACCAGGACTGGCACCAAAAACAAATTAGAATGTTCTGACTGCAAGTATAGAAGGTCAGGATTTCAAATACCTCATCATAGAGCAAGCTGGGGGTCTGAAGCTCATGGCTGCCATTTAACTTGACTTAGCCAGAGGTCAACCATGGAACCAGATGCTGCTGGCTCACCCCTTGCTGCTCGGGGGATGAGATCAGACACTGGTAGGTTGAAAACTCAGCCCTGGCAGGAAGTCTGGGAGACTCTGAGCTGTGCCTCAAAGTGGTAGAGCTCTAGCCTTGAGGAAAATATCTTAGGACAGTACCTCCAACCTATGAGTGCAATAACCGAGGCTGATGACACTCCCCACAAAAAAACACCCCTCTAAACCGTTAGATGTAAACTTGTGAGGTTTGTGACATGTATCTGAAAGAGTGGTGATACTGATTAAAGCACCTTAAATCTAATGACAGTTTATGGGAAAAAGCTATGTGATGAGTCCTTCCTGGGATGCTGGGTGCTGAGTTCTTCACTGGGTGCTGGGTCATTCATGGGGTACTGTGTGCTGGGTCCTTCACAGTGTGCTATGTGCTGAGTCCTTCATGAGTTGTTTACTTTCATCTGGTCCTTATAAGAGCTACACAAGTAAGATGACTGTGCAGATGAGAAAGTTGAGGCTCAGATATATCCCCAAGGCAGGGCCAAATTTATGCATATACTGACCTCCAGTGACTTGTCTCCTGCAGGCAGCTGTTTTGGTTTAGTTTTCTCCATCATGAACTTTGAACTCAGAGCCTAGGTGCTGAATTTCTTCTTGGGCTCATGGCTAACGTTTGACAATGTGGAGCCAAGAACCACCTTGAAGCAAAGTGTCATGGCTTAGGTGTCTTTAACTGAGGTTTATCATCCTGCCTGCTCAGGAAGTTGAAAATCTCGTTTCAAAGCTATCTCAGATCATGGTGCAAAGCTAGCCTGGGCAGGAAATGCCTTGAGATCCTTATCTCCAATAAACCACCAGAAAGCCTGAAGGGGCAATGTAGCTCAGGTGGAAGAGCACTAGACTTGAGCTGAAAAGATCAGAGACAGCACCCAGGCCCAGACTTCAACTCGTCCAACTTACAAGAAAAGAAAGAAAGAAACATGGAGTGCTGGGAATTTTTCTTAGGGTTAGACTGCTTTGCATGTGTGAAACCCTGGGTTTGAATCCTCAGTACCACATCCATAGAAAAGTTCCACCTCCCTGAAGTGGCACTATGGCTCAAGTGGTAGAGTGCTGTGCTTGTACAGGAGAAACTGAGGTACAGTAATAAGGTCTTGAGTTCAAGCACCAGGACTGGTGTATGCACGCGTGCGTTTGGGCGCATGCACGCACAGACACACACACACACACACACACACACACACACACACACACACACACACACACACAGAGGCACCGTTGCCATAATGAATTATTTCATTAGGTTCAGCTCCCTAATTGTCTGCCAGAAGGACTCTTGAATTAATGGTAGTAGTTTGTTTCAAAACAGAAACATAGTCTTACAAAGACAGGATGAGTGTAGGGAACTTGGCCTGCCACAGGAGGTGGCACAAATGAAGGCTTCCTGTCAAAAGAGAGCACTCGGGAGAGAGATAGCTTGCGATATAAAGAGGTCTTTTTCTCCTGATCTTCAGAGCATGCCCACACTCATCCTCACTAAATGGCCCAGATGAATTGTTTGTTACACAGCTCTATAGGAGTGAGGCTTTTTGTTTGCCTGTTCTAAAAATGAGGCAGACTTCCTCCAGCAGCCTGGGGTATGAAGAACCCCTCATGCTACCCTGGGAACAGTGAGGGTAATCCCGGAACATGCACTGTCTTGAAAGCACTCTCTGTGCTATGAAATCATTATATTCAAAGCAAATTTCCTAGCTGGGTGCCTTTCTTCATAAAAACTCTGGATGTTCACTGATACAAATACATACATACATACACAGACACATGGAATTAATGGCTCTTTTTTTGTGGCAGGTTCTGAGGCTTGAACTGTGAGCTTAGACATTTTCCCTGAGCTCCTTTTGCTCAACGAACCATTTTATTGTGTCTTAAACCATGATTACCATAGGCTGGGGTGCAGCTTTTACACCAACAAATGATCCAGGGTTCCTAGGACCCGAGTTCAACTCCCAGCACTGGCAAAAGTACATCAAACCAACAAAAATGGAGGAGGAGAAAAACAGGAAGTTTTACACAACAGTTTTACCTTTGTTTCCTTTGTACTGTGACCCTCCTGGGTCCCAATGACTCAGCTTCAAAATTTATGTGAGCTTGCATGGATGAAGGCTGGGGCCTGTCAGTGAAGCCTGAGCCCAACCCAGACACCTAGGCCATGAGTTCGATCCTAGGTCTGCCACTTATACATGGCTGAAGATCCTAGGAAACTCGTTCCTATGTATAGGAACACTAATAGAATGTTTGAAATGTACTAACTGAATTACTAATTAGATAGTCATTCCAGTATAAGATTGTATGCAATAAATATAGGTCATTGATTAATTCTTTATTAAGTGTTCTACCATGATTAATTAATGGAGGCATAATTTTAGACCAAATAATTGGTAGTAATGGAGTATATAAATATAAGCTATAAACATCACTCTTTATATAGGGTTGCACACCAGAATCCACATAAAAGTCTGTGTCTCTCTGTTTATATTTATAGATGTATATACATATGTAAATACACACACATGCACACACACACACACACTGCAATCTAAACATCTATCTGTTTATATATTGGCCATTCCTAGGTCTTAATCTCAGGTCTTCAAATTTGCCTTCCAACTTCACTTGCATCAGACTGGTATGCTAACATTTAACCATTCCTGAAGTGGGCCTGCTAGGCCCTGATTTCAAGTCACAGAACTGGCAAAAACTTAACACTGGTGGAAAAGCCAATTGTCACACTTGTTTTCCTTTTCGGTGAAAGCCCTGGGTCTCAGGAATGATGTAGAGTACATAGGCAAATCTATGTCTTATGTAAAAAGATGCAAAAAATGGTATATGTGTAATCATGCTCACTAAAATACGTAAAAAATAAATAAAACACAAATAAAATGAGTAACTACACTAATCACAATATGCAGTAAACCTGTATGTAAATATAAATCATGTATTAAAATGTATATGCATACTATTTTTTAGTATGTTAGGACTTGAATTCAGGCCCTAGGGACAGGCCTGACTTTTGTCTTCCAGCACGGTGAACTTCTCCATCCCCCACAGTGCTGCATATTTACCCAGAGCCTGAGTTCAAATTCAAGGCCTGGCAGATAAAAGGGCATGAATTCCAAGACAAGGAGCCTCATAATATTTTAAATATTTTTAATGTATCAATGTATGTAGTTATTTATTTCTTTTTATTTTGTCAATCACAGGGCTTGAACTCAGGTCATGGCAATTCTGCCTCAACTTTGATCACTCTAGGCTGGTGTGCAGCCACTGGACCCAAAGCTGAACCTGGGTTCCTGGGCCCCAAAGACTGACAGGGGAAAAAAAAATTAATGGGACACAGAAAAGAAAATGGCAACTTGAAGATGGCTGCCAGTTTTACATTTGTTTGGTTTGCAAGGTGACCTCCTGTGTCTGAATGACACGACTGAAAAATGTTGATAATCTAGCATTGCTGAAGGCTGGCGGGCTACCAGGAAAGCCATAGGCCAACACGGCAATATAGGTCCTGTGTTAGAAGCCCCTTCCTGTTCCCTACAAATGGAGGGAAATCCTAAGAGTCTTGTTTCTATTCATAGGAATATTGATGGAAGATTATGAATGGCATGGTAGAATTGGTTGTTTCTGAATACTACTATACAATTAGACAGAGTGATTTTAGGAGGACAATGGATTTTAATGAGTATCTTTTGACACATTCAAAGAATACTACTAATTACATGGACACAACAGTTTCCAAACAGTGGTTGGATTAATTAATATTTCATTAAGGATGAAAACAATAATATTAATTACATGGAGGCATAATAAATACCCAAGAATAGGTAGAAATGTAGTGTATATAAATGAAGAATGTGTAGACATCTCTGGCACTCTATAAATATCTGTGTTTATTTGTGTACTACAATCTTCATGTCAATCTATTCTTATTTTTTCAATGCCTGGGGCTCTAACTAGGTGCTGGAGATGCTTGTCAGCTCCATATGCCCCAGGCTGGTGTGTTGACACTCACCCATTCATGAATTGGGTCTTGTAGGCTGTGAATTCAGTTGCCAACAGTCCCAAAAATTGAATTGTGGATTAAGAAGCCCATGGTGACTCATTTTTTCCTTTTCTGTGAAAGTCCTGGGTGTCAGGTGTGAAGTTTCACATATAGGCAAATCTATACCCTATGTAATAAATGTAATAAATATTTCATGTGTAATAACAGTCAATAAAATAAATGGTAAATAAATGAATAAAACAAAAATAAAATGAATAACTATACTAAGTTGGATATGGGGTCAATACTTGGGGCTCTATCTCAGTGTAAGGTCCGCCCCTGGATGGCAAGCAGACTCCACCCTCCTCGCAGCAAAGTCTCCACCCAGTACCTGCGTTACCTAGGCAACTGAGACACCTGGAAGAGGTCACATCTGCATCCGCTGAGGTCACATCTGAATTTGATGTGACCATACCTTTCCCCGCCCATACCCTAGATAAGGGCTAGCCCAGGCCCAGACTCTCTCTTTTTCTCTCGCTGTTCGTTTCTAGCTCTTGCTCTTGCTCTTGCTCTTCTTTTCTAGCTCTCTCTGCTCTCTCTCTGCTCTAGCTCTTTCCTCTCTCTTTCCTCTTTCCCAGCCACGTGGAGTACCAACCTTGCCTGGTCCCAGCAGGTCTACTGAATAAACCTACCCCTTACCTGAATACCACGTGAGTGCTACTGTTCTTACCCCTCTCTCTGCTCTTTTCTAGCTCTTTCCTCTCTTTCCCAGCTCTCTCTCCTTCCCAGGCCTTTCCCAGCCACGTGGAGTGCCAACCTTGCCTGGTCCCAGCAGGTCTACTGAATAAACCTACCCCTTACCTGAATACCACGTGCCTGCTGGTGCTGTTCTTACTCGGTTACCTCTTTTTAAAAACCTAACATAAATGGTGCCATGACTCGGATAAAGGCTTAAAGTCAGGAAAGCTGGGATTTCTCTGTTTTTTTCCTCTTTTTCCTCTTTTTGTTCTTCCCTTTTTGCTCTGAGGAATACCCACAGTTCTGACGGCCTTTTGCAAACCAGTCTGTCTGCGGCGGAATCAACGCATCGATACCATTGCTGCCTTCACATTCACGTCCACACCACTTCTCTACTCTGGTGAGTGAAACTACTCTCTACGGCTCTCTGTTGCTCAGTCTCTGTCCAGACGTGGCGCTACGCCAGAGAGCACCTACGGCCTTTCAGTCACTTCTGAAGCTGAGGATGCTTGGCTTTGGGGGCTTGGCCATTTCTCTCTAAAGGGCTCTGGGGGAAGTTGGGATGCCGCTTCTGCCTGGTCAGCTCTCCTTCACTCACCAGACTGACTCTACTCATTTAATGGGGTGCTACGAATCATGCCTGAGCCGTGAAACCCCTTTGAAATGCCTCCTGTGCTCCCTGGAAAGCCAGAGAGCCTAATTTTATGCCATTCTCAGAAGTACACAGTATTTGCTACTGCAATGGTAAATGGTCAGAAGTTTAATTTCAGGCTGTCTTTGCTCTCTCTCTCTGCCATTCATGTCCAACTTTCTACCCTTTTTTCTACAACTTTTTGGCTTGTGCCTTGAAGAGTGCGATGCAGGCTGGGTCCCAGGCACGCCCCTCTAGGTTCCCTCTCAAAGGCTAGCCAATGTCTATTTGTTCAGGCTTTCTTTGCATTCTTTCAGAAATTTGCCATCTTGAATTCGCCATCTTGGCCACGTGGTGGATTAAGGGTTTGGCCCCATCTGACCCATAACCTTCTACTAAGTTTACTACTCCATCTATTCTAAGGTGCCTTGCTAACAAGTTGCTCTTTTCACAGGTCCTAGTAACTGAGGCCCAACCATCTGATGTGCTTTATTAGCAAAGATGTCTAAACGTTGTCAAAATTTTAGGTTTTGAGTTTTGCCTTTTTTGTTTTGTATTGTGTATTCTACTACTGACTACATGGTTCTAAAATACTGGGCATATCTATGCTAAAATTCTCATCACATCTAATGAGTTTGGTCATTTCAGAATATATGTCAGTCAATTCTTGATAAGAACCAGGTAAGCTCTACTTATTCTACTTGATCTCCTTGTTGCTTTAATTGGAAATAATAGTGCTGAAAAATCCCTAAGACTCCATCTCCCAGCTAAACTCTGCAAGTGGTACTATAACTCAAAGTAGTTCAGTGCTAGCCTTGAGCAGAAGTGCTCAGGGACAGTGCCCAGGCCTTGAGTTCAAACCTCCTTAAATACTAGTGGTACTATAACTCAAAGTGGTTCAGTGCTAGCCTTGAGCAGAAGTGCTCAGGGACAGTGCCCAGGCCTTGAGGTCAAATCTTGAATACCAACTGGGACAAGCCATCCTAGCAACGAGCACCTAGACTCAGCCAGTCTGGGGAACATGGCGAGGAGTAAGAGGAGATGATGTCACATCAGCTACTTTGTGCCTGCCCTTTCAAAATTAACCAGAGCCGGGAGGTCAGTGGAAGTAAGAATCCTGCACATCCAATGTCTATACCTGTCTACCTATTAACTGAACAGGAATTTATATTCTTGCCTTTGTCACCTGACTTCTCTACCTAGTCGCCAGATGTCAGAAGTAGCTAGGGACATTTCTACCAACATTTTCAGCCCCAAGTCCTTCCTCTTGCCTTATTTGCTGTTTAGTATTTTTTTTCCAGCCCCTCAATGCTCATGAGACTTGTCCAGACTTCACCTAACGACTCACGCCACCAAGGGACAGCTGCTGCTCACTGTCTTCTCTGGGAGGAGACCAAATTCCAGCCTTTTACCCCTATTGTCGATGCCCCTTTTCAGCAGGAAGTAGCCAGAGAGAATCCTTGCCCTATTTCATGATTATTAAAAGGCTGGAATGTAAGGTCCGCCCCTGGATGGCAAGCAGACTCCACCCTCCTCGCAGCAAAGTCTCCACCCAGTACCTGCATTACCTAGGCAACTGAGACACCTGGAAGAGGTCACATCTGCATCCGCTGAGGTCACATCTGAATTTAATGTGGCCACACCTTTCCCTGCCCATACCCTAGATAAGGGCTAGCCCAGGCCCAGACTCTCTCTTTTTCTCTCGCTGTTCGTTTCTAGCTCTTGCTCTTGCTCTTGCTCTTCTTTTCTAGCTGTCTCTGCTCTCTCTCTGCTCTAGCTCTTTCCTCTCTCTTTCCTCTTTCCCAGCCACGTGGAGTACCAACCTTGCCTGGTCCCAGCAGGTCTACTGAATAAACCTACCCCTTACCTGAATACCACGTGAGTGCTACTGTTCTTACCCCTCTCTCTGCTCTTTTCTAGCTCTTTCCTCTCTTTCCCAGCTCTCTCTCCTTCCCAGGCCTTTCCCAGCCACGTGGAGTGCCAACCTTGCCTGGTCCCAGCAGGTCTACTGAATAAACCTACCCCTTACCTGAATACCACGTGCGTGCTGTGGCAGTTCTTACTCACCTACCTCTTTTTAAAAACCTAACACTCAGGGCCTAGGAAAGCCTGGCAGCTGAATTGGCTAGAGGCTGCTGTGCTATCAGTCACTCATTCATGAATTGAACCTTTTAGGCCCTGAGTTTAGATCCCAGCACTGTCAAAACTGTAATTGTGGAGTGAGAAGCCAAGCATGACACATGTTTTCTTTTTCTTTGAAAGTACTCGGTGACATGTAGGATGTATAATTCAGATGCAAATCTATAAGCTATGTAATAGGATGTCATAAATGTAAAAAATGTCATAGGTGGAAGAATTGTCACTACAATAAATGAAAAAAAGATTGAATTAGTAGCGAATCATTCTAGGATAAAATAGACACAATAATTACAGGACATGGATTAAGTTTAATATTTTATTAAGCATTAACAGAATAAAAATTGCATGGAAACATAAATACCTAATAATTGGTAATAACAGATGATGCATAATTTAATAATATATAGACATCTGTCTTATTCTATAAAATATGTGATTATTATATATGGGTGTATGTACATATGTGATAAATACTAATAGGATATTGAATAATTTTAATTAATGTTTTATTAATTGTTTACTGGGACACATCATTAAATGAAGACATAACGTAATACCTAATAATTGGTAGTAATATTATCTATAAATCAATAATATACAGACATCTTTTTGTGTATATAATATTTATATACAGCAATCTCTATCTATGCCTCGTTCACTCCTGGGGCCTGGTGGTTGAGTGCTCACCTAGTAAGCACAAAGCCCTGGGTTTGATTCCTCAGTGTGACATAAACAGAAAACCTGGAAGTTCTGCTATCTTTCAATCAATTGATTGCTGGCCTGGAGCACAAATGCTTAGGGACAGTGTCAAAGCCCTTACTCAAGCACCAGGACTGACGCCACAAAAAGGTAGTATGTTCAACTGTAACTAGAGAAGGACAGGACATCAACTTCCTCATCACAAAGAAAGCTAGTAGTCTGGTGCTGACAGCTGCCACCTAACCTGACTTGGGCAGATGTAAACTGCTGTCATCCTGGTTTACCTTGGCTTACCACCAATATCCTGGCTGCTCAGGGGCTTTAAAACCTGGCAGGAAGTCTGCTAGACTCTTTGAAATATGGCTTGAAGTGGTAGAGTTCTAGCCTTGAGCAAATGGTATTAGAAAAGGACCCCATGATTGGAGTTCAAGCCCCATGGGTAACCCCAACAACAACAAAAACAACACCCCAATAAACCACTAGATGTGAACTTGTGTGGTTTGTGAAATGTTCCTCAAAGAATGGTGATACTGATGAGAGCACCCTAAATCTAATGACAGCTTGTTGAATAGAGCTACGTGCTGAAACCTTCAAGAGGTGCTCTGTGCTGAGTCCTGCACATGGTGCTATGTGCTGAGTCCTTCACAAAGTGCAGTGTGCTGAGTCCTGCATTGGGTGCTGGGTGCTGAGTCTTTCACAGGATGCTGTGTGCTGAGTCATGCAAAGAGTGTCATGTGCTGTGTCTTTCACAGGGTGCATTCTTTCATCAAGTCCTTGTAAGAACTCCACAACTGAGATGATTATGCAGACAAGAATATTGAGGCTCAGATATGTCCCTATGGCAGAGAAAAAATTATGTATTACTGAAAAGTAATGAGTTGTCTCCTGCAGAAATTTTTTTTGTTTTTGTTTTTCTCACTCATGAACCTTGAATTAGGGGCCCGATTGATGCCCCTTACCTCTTGGGATAGCACTCCACCACATGGAGCCAAGGACCCCCTTGCAGCAGAGAGCCACCTAGGGGGCTATAGCTGAGGTTGTCATACTGCCTTCTCAGGAAGCTGAGATCTGAGGATCTGGGTTCAAATTATCCCAGACACAAAAGTTCCCATGAGACTATCATCTCCAATTCACCACTAAGTAACCTGAAGTTGAAGCTAGGTGCTTGTCACTCATGCCTGTCATACTAGCTACTCAGGAGGATGAAATCTGAGGATCATGGTTCAAAGCTTGCCTGAGCAGGAAAGTCTGTGAGACATTAAGTTCCGATGGACCACCAGAAAAACTGAAATGGTGCTTTGACTCAAATGGTAGAGCACAAGACTTGAGCTGAAGAGCTCAGGGACAGCACCCAGGCCCAGACTTCAACTCCTACAACAACATCAAAAAGACAGAAACAAACTAACAAACCTGAAGTAGAGGGCTGGGAATGTGCCTTAGGAGTAGAGTTCTTTGCATATATGAAACCGTGGGTTTGATTTCTCAGGACCACATCGCTAAAAAAAACAGCCTGAAGTGGCTCTGGCTCAAGTGGAAGAGGGCTATCCTTGTACAAGAGAAACTAATTACAGTGCTCAGGTACAGAGCTCAGGTCATGAGTTCAACTTCCAGGAATGGTGTATGAGCCCGAGCACATGTGCAAGCACATACACACACACACACACACATACACACACACACACACATCACTAGAAGTGATGCTGTTACACAAAATGGTAAAGCACTGGGTTTCTGCACTGAGCTCATGGTCAGCACCCTAGCCTTGTGTTCAACCCCCAAACCTAGCCACCCAGGGACCAACAAGGAGAGGTCAAAGGTTTCAAAACCTGATGAGATTCACCAGCCCTAGATGACAGGAAGCTTTGTGATATCAGATATGTGCTTGGATTTCTCAAGCTTCTGGAAACCTAGGAGAGGCATCAGAGGCCTATCATCGCCCTCAATGAAACATCTCATGAGGTTCAGTGCCCTGGTTGTCTGCCAGAATGTATCCTGAATTATATTTAGCACTGTATCTGAATACTGAAATATAGTCTCACAAAGGCAGGATAAGTACACAGGACTTGGCCTGCCATGGGAAGTGGCACAAATGAAGGCTTCCTGTCAAACCAGATCACTGGGGAGAGAGATAGTTTGGGGTACAAAGAGACCTTTTTCTCCTAACCTTCAGAGCCCGCCCAAAATCATTCTCACTATCTGACCTGGATGGAGTTGTTTGTTACACAGCTGTACAGGAGTGAGGCCTTTTGTCTGCTTGTTCAGACAATGAGAGACACTTCTTGCAGCAGACCTGGGATGCAGAGAAACCCTCAGGTTACACTGGAAACAGTGAAGGGAGCCACGGAACATGCACTGTCATGAAAGCAGTCTCTGTTATGAAATCATTTTCTTGAATACAAATT
The DNA here is from genome assembly GCF_019054845.1 of Dipodomys spectabilis. NCBI lineage: Eukaryota > Metazoa > Chordata > Mammalia > Rodentia > Heteromyidae > Dipodomys > Dipodomys spectabilis. The sequence goes on from NW_024871281.1 coordinate 190,543, forward strand.
TCCTAGCTTGGTGCTGTTCATCATAGCTACTCAGGAACTTCACCTATAGGAATACATCCATGCATACCCAAAAACATGGAAGTACAGGCTCTTTATGAGGTGGCACACCCGGCTTTGAATTATGAGCCGAGGCGTTGTCCCTGAGCTCTTTTTGCTCAAGGGCAATGCATTAACCTTGAATCACAGCCCCACTTCTGAGTTTTCCTGTGACCTCTTAGAAATAACAGTGTCATGGACTTTCCTATGCTGGCTGGATTCAAACTCAGATTCTCTACATCTCAGCTTCTGAAGAGCTGGTATTAAAGTGAGAAGCCGCTGGCACCTTCTTTCTTTTCTTCTTCATTTTTTAATCTGGACAATCTGACTTCTTAACAGGGTCATTCCAATGGCTTGAATTTATAAGTTAACTAGCCCAATGTTCTTTACATCTGCTTTCTCTGAGAAGGATTTTCTCTCCTCATCTTCTCCTCTGGTCACAGGTTTGAAGCCAAAAGTGAGAAGTAAGTGTCACACGATTTGGCAGCTAATGTCCATATTACATGCCAGTTCTGTCACTTAGCATTGAGCTGCAGTGAGTTTACTGTCTCAGGATGAGAGAACCAAAAGCTGGAGCAAACCTCATATTGTCTGCATTGCTCCTTTTGCCTATAAAATGATCTAATAATTATGAATGTTGTGTGTCTCTAACCTTAAGTATCTAGAACACACTAGAAGCATCTTCATGTATCTCTTTTTCTCTAGTGCCTCTTAAAATTTAGATTAAGGGCTTGTGTGGAGGGCCTACTGGGTGAATCCCTAAGGAAAGTCCCTTGAAGCCTCTTGGGAGATTGCCGTTCAAAGTCAGCCTGAGCAGGAATTATGTGAGATTCTTATCTCCAATAAACCACCAGAAAACCAGAAGTGGAGCAGTTGCCCAGAGGGTAGAGCTGCAGCTTTCATAGAGAAAGCCGAGCAGGAGACAGAGGCTAGACCAGACAGGAAAGCCTGGGAGGCGCTTATGTCCAATTAATGACCAGATGGGTGGAAGTGGATCTGTGGTGGTGGTAAAGCCTCAGCCTTGTGAAAAACAGCTGAGGAATGCATCGGGCCCTGAGTTCAAGCCCTGGGATAGCCACAAAATTTTTTCAAAAAGAGAAGGCCAAGTTTATGTATCAGTGCCCTATGCAGTTATGTGTGTATATTACCTTCCTGAGTGCAAACAGACTATAGCCAATTAGTGTCCTTTTATTTACTGGTTCATTTTTCAGATATGCTCCTTGCACATACCGCATCATTATCTTCATTTCAGGCCCATGGCTTTTCTCTTCCAGGGTTCCAGACCTGTGTCCTTATATGATGCACACTGAAGCTCTCAGCAGCATTTATTTACATTTTATTATAGGACCGATGCAAGAATAGTCACAAATCAGACAGGGGAAGTGAAGATCAGGTTTCATAGAAGTAACCAGTATTCAGCAAATTAAACCTGGGGACGTAAAATGGTAGCATACTTATGTAAAAACTACCATTAAGGACAAGATGAGGATGCTGAGAATGTGGATTGCTGAGAGAGTGCTTGCCTAGCATGCAAGAAGCCTTGGGTACGATTCCTTGGGAGCACATACACAGAAAAATCCAGAATCAGTGCTGTGGCTCAAGTAGTAGAGTGCTAGAGACAGTGTCCTGGCCTTTAGTTCAACCCAAGTACTGGCAAAGAGATACCTAGGTAGGTGGGTAGATAGATAGATAGATAGATAGATAGATAGATAGATAGATAGATAGATAGATACATACATACATACATACATACATACATACATACATACATACATACAAACATACATAGATACACAAATACATAGATACCTAGATAAATACATAGATAGATTAAATAGATAAACAGAAAGATGATAGATGAATCTGGTCTCTTGGATATCAGGAGGAAAGAAGGGAACAATTCCCAGTCATGAGGCCTTCTGCAGTGTGCCAGGCCAGCAGCATCGCCTTCACAAAACCACAGGGCAGGAAGACTGTCACTTTTCCACTTCTCAGGCAGCCAAGGGCCCCACAGTCAAATGGGCAGACCTAGGTTCTAACTCAGGGGCTTGGACTGGGGATTTACATTAATGACATGGAGAATGAAGGAAAGAGAAAGGACTGGCAGAGAAAGAAGAAGGGCCTAGAAATCTGACAGATGGAGAGTGAAAAACCCACTCCCTAAGAACAGAGAGCAGGGTTTTTCTACTCTGTTCCTCCCCTCTCACCCACTAAACTGGCTCTCTATTGGTTACCAAAAGATAGCCTGAGGCTCCCTTCACCTGAGGGAGGAAGGTTAATTATTCATTGTTTGAAGAGGCGGAGAAAAGCCTTACCCTAGTTTAACTCTAACAACTGTTTCAGGTTTCCCCCATTGGTGGCTGTTCCTGGAATGAATGAAGTGATTTTGCAGCTCCCTTCCCTGATGAGTGTATACATTCTGCCTCCTAATCCTGTAGGCCTGGTCTCTGCATCTAGCTTGGCTTTTGAAACTGTTTTCTGCCTTCAATTACAGTGTTACACTGTCGTTCTTCCTGCTAACACGGCTAGGGTTTGGATCCTGAGAACTTCATTTGAACCCAGGATGGGTCAATAATGTTTCTTTCCTGCTTCTATAGCTCAAGAACTCTAAGAACATTTAGAGTGAAAGTACTTCTCATCACCAAAGAAAACATAGGAAGCTCTTGAATGTCTGACCTTTCATAAGTGGAAGTCTGAGTGTCATAGGTTTTTCTGCCCTGGCTGGCTTCACCCTGTGATCCTGACACCTCAGTCTCCTGAGCTAAGGTGACGGGCCTAAGCTACTGGTTCAGAATTGCAATGACATTGACAATACAAGTCAACTGCTTATCACAAAGGGTTTGGGGAACATATTAAGTCTTTCAACATTGGACCTTTCAGAATCCGGTAAGACACAAGGTTACAATGCTAGAGTCTGAGAGGCTGGGCATATGGATCTGCTACACTTGAGCCTGGAGCTCTTACTTCTATTCTGGTGTCCATCAGTGTTCATTTTCCAAAGAATGTTCTCATAATTAGCAAATAGGAAAAGTACTTTGATTAACCCTCACTTTTTTCCAATTGTGTGTCTCGAACTTAAGCCTGGCACTGTCCCTGAACCCATCACCTCAAGGCAAACACTATACCACTTGAGCCACAGTGCCACATGGTGGTTCACTGGAGATAAGTGTCTAATAGGCTTTCCTTGCCTAGGCTGTCTTTGAACTGTGGTCTTCAGCTCTCACCATCCTGAGAAGCTAGTATTCGAGGTGTGAGCACTGGCATCTGGACTATTGTTTTTGACAGTCCTGGGGCTTGATCTTAGGACCTTGGTACTGTCTCTGAGCTTCTTTTTCTCAAGGCTAGCCACTTGACCCACACCACAGCTTCTGGCTTTTTCTAAGTATGTGGCACTGCAGTTTCAAACCCTGGTATTCATGCATGCTGAGTGAACTCTTTACCACTAAGCCACATTTCTAGCCCCACACTTACAATTGTATCCCTCACTTTCATATCCTCAAGAAAAGGCATCTAACTATAAATCATCTAAAGAAATCCCAATAGGAAGATGTCCAAAGATAAGACAAACTCATAGTTGGGAGAGACTCTAAACATTTGAATACTGTGACAAAAGCTTCCATTTAATTATGTATTATGTTCCAACACTTAAAATATTAATGAAAAATGAGACAATGTCCTACATTATTGTATATAATTATTGTTGTATATAATTTCATAATAGATGTGCAAAATGTGTATTTTATTATTATTTATTATTTTTATTAATATTGTGTATAATAAATACAATAATCAATAAATGAATGAATCAAATAAAAATGAAATTTGAATGAATCAAATAAAAATGAAAAACAAAATCAATAATAAAATCACAATATGTAATTAACATATATATGTAAGTATATGTAATATATTACACATGTAATGAAATACTTTTTCTATTGCAGGGCCTTCATTCAGGCCCAGGGAACTCTAGCCTGAACTTCTTTTCCTCAAGGACAGTGAGCTTCGCCTTCACCCATGGTGCAAAAGAGTTACTTGGACGGTGAGCTCAAATCCTAGCAATGATGGAAATACTGGCACCACTTCCAAGACAATTACTTATTTTTTTAATGGAAGCAGTTATGTTTACAGTTCCATACTGAATATTAAAAAAAGGCATAGTAGAATTTTGTACAGTTATTCAAACATCCTTCCCTTAACTCCAAAGTGCTTCTCTAAGAACTACATTGTTCCTGTTCTTTTGTAACTATTTATTTTAAAAATGTTGTATATAGAGGTTACAGGTACAGGAGCAAGGTAATGAGTTCATTTACTAATGAGCATTGTTGATTCCTCCTTTGTTTTTCCCCTACCATCCCTTCCCTCCCATCTCCACAACTTCCTCCCTCTGCCGAGGTCAGTGACTTAGTTTTTCATTTTTGGTTGGCACGGGGTTTGGACTCTTCCCTCACATTGCTACAGATTTACCAAGATCCTGAGTTCAAATCCCAGGCTAGGAAAGAAAACTGGCAGAAATTGCAAAACAGGGAGCTTTATTTTTTTTAACCTAGTTAAATTATTTATTTATTTATTTTTATTTTTGGATTTTTATTTATTTATTTATTTATTTTTGGCCAACCGTGGGGCTTTACGTCAGGTTGTGGAAACTCTGCCTCAGTTTGGATCTCCCGAGGCTGGGGTGCAGTCTCTGGGACCATCGCCGAACCTGAGATCCTAGGCCCAGAGGGCTTTCAGGAAGAAAAAAAAATAGCTGGAAAGTATAAGGATTGGCGAGCGGCAGAGGGCTGGGGTTTTAGGATTTTTCTCTTTGCACAGTGACCATCCTGGATCTGAATGACACAGTTGCAAAGTGGACCTGACCTGCCATTGCTGATGGCTGGTGGGGTATCAGTGAAGTCGTAGCCCAACCTGTCAACATAGGCCATGGGTTCAAATCCCAGTCCTGACACTAATGGCAGGAGATCACAAGAGACTCATTCCTATAAATAGGAATACTGATTGAAAGAGTATTAAAATGCTGCATCGGTCTAGTCTAAAATTGGATGCAATAATCCTAGAACGCTGATTGATCTTAATTAATAGTTTATTAAGCATGAAAAGAAAAATATTCCTTCCATGGCAGTATAATAAATACCTAAGAGTTGGTAGGAACGTAGTAGATGTCATTCAATCATAGATAGATGGCTCTTGCATGCTTTACCAATATATATTGATTTGTATACCACCGTCTGCCTATCGATGTATTGCTGTTTTGGCCAAACCTGGGGATAAATCTCAGCATGTGGGAACCCCCTCACAGCTTCATTGGCAAGAAGCTGCCATTCTAAAACTCACCCATTCATGAATTGGGCCTGCTAGCCCCTGAGTTCAGATCCTAGCATTGCCAGGCGTGATGGAGAACACCTCTAAAATCTAGATGCTATATGATAGGATGTAAACAATTTAATAAATGGTATAGGTGTCATCAGAGTCAATAAAATAAATAGTAAATAGATGAATAAAATAAGAAATAAAATGAATAACCACACCAAACACAATATGGACTGAACATCTGTAGGGAAGTATAAATCCTACCTTTAAAATGTATATAAGGAGTATCTTTTGCAGGCCTGAGGCTTGATTCAGCCCCCGCTACGAGGAGGGAGTGGTGGAAGATCCTGAGATACTGGTTTCTGGACCTAGAAAGAGTCATGGAATGCTATCGATCTCATCCTTGAATGAGTAATTAGTGCATGATGCGAGTAGGAAATGATAGGCAAGACCCATGGGTGTTTATTATTTGTAAAGAAGAGTTGATGAAGCATGACAACAAGCATCACAGTCATGAAATGGAGGCATCAGGAAAGGTTCAAGAATCGGTAGTCACACAGATTGGATTCCATCACAGGTCACCATCTCTCCTACTCTATACAAATATGTACTTTTTTGCATACTCCCTTCAGCTTATGAATGGATGACTATTGTGCTCCACAATCTCCCCCCAGGGGGGCTCAAACTCAGGTCCTGGGAATGGCCTAGTCCCTTTGTGGCTCACAGGCTGATGTGCTCATGTGGACCCATTTACCAATTGGACCTGCTAGGTCCAGAGTTCAGATCCCAGCCCTGCCAAAAGATTCATCTTCATGTCAGAAGCCAATTGTTGCACCTGTTTTCCTTTCCCATGCAAGTCCTCGGTCTCAGCTATGATTTGAGAATGCATGGACCACCCTGTGACCATGGGAATAAGTTGTTATCCATATCAGCCCAGTTATACTTGTTATCATAATCTCAAAAAAATACACAATACATCCATGAATAGTATACAAAAGAAAGAGAATAACTACACTCAATGCACGATGCAGTCCACTCATAGATGTGGATACTATCCCATGTGTCAATGATGCATTGAGGACTATGTTGGCCTCCCTGGGGCTCAATCTCAGTTACTGGGAACAGCCAAGCTCCTTCGTGGCTCACAGTCTGGTGTGATCATGTGGATCCATTGTGCAGTTAGGTCTCCTGGGCTCCAAGTTCAAATCCCAGTACTGCCAATAATTCACCCTGATGTGAGAAGCCAGTCGTTACACATATTTTCCTATGCTGTGCAAGTTCTCGGTCTCCCTAGGATGGAAAATGTATAGACAACTCTACACTCATGGGAATAGGTTGTCATCCAGGTCACCAGAGTTATATCTGTCATCCTATACTCAAGAAAATATACAATGCATCAATGAATAAGACACAAAATAAAGAGAGTGACTACCCCGAAACCAAGATGCTGCCTAGCCATATTTGTCAATATAGAGCCTCTGTTTAATTATGAATTTATGACTATATTAGCCCCAACCAGGACTTGATCTCAGGTCCTAGGAATGGCCTAGATCCTCAGTAGTTCACAGGCTGTTGTGCTCACCATGACCCATTCACCGATTGGGTCTGCTAGGCCTTCAGTTCAAATTCCAGCACTGCCAAAAGATTCATTCTGATGTGAGAAACCCAAGGATGCACATGTTTAATGTTTTCCTGTCCTGTGAATGTCTTCGGTCTCATCGAGGATGGATAATGCTATATAGGCAACTCTGTAGACATGGGAACAAGTTGTCATCCATGTCAGCACAGTTATATCTGGCACCATACTCAATAAAATACAAAATACATCCATGAATAAGACAAAAAATGAAAAGAATAACTACACTGAACGCAAGATGCATACCACACCTATAGGTAAAGAGAAATCCTATGTTTAAAAAAGGTGGGATTGCTATTTTTTCTAGTGCTGTGCCTTCAAATCAGGCTCTGGACCAGTCCTGACATTCAAGTCTTCAAGTATGGTGAGCTTCCCCTTCTCCCCCAGTGCAACAGAGCTGCCCAGACCTGAGTTCAAATCCCAGCTCTGAAAAAATATTCATCCTGATGTCAGAAGCCAGTTGTTGCACACATTTTCCTCTCCTGTGAAAGTCCTGGGTATCAACTAGGGTGGAGAACGCATAGGCAACTCTATAACCATGGGAACAGGTCATCATCCATGTTAGCACAGTTATAGCTGTCACCATACTTAGTAAAATACACAATACCTCCATGAATTATAGACAAAAAAGGAGACCTAAACCAAATTCAAAATGATGTCCACACATGTATATCAATATAGATTCTATGTTTAAATTATGAATTTATGACTATAATGCACCACCTTAGGGATCAATGTCAGATGCTGGGAATGGCCTAGCTCCTTAGATGCTCACAGGTTGGTGTGTTCACCTTGACTTATTGGCCAATTGGTCCTGCTAGCCTCTGAGTTCAGATCCCAGTACTACCAACACGTGGATCATGGAGTAAGAAGGCAAGTGTGAACCTTGTTTACCTTTTCTCTGAGAATCCTGGGTGTCAGGCATGATGGAGAACATTTTCTACAAATCTTGATGCTCTGTGTTAGGATGTCATCAATGTAATAAACAGAATGTGTTTTATCCTAGTAAAATCAACTCTAAATAAATGAATAAAACAAAAAAATACAAGGAACAACAAAACCAAATATGTATGGACTGAACATCTAGAGGTAAGTATAAATCCTATCTTTACAATGCATATAGATAGTATGTTTTCCAGGCCTGGGGCTTGAATTCAGGACTAGTGAACAGTCCTGATTTTCTTATGTTTAAGTACAGTGATATTCCCCTTCATCCACATTGCTGCAGATTTACCCAGATCCTGAGTTCAAATCCAAAGCCAGGGAGCTAATTTTTTAAAAAAATTTTCCTTAGCATGGGGCTTGAACTCAGGTCTTGGCAACTCTGCCTCAGCTTTGATCACCCAATGCTGGGGTGCAGCAACTGGACAAACAGCTGCTCCTGGGATCCTAGACACCCAGGCCTTGCAGGGAAAACAATGCACAGAAATAATATGGCCTTTTTAAGTTTTCTCCCTTTGCACGGTAACCCTCCTGGGTCTGAAAAACACTGTTGCAAAGGGTACTTCACCTTGCATTGCTGAAGGATGGCAGACTATCAGGGAAGCCATAGGCCCACGTGGCAACATAGGTGTTGATTTTTAATCCTCGTCCTGACACCAACCAATGACAGGAGATATTAAGAAACTGGTTCCCATCCATAGGAATAACAATGGAATGTTATCAATGTCACAGTAGAATGAGTTGATCGTGAATGATTCTGCTATAAAATTAGACTGCAATAAACCTCCAGCAGTATTCTTTCTGTTGAGGATCGTTTTTGCTATTCTGGGTCTTCTATTTTGGAACCAGCCCCTCAGTAAATGAATGGATCAAGAAAATGTGGTATATATACAGAATGGAATTCTATGCCTCCATCAGAAAGAATGACATTGCCCCATTTGTTTGGAAATAGAAAGGCTTGGAAAAAATTATATTAAATGAAGTAAGCCAGGCCCAAAGAAACATATGTCCCATGGTTTCCCTTATTTGCAATATCTAGTATATGTCTGAGTCAAGCAGAAAAGGTCAGATAAGATGATGTTAGGGAAATGAACCCTAAGATATGTATGCAAATGTTTTTTTTTCTTTCATGCGATTGTCTCTAATACATTTATAAGATTATTTCTTTGTTGCTTTGTATGTCCCTCCCCGACAGTATAACCCCTGCTTTCACTGTATTTGATGTCGGTATAATTTGTGGAGGGGAAGGGGAAAAACAAATCTCTTAAATAGGGATACAGGTGAACCCCTTGCAACAATGAGGTGTACAAGTCGTTATGTCGAAAATGAACATTACAACTTTGGTGGGGGAGGAGGGGTGGAAGGATTGGGTGGGGGGCAGGGAGGAGGATGGGAAGGGATGGGAAGGGGAAACAAAGGAGGAGGCTACAATGCTTGATAAGTAATGTACGCATAATCTTGCCCATGTAATTGTAACCCCTCTGTACAGTATTTTCACAGTAAATAAATAAATAAATATATATATATAATAAATTTAGACTGCATCATTTCAGGAGGCTGATTGATTTTATTTATTATTTATGAAGCATAAAAAGAATATTATTAATTACACAATAATTTGAGGACACTGATTAAGTTCATTAATAGTTTAAGGATGAAAACAATAACATTAATTATATGGAGGCATAATGAATACCCAAGAATTGGTAGGAATGTAGTCTATATAACTGAATAATGTATAGACATCTCTGGTTCTCTATAAAAATATATATATATTAGCATACTGCCATCTGCATGTCAATCTGTTCTTATTTTGTTAACACCTGGGGCACAATCTCAGGTTCTGGGAACTGCCTGTCCACTCAGTTTGCCCCAGGATGGCGTGATGACACTCACCCATTCATGAGTTTGGCCTTGTAGGCCATGAATTCAGATGCCAGAACTCCCAAACAATGAATCGTGGAGTAAGAAGCTGATGGTGACACATGTTTTCCTTTTCTGTGAATGTCCTCGGTGTCAGGTATGAAGTAGAATACATATGTAGACCTATATCCTATTTAATCAATGTAATCAATGTTCTATGTGCCAAAATAGTCAATAACATAAACGTTCAATACATGAATAAAATAAAAAATAAAATAACTATACTTAACACAATATGGAGTCAACATATGTATATAAATATAAATCATATGTGTAAATTGTACATGAATAGGATGTTTTCTAGTCGTGGGGAACAATTTCAGGCCTAAGGAAAATTCTTGAATCTCTTGATTTCAGGGAAGCAAGCTTTCCCTTCCCATACAGTGCATCAGAGTTACCCAGACCATGAGTAAAAATCCCAGTCCTGGAATAAAAATGGCACCTTTATATTATGTGAGGCCTGGTCCTCTGTAGTTGGGATGGTAGGCATGTAGTGCCATGCTCAGTCATCGGTTCAGATGGATTATCCCAAACTCTTAGTACACAGTAGCCGATTCTTGGCCACAGGTGAAGCTCTTGGTAGGGCCTCAACCATCAGACCTCAGTCTCCTCACAGGAGAGTTGTCAGGAAACAATAGATTTATACAGAGGGATCTCTAGAGCATGGCTAGGCACAGAGGGAGCAGCCTTCAGATAAGGTTCTTGGCAATTCTGTGAGCATATGACAGGAAGATACCAAAAAGGGCTGAGGTGGGGCCAGTTATTAATCATGCAACAAGTGGGTATTATGAAACAAAACATGGCTCTCTTTCATCATTAACCTATCCCCATAAGGCAGGGGATCCTTCAGTCTGTTGAGTTTGCAGCTGGGGAAATCGAGGCACAGAGAAGCCAGGTGGCCTACTAATGACCTCAAGTTCACAGGAAGCTCAGCCTGATTTCTCTACTATGCACTCTAGGACAATGGGTGCTATTCAGTCCAATTCTTGTGGTGGGAAGTCCACTGATTGTCATTCGTGGGGCTTGAACTCTAGGCCTGGACGCTGTCCCCAAGCTCCTCACTTCAAGGCTACCACTTGAGCCCACAGTACCACTTCCAGTTTTCAGGTGGTTCTTTGAAGATAAAAGTCTCACAGTCGTTCCTGCCCGGGATGGCTATGAACCATGATCCTCATATCTCAGCCACCTGTGTAGTTAACATTAGAATTCTGAGCCACAGGCACCTGACAAGTGTAATTCTTACTTTCTTTCTCTCTCTCTCTCTCTCACAGAAACTGGTTGAATGGGTGCTGGAGGAGGTGGCCCAGCGTCCCCATGTGGCTGGAACCCAAGGTGGCCCTCTCATTCTGGAAGTGGTCTGTGGGTCAGGACAAAATTTTTTTTGGTTAGTAAATGCAAAATAAAGAACACATACTTGCAATATATAATTGCATTCTGACAATAGTCCCTAATTCATGTACTTTATTTATATTAGGATACTGTGTTGAAAAAAGTTTTGTTCATTAGGTCACAGCAATTAATGTCAGGAATGTGCTTAGGTGTCAGGTGAAGATTAATTCTGGTAATTCAAAGATTCCAGGATTTTGTGTTGTCACTGCTAATCACAATCGATGGTGCTGCCTGAGGTATGATGAAAATTTTCTGGGATCATTGAAATAACACAAGGACACTTTGGACCTGAGGTAACACTTGTTTCAGGACAACTTAGTAAAGAGAAAATATGAAATTTATGTTGCTTATAAATACATTATCAATGACTACATTGAGTTCAAACTTTGTAAGTTCTCTGTATATTAAAGAGAATTTTAAATGGGAAGAAGGTTATCATGTCATTCTTTTTGAGAGTGTATGTGATGCGCATTATTTCCCAAGTGTACATGCATTAACAGTAAGGGAAACAATAGCAATATTAGGAGAAAGAGAAGTTCTGCTTTTAAGTATAAGCGTTCAATATAGTATAAAAAGAATCTACAAATAAGACAACATTGAAACAATAAAGCCAAGTCCAGTATGTAGATTTATGGGAGTGATATAGAGAAAGCATTACTCCTATGTGGAACACGAATTCTAAGGGCACTCCTTTTCTAAATCATGCTTGCTCATCAAGCAACTTTGTAGAAAGAAGAATGGAAGTATAATTCTGCTTCTAAAAAAGTCAGACATAAGAGCATGGATTTAACTGGGAAAAAAAGTCCATCTTGTGAGAGTAGGGAATATACTAACAATGAACTGGTGACTAAGATGACATTTCTTTTTCTCTCCTTTGCTTATATATGTATTTTTTTGGTGGTGGTCTTGGCACTTGAACTCTGGGCCTGGGCACTTTCCCTCTGTTATTCTGCTCAAGGCTAATGCTCTACCACTTGAGCCACAGTGCCACTTCCACTTTTCTTGCAGTTAATTGGAGAAAAGAGTCTCTGGGACTTTCCTACCTTGGCTGGCTTTGAACCCCAATCCTCAGATCTCACTGCCACCCAGCTTAGGATAACATTTCTTAACAGTGTACACTCAGTATATGTAATGTGTATGCTCATCTATCTTTATATGAATTCTTGAGTTAAAAATCTGGGATACAGCTTAGAATTTACACTCACAAAAATGTTTGTAGTTTAAAAGCTGATTCTACTGGATAAATAAAACCTACAAATATAAAGGAGTCTGGGAAGTTCAGTTTGCATCCAGCCTGGGCAGAACAGTTTTTGAGACACTATCTATAATTAACCTTCCAAAAGCTGGATTGGAAGAATATTTCAGGTCATGGAATACCAGTCATGAGCAAGACTGATAAATAAGAGCTTGAGGCTTTTGCATACATAGAAACAAACATAATCATAAACACAGAAGCACTTAAATGTGCACACACAAATACAGAAATGATACAACTCTCAGAATATGTAGAAAATTTAGAAAGCAATAGAAAATATGTCCTGAGTAAGACTAGAATCAAGTGATAATTTTTAAAATTAGAAAATCCTCAAGCGAACTTTCTTCAAAAAAGTTTGAGAATATTAGATAGGTAAGCTAGAGATAGGAAGAGAGTCAAGCAATCAATATTAAAATGATTGGATCCATGGAAGAATGAATCAGAGACCCCGCAGGTGCATTTGAAAATGTTCATATACTGTGTCAAATATTAGAACATCTTTGAAAATAGTACATGAACAGTCTGAGAAGTCTAGTAGATAATATCACTGGAGAAGTTCAGAATTGCTAGTCTGTATCTAGATTAAATAAACCAAGAAACTATGGCAGGGCAATGTGATACAAGGCTAGAATTCTAGCACTCAGACTGACAGGAGATTAGAGAGTGGAATTACATGGTGATATCTTCCCTGGACTAGGTAATATAATTTTGTCTTCATAAAACAAACCAAACAAGAAAGGAATACACAGTTGGAAGTTTGGGCTAATTTTTTCACTATGTTTTGAGAAGTCAAGGTTACAATTACAATGTAACTCAGATATAATCCTCAGTTGTGTTTGCAATGCTGTCTTCATTACGGAACATTTCTAGATGCAAAATGGCTCTTGATTCCCATCCAAAATTCTAACCCAAAGTTAGCATAATTCTGTTGGATTCCAAAGAATTGATGAAGGATTACAAAAGCTTAAGCCCAGAGAAAAAGCGAAGTTTGTCTAATGCATGTCTTTGTAGATATTGCTAAATTAGAATTTAGATTTAAAATAAATGTTTTTGTTTTGTTTTTATTTTCATATTCTATAAGATACTAGATAATTCTTTTTAAGTAGAGCTTTTAATTGACAAATTTACAAATGATTCTTGCATTCTACTTGCCTAGAATATTCTTTCAAGAGAGTTATAATTAGAACTTAGTTAATAGATAATTCCAACAGTTCATGTATAAAATGATAATGTGAATAATGTAGACAGAGTTGCCAACAAATAGATGATGTTAACTTATAAATTTAGAAAACAGCAATTTTTGAGGCTTTGGTAGAACATGGTATGAAGAGTATAATTGTATGACATCTTCTTTTTTCTACCTGTATGTAACACAGGAAGCAATTTCCTAAATTATGGGCCTCTGTATACAATGAGAAAATTGCTAGGTTTGGGGTTTGTTTTTATTTTTGTTTTTATTTTATTGATTTGTCATAGGGCTTGAACTCTGGGCCTGGACACTCTCTCTGAGCCTGTTTATGCTCAAGGCTCGTGCCCTACCACTTCAACTTCAGTGCCACTTATGTCTGGCTTTTTTGAGAAGTTTCTTGGAGATTAGAATCTAGGGAACCGTCCTACCTGGGTGGGTTTTGAACGGTAATCTGCCGATCCTAGCATCCTAAATATCTATGATAGTTAAAAAGCATAAGTATAAATAATATTTACAAGTGTTTTGATCTCAAGAATACCAGTGGGGGAAAATGATGCAACCCAGTTTATTGTGGTGTTCTTTCCAGAACACGGAGGGCATCACATTAGCAGAGGTGTAGTATTTTTTCACAATAGAGATAAGCTATTCGTAATGTGCATTAAGGGAATTTTGAGGTGTACCCTCCAAGTTGGAAACTGTTGGGCTAAGATGACTTTATGGCATAAATCTGAGGATTGATGGTCATAGAAATAATAACTTACTCTGATTAACAATTGCTTACTCTTGAAGAATTAATTATTACAGGTGCATCATAGTTTTATCCTCTACCAGAATGTGGCTATTTTTCTGTTGATTTCTCAATCTGTAACACCCCACTGGAAACTGCATCTATTGCAGAATTTCATAACATTCCAACAGGTATGGAACGTTCAGAATTTGAAAATGAGTAGTTATCAGTCATAGGAATTTTGAAGAACACATATATTCTCTCCTCTTAACAACTTATTTACTTTTAAAATTATGGGTTTACATAGAATTGAACTGTTTTTGGTTTGAGTATGAGAAAGTACTAAATTTATTCTTTATTCAAAATATTGTCAAGTATATTGTGAAAATGTTGTCTAGTTGGATTCAAGTTGATGGTCCTCTGATTAAAAAGGGTTAATTAATTCAAATGAGATGCAAAATAGTATTAACTTTTAAAAAGTTACTACATAAAGAATAATATTTACTATACCAATACAGTGAAATTTATTCATGCAACTTATTTTTTAAATTAATTTTATTGTCAAAGTGATGTACAGTGGGATTACAGTAATTGTAAGGTAGTTAATACATAACTTTTCAAAGGTGTTACCCCCTCCTTCATTTTTCTCACAGTTTTCCTTCACCTCAATACTTCTCACAAGTTGTAATGTACATTTCAAACATATTGTCTTGTGAGTATTGCTATTGCATTGGTTTGCCCTTTGTCCTTTTTCTCACCATTTTGCTGTTCCTCTTCCCTTCCCTAATTAAGGTAAATATATACACAATACACAAGGTACCAAAATCAAATACAGCCGGGGACAAACCATAGGGGAAAAAATCCCCCCAAAATAGAAATCACATAGTACATTAAAAACACAAACCGCACATAAAAATTTGTTTCAATATCTTGGAGTTCATTTTGCTCAGCATCAGCTTATATAGTCATATATATGCATAACAAAGCCAATGGAAAATAATAGTATCATGAAAACAGCATGGTAACAGTTTTTGATTGTAAAGGTGGAATTAGGATTGGTAAATTCGCTATTCTGATAAAGGAATTTCAAAAGAATTTTAAAATTATGTCAGGTAAATTTTAATTGTTCAAACTTTTTAACAACATAACCTATTAAGAAAATTTAAAATTGCCTGGGAAAATAGGCTTTCATGCAAAGAAATCCATGGAGACTTAGCTGAGAGGAAGCAATGTGGGTGAAGATGGCTCATTTTCACACTAAACAAATAAACCTCAGAAACCTTGCAATAAATCCTGTAGGTTCCCCTGAGAATTATCCTTACCCAGGACAAATACTCTCACTGTGTGAAACAAGGTTGTAGTGGAATTTAAGTTCAAATTTCTTTAAAAAAGACATCAAAATGTGTGAATTGACTTTAATTACCAAACAGAAATTCTCTGAAAAAGATAATTTGGGGCAAAATATTTAGGGAGAAAGTGCCCCCAACAATGAAAGAATGTATTGGGTATACACTTTTCTGTTTATAATACTTTACACAATGTCTTTGCATGTGAAGCCCTGAAACAAAGAAAAATATCTTATTGGATACCTCAAACCAATGATTTCACATTTCTAAGTAGCTCACAAAATATAATATCCTTATTAACATGAGATAGTGAAGACTTCTCTTATTACATTAGCCAAAAAGTTTTGGGATCAGAAAAGAATTGAGCAAATTGAAAAGGTAAGAAAAGGTGTTCTTAGAAGCCCTAGCTAAGAGTATTGGCTTCAGCAGTAGAGGGATTCCAAAACTTTTTGATATAGATTTTGTTAATATTTTTGCTATCTAAAGTGATTTTACAGAGCCTATTTGGCTCAATACAATGCAGAACAGATTGGATGAAGACATGAACATAAATTCCACAACCAAATAAAAGAATTTAAAAAGAGAAATCAGGAAGATGTAGCAGTGGGGGAAGCCTTATACTCCTTCAGCTTCACTAGACTTGAAGCCAAGAAGGTGTGATTAATTGGAAATCAAGCAAGAACTATGAGGAGGACATAGAAGTAGGACAAAGAAGTATTGTCTGTTGTAACAGACACTGTCATACAAGGTATGGGCGATTTAACTCTATTTTTCTCCATACATTTAGTTGAGCAAATGTAAGACCAAGAGAAAATAATCTATTGAAATAATTTTGGAAAGAATAACTTTTTTCCTGATATGTTATCTAAGAGCGTCCTATGAGAGAAGATTAAAGTAAGTGAAGTGAAGTATACTTCCTCTAAGCATCTTGTTAGCAAAACATATCTTTTAGGTTAGAAGTGATTGAACCAAAAAGTGTGGGAGTAATTTTTGTGGCCCTTTAGACACAAGAAGACTTTCAAGGTAAAAGAAAAAAGTATAGCTAAATACTTGTGTGATCACAGCTTATTGGACTGGTTTTATGTAGACAAAGTTTTACATTAGAGTTTGTCCTCATTAACATAGATGTTCGGTTTTCGTGGCAACCAAATGCAAGGATGAAGTTTAATGGACTATCTTGGATAAGTAAACAGCATGGTAGGAAAAGAAAGGCAAATAATATTTAGTAAATTAGTGTGGCTAATTACTTTGCCAGAACAAAGAATGAAAGATATAATTCAAAATCACTTGACTTAAAAGAATGAAGAAAGAGTTCTGAAGAGAGAGGAGAGAAAACATAGAGGACTCTTCTGTCTCCAGTGGAGTAATGGGTTCTTGATCTTGTTTCTTCCATTCTATCTTCACAAGCTATCAAGTGTGGCTGAGGACTGGAGTATCCATTGTAGAAAAAGAGAACTCACAGAAGAAAATATTTACAGCAGATGTTGGTTATTCTTAACCTTAGACAATCTATTTAAATCTGTTCAAAATTCTCTGCTACCCCAAACTGTCCTCTTTGAACAGCTTTGTTTGCTTTTCCCAAGACTACCCTTCATTAACTATTTAAAATTTTGAGAGGTCATATTCATCCTCTCTAGAGATTGCTGTTTGGTTGTGATTTTTGTTTGTTTTTGTTTTTTGTTGTGTTTTAAAACTAAATCTCAAGAGGTTGTGCAAGTATATTACAATAAATATGTCCATCAAATTGTCCAATGTTCCTGGATCAGAGTGACTCCTTCTATCATTCTCAGCCAACCCCTTCTCCAAGATTCATTTCAGATTTACCACTTCTTTAGTCACATGTGTACATTGAGTATTCTAGCTGTACTTGCCCCTTGTTCCATTTTTCATTCATTCTATGTCTTTCTTCTCTGGTTTCAACTTCATGATAGTCATTCTGTTAAACTGTTAATATTTTGAAAGGTTTATATACATTCCATGGAGTTTCAATCCTGCTTATACTTGAACTGATGTCAGTTTATATTTCCATAATTCATTCATCTGCAATAACAATTTGCAAGACTGGAGACGTGAAGCACCTAGACATGATTTTATTCTCATCCATTTGGAAGATTAATCTTTAGTTAACAAGAAAGTTTCAAAATGGCTTAGAATATATTCCTAACTACCAAATTTTATAAATCGCTTTGTAAAAAGGCTTGTGATTATTTTATTTTACATCGGATAATATTTTCTACTACCTCTAAGTTTTGGAAAAAGAAGAAAACTACGATTTACTACTATAGAGGAATATGAGGGAAATAGAAGACAGATTTTGTTTGTCACATCTTTGATGAGTAGCCATATTCATGACTTTAAGTCATATTTCTTACTATGTTAGACAGATAGGGGAAACATAAAACAAGATATGATAAGGCAACTATTTGTGACTTTTTATAATGTACCTTATTAAGTGATGAAATATACTTTATTAGCTAGTGTTTGAGTTTGAATTATGGGAGGTCGTTCTATTTGACACATTTCTGGAAGGCACCTACTGAACAACACAAATGGTGGGTGGTACTATTTCTACACTTTAATGAATGGTTGAACCTGTTTGGCATTAGTGCTGGGTAAATAAATCAACTCAATTGTAACTTGCACTCTAAACTTGAAAAGTTTGTAATGTCACTAATTATCATCGACTTGTCAATTGTTGTTTTGATGAATATGATTTTAAAAGATTATTTGAACAGGAATCTGTTTTCAGGAGATTAAATATAGGTTATCATTTGTTTGTGAATGATAATATTTTTATACTACAAAACCAAGTTTTCATGAAGTACCAGTATTTTGAAGCATTAACGATCTTCTCAAATAATGTTTTTGTGAATTATATTTGACCGGTAAGTCAAGTTTTCTTAGCCTTGGTAGACCAATTATGGATCTATCGTTCTAGGAACTCTTTTTTTTTGCCTACTTATGTTGGACTGAAATCTTTCAGTAATTATTAGGAGAGGGGTATTAAAAATAATTTGTGATCTTGTTCGCTCATATGGGCTGGTCATTTGTAAATTGAAACTTTGAATTACTGAACTTTCTTTCAGATTTTGTGATCTCACATTTCATTTTAAGTTCCCTTGCATTTCACAATTGCTTACTGCTAATTCCAGTGTCGTCAGGAATTGAGATGGATTTTCAATTACTTTCTGTTGGGATGTCGCATGGGCCTAGATGAGAAGTCTTGCCATTGTTACTTGATGATGCTGATAACTGAGACCTGGGATCCTAGGACATGTGTGTGCTGCAGAAGAATAATACCTTTTAGACATCATATCAGCAAAATTTACGTATAATCAGAAATATGGAGAAAAACATTTTGGAACCAGTGAGTTAAAATAATAAACAGAGCAGCAGAGTAAATTCCCTTATAGATTAGAGGAAAACAATTTTTTTTTTACAATGTGAATTCTGAAGACCAAGAACACTTAGAACCTATCACAAGTTTATACAGAAGACATTGCATTGATACTTTTCATATTCTGATATATTTTCTAAACCTAATTATTTATATTCCAGTCTATTAATTGTAATTTATATCTATTTGTCAAATTATCAATTATTTCTGGTAAGTTTCACAGTGTGAAATAAAATATCAGCATGTATAAGTATAAAATATATAACTATATAAAATATAAGAAAAAGGCACATGTTTTGCAATGTTCTGATATGGTTAGGGTATCAAAGGAAACTGTGTTTTAATGTATTATTCCATTATTTCTACCTCAGTGTTTGGTAGAGCTGGACCTAAAGCTTTATCATTTGTAGATTTACAGCCTAGAGACAAGAGGAAACACTGTGATTAAAACATTACCAATTTAAGGCCTAATATGGAGGAGAAACATATAGACTTCTCTTTTAACTATGAAAATATTTGGTGAATGAAAGGCAGTGGTGTAGATTCCTGCCTGGTAGTATGGTAGATTAGCCATGACATTAGGTAATCATACATATGAAAAAAATTTTCACCTTCTTGGCTTTAGCTACTTTTGAAAAGTTAGGTATAAAAAACAATTATATTTTGATAAAGTACCTTCTAGTCTAAACGATTCTATCTTAACTGTTCATCTCTCTATGATCCCTTTTAACTAAGATTAGTTTTGTTCCAATAAGAAAATCTATGATGTCAGGGTAAGATATTCTGGTTGGTCTGTTGCTACATGGAAGAAGAGTAAAGGGTCAGGTAGACATTTTTGCCAGTAAGACCTCATTTAGGAAATTTTAATCTACAGAAGTTTAGAAGTAGCTCTTAAGCAAGGCTTAATTTGAATCCATTAGCTCCACAAAGCTAACTCAGTTGATAAATAATTACTTGTAAAGCCATCACCTTTGGACCTAGCTATAAAGACTTCAAAGTATGATCAAATTTAAAATGAAAAATAATTAAAATTTTCATTGACAAAAAAATTGCAAATGTGAGCATTTGACCAAACAATATAAGTATTTTCCAATCTACCCAGAATTTTAGAGAAGTAAGATCAATAGCATTTTTAGGAACAATAAGGTTTCCTAGTTACAAACAGTCAACCAAGGATATATGCCTGTATAAAGACTGCATCATTAACTACTTAAATTTACAGGATACTACATGCTTCAGCAGCACGTTTACCCAAATTACAATATAGAGATTAACATGGCACTTGCACAAGGATGATATGAAAATTTAAGTATTCCATATTTGTCATTCTTCAGATGCAAGAAATTAAAAATAGTTATTAAAAATTAATTACAAAAATACAAATGTAACAATAAATGTAATTCATTGAACTGAAAGTTAGTTTGACATCAGTGTACTAAATCCTCAACTTAGAAAAACCTTTACATAGCATAATCTTTACAAAGCTTTTCAAATTAGATATCATTGTCATTTTATCCCAACGAAATAAAATACTATAAGGACCTAGGAAAAAAAGGAATCTTAAACTGTTTCTATATGGAATGCTATCTGAAAAAACACATTTAATCGTGAACCTATATATTATAAAACAATGTAGAATTCAAAGTATTATATCCAGGAACAAATGAAACACATTATGGACATTATACAAACAAAATACAGATTATTTTAAAATATAATTTTTTCATACAAGCACCAGAAATATTTTTAGTTTTTGTACTACTCATTTCAACAGATAAGTTAAAATGATTTCTGATTTAAATAATCACAAACCCAGCAGAAATCATTATAGATGTATACAAACAAATCTTGAATACATTTTGACATCAAAGTCAGGCAATTCACTTGAAAAATACGATGGAATCCATGAATTTTTAAAGTAAGATATTGCAGTTGCTTTGTATTGTGAAAATATTTTGTATGGACATAAAGATGGATTGGCATTTTTGAAATTTAAGAAACTTAACCAAACCATTATGACTTAGGAGAACAATTTTTACAGCCTTCCACAACTTCAAAGAGGTAGTGATACATATTTATCCTTTTGGCAACATCAAATGCAGTTTCTTCCAAGTTCTTCAGACCTGGTTTCATATATGGTTCAATAGAAGGAGATCCAGCATATCTTTGCTATTTCTATTCCAAGCAGCAAGATGCAAGGGGGTCAAGAGGACTTTAGTTTGGGCATTGGTATCTGCATCATGATGAACTAAGAAGGAAGCCACTCTGGTATTATTCCACATATCAGCACTGTGCAGGGGTGTCCAGCCATTCACAGTTATTGCATGAATATCTGCCTTGAGCCACCAACACATGGACAATGTCAAAGTGTCCACTTAGGCTTCCCGATGAAGAGAGGTATACTCATCATCATCCCTAGTATTCACATGAGTGTCCTTTTTGGAAAGTAGTCTCTGTACTGTAGTAAGCCAATTATTTTCAGCAGACCACAGAAAAATTTGCTTGAATACTTCTCCATTTTTTTTACAAATGATATCATTCCTCACTTTTTCATCTTGTTCCTTGTCTTCATCAGAATTGCCTAACCAGAGACAATGAGTACCAGTGGGAATGGGGTGTATATGTATTCCCCAATAGTTCACGTTGGTTGAACTGGTCAGAAAAATCCAGTGAATTTTCTACATCTGTTATTTCGCCATGATTTTTTTTCACTTTTTCCATTTTTACTATTCGAAATTATTCTAACTGGTGAGTAGGGAATTGATAGAGAGCAGAGGAAAGGTTTTCCTCCATATTCAAAGGTACAGACTGAAAATGAGGACCAGTGGTATCTTCATGTGCAGCTATTCTAGGAATGAGAAAATATGAAATAATGCCTTCTATGTAAATGATTTGGGAAATGGCAGAGCAAAAAGTGAAATGATGCAACCAAAAATATAAAAGCAAAATAAATTAGGATAATTATGGATCAGTCATATTATCTATGAGAACCATGAAAGGGAGAGAGGAAGTGAGAGACAGATGTGCAATCACCTAGCTAGCCACAAAATCCATGCCTCTGATCAATTTATAGAGCAAACAATTTTATTTTTTAAAAATAGAATTTATGTATTTATTGAAATTAGTACATAAATTTTAATAGCCTACATAAAGAGACATAGCTTTTACCAAATTACAGACAAGAATCTAAATCCCTGATAATTCTAGTAACAGATCTGACTGAAATCAGTTGTATCACACTTTTCCTGTAGAGTGAAGGAATAGGTCCAGGCTAGGCAAGCAGCCAGAGAAGGCAGGCCGATTGTCTCTGGGACAAAACTTTGTGGAAAATGGTATCAAGGATTAATTACTGGTGATCCACTTGCACTGGAAGTGTGAATCTGAAATATTGTTTGCTTTTTCTGAACTATTGCTTTTATCATTATATGTTCCAAGAAGAAAAGGTGAGATGTAATTGATAGCAAAGGATTAGTAATGCACTTTGACTTCTCATTAACCACATCAACATCACATGAAGACAATAGAGAGGCTTACTTTTTTAGATGAAAACAAGTGTCTTTAAAAACAAGGTAATTAAGCATTCCTACAAAGGACTTCTATTTTACTACTGCATTATACAGATGTTGGGTAACAAATAATGGATCTATTAGAAAGCTCTTAAAACTCATATGTTCAATAGTGAGTTATCTTATATTATATCATGGTATTTTTGTTTATGGTTTTAAGAAGAAATTTACTAGCTTAAATTTCTGACAGGACAATGTCATCACTGTACAACTTGCTTCTATACTCTAAGTTTTAAATTACTATCTAAGTATGTGCATTAGATAGCTATAGAGGAAAATCTAGACGCCACACTGGTGGCTCATATGTTTATCTTAGCTAATCAGAAAGATGAAATTTGAGGATTGTGGTTTGAAACCAGACCAAGCAAAAAAAAAAGGTCCATTAAATTCTGATTTGAAAGTAACCTGCAAAAGCTAGAAATGGAGCTGTGGGACAAGCAGTAAAATTCTAGGCTTGAGAAAACTAAAACAAAATAACAACAAATTCTGGGACAGAGCCAGGCCCTGAGTTCAAGCCTAGTATTAGCACCAAATAAATGAATGAATGAATGAATGAATTAAAATAAATTAAGTGGTCACGTGTAGTGAGGCAAGTAAAATGTAACACCCATAGTGACTGGATTGTGTATTACTTTGTAATAAGGCAAATTAACGTTTGTCCTAATCACTAATATTTTATTTGTACTAAACCCTGAATTTAGCATGTAAGCATATGTGTGTACATGTGCACATATGTGTGTATGTGTATATGTGTGCATGTGCTGTTGCAATGTTGCTTTCCAATGTGGACAGGGTGAGGCTGAAAAGAACTAACTGTGTTGCAATGTATTTATTTATCAGTGTTCTTTCATGTCATTTCTTTGGAGCCACCCTTCTGTACATTTTATTTGTCAAATAATAACATCATCATAATCAAAGCATATACAACATTAAGTTAGATAAAAGAGAGCACTTTCAGCTCTTATTATATGATAGGTAAGAAGATACAGATATAATTATGTAATAAGTTATTGCTGTAAGATGACTGTCAGTACAAAATATGTATTTGACCTCTTAAATTGGTTATACTTTTAAGATATACTCATGGAGTGAGTTTGACTGACTTGACCAAACAGGCATTACTCTCTGGTTATTCCTGTGAAACACAAGGTGGATAAAGTCTTTCTGGATTTCTATTGAAAATAATTTTCTCTGTAACATCATATCTATTCTCACTAAGATAATCAATCCTGTATTTATTAGGTTTGAATATCCCATCATATTGACAGAAAATCAGTATTGTGGATATGCTTGTTAGATATACCTTTCAAAAACAAACAAACAAAAAGCATGTGTCACCTCCAGAGTGTGGATGCATTTGAAGTTGTTTTGTACATGCAATGGGATCTTCACTAATGGCTCTTTTGTGGGAGTAACTATCACAATTCTAACAAATAAGGCTTTTCGAATATCTTTTCCAATATAAATAACAACCCAGAGTGAGTCTTGCAAATTCTGAAAAGCCTTTGAATATTTTAGTATTATTTCAGTTCATTGACTATAGAGTTAAAGACATTTCTGAAATAAATATTGTTAAGATCTGAAGATGTAAGTGGGTATATAGGCTTTTTTACGCATCATTTTATGAAAACCAAGTTTTTTTGAAAGTAAATGAAATAGAATAAAAGAATGTAAGTGAATTTGGATGCGGGTGAGCGAATTCTACTCAACCCAGCAAGAACTGACGAGAAGCAGACATCTTCATCCTGCAGTTCACAGACAAGGGACAACCCAGGAACCAAGACTCGGTGTGAGTAGAAGCCTGACATCCTCATTCCTTCTCAGGGAGCAAAAGAGGGAAGGCCACCCCTTCCGCCCACTACCAGAGATCTCCATCTTTGATACTAACAAAGGCCAGGCTGAGCTGGTAGCTCCAACTCAGGCCTTGGAAGAAAACAAGAGTCATTTAGCAGGTCACAGGAACCTAACCTGACCTGCTAGACTCAGCTCCACCCAGCGAAAAGTCACCCAGCCTGGGCCGAGCAAGCTCCGCCAGCCCAAGGAGTGGATTTCTTCACTGGATAAACAGAGCCAGAGGCTGCCCCTCCCTACAGCAGCCTTGACAAACAATTGAAATTCAGTAAACTTAAACCCTGAGAAAGGCTCCAGGCTGGGCCCTGTGAGTGTCTCACAAGCTAGTCCCTCAGGGAAAAGCTACTGTTTGCTGAAAGGCCTCAACTCTATCCAGAACCTAGCCTCATTACAGCATCTCCAAACTAGAGGAAACAGCCATCTCCCACTTTTGTGATACTCACAGCAGATCTCCCTGCCATTGAACCAGCATGGGAGGAGGAGTACAAAACCCTAGGTAAAGCAGAGCATTTTTCTGCCTGCTCAAACTACCGACTTTAGAAACCAACCAAGCCACAGGAAAATCAAACACCACAAACAGACCAGAATCCAACTAGAGACTGGTTAATGACACAAGGGAGATACAGGATCCTCCCATCCCCCCCCAAAAAATCAAAGAACTCTTTTTTAGTTTTTTATAAAAAAAATTTCCAAAACCTTTTTTAAAATTTTTAATTTTTAACATTTTAAAAAAAAATTGTTTTATATTAAAATTTTTTCTTCCTCTTGTAATTTTTATTTTCATGGTATAAGTGTGTGTGCTTTTTTACTTGTTTTTTTTTTCTTTTCTCTTTTTATAAATTTTTTTGTTTAGCTCTACTGACCTTTTGATCCTTTTTTTCTTTCCTTCTCATTCTTTTCACCTTTTCTTCTCTTTTTTTCTTCTTTACATGACTTAATTGCTATTCTGCTCATCCTCAGATATACCCATAGTCGATTATTAGACCTTATCACCCATTGTGTACACAATTAATCCAGGAATTTATTACTCAATTCAAAACCTTTTAGACTTAAATTCCTTAATACCAGTACTACTTCTTTATATCTATATAATATTTTAAGCATTTCTATTTTTAACTTTTTCATATCTCCTTTCTATCCTACCCTTATCTTATCCTATACAAATTCTTCTTTGAATATTATGTTTGTATTTTGCATAATTTTTAAGTTTTTAAGTGTTTCTCTTTTTAATGTTTAATATTTGTTCTTCTATTTTTTCTTGTCTCATTTTTTCTTTCTTTTATCTTTTTGTCTCTCTCTCTACTAACATTCTATTCAACCTATTTCCCGCTTTGAGATTAGGACTTACTTAACTCACCCTCTGCCTTTCCACATCCCTGTATTCCTATTTTTACCCACATCTCTTCCTAACCATGATAATTTCAGGTTTGCCAAATTCTTCTTTGCAGTTCGTAGCCCATTAATACATAGTTGTTTGATGTTGAATAGATATATCTGTTGAACTAGAGTGTATCTTCAGACTTTTAATGCTGCAACTACAGACTTTGTTTGATGCTTACCTTAAGACAGTGTTCTAACACAAAACTTGTATTACTTTCATCCCAAATGGGCAGGGCAAGCCATAAAAACACAAGAAAAATGGCAAGTCCGGGTATCCTACTCCCACTCATAATACTCAGGGGACAGAACAGATAATGAATAATCCATTGGACAGTTCGCAAAAAGCTCTACAAACACTACTGGTAAACATGGTAAATGAAAAGATTGAGAACCTGCAAAGGACTCTGTATGAGCATGATAGGGAGAGAGATGAGGCAAACCAAAGTTCAATAAAGGAATATCATGGGCGTGAAGAAGGTACTCAAAGATTGATATAAGAATTGTGTGAGCAGCTTGAGAACACTCAAAGAGAAATAAAGGAATGGCATGAGCAGGTTCAGACCAGTCAAAGAGATAGACAGGAATTGGGGGAGCTGGCTGAGAACAGACAAAGAGAAAGTCAGGAATAGCATGAGCAGGCTAAAAATACACAAAGAGAGCAACAGGAATCATGTAACTTGAAGAAGCTAATCAAAGAGTAATACAGAAATTGAGAGAGCAGGATGAGAATACACAAAAATCACTAAAGGCAATCATGGAATCCATAAATAGAGAGCTGAAAGAACTCAGGAAGTCCACAAAGGGAATGCTGAATGCAAACCAACAGAAGGAATGAGAGTCCAAGGAAACCATAACCATAACCAATCAAATAGGTGATTTGAGAATAAACACTGAACACCAAATTAAGGAAGTAAAGAATTTCATACAAGATCTAAAACAAAACTCAAACAAAGAATTTGAAGCCATCAAAGCCAACCAACTAGAAAGAAAAGAAATAAAAAACAATATAGAAAGTCTTGACAGTAGGTTAGACCATGTAGAAGATCAAATCTCGGGGATTGAAGACAGCCTAGATATTATAGAGAAAGAACATACATCCATCCAAGACAAATTAAAGAAATATGATAGATGTATTCAACACTTGGAAGACACCATCAGAAGGCCTAATCTGAGGACCATGGGTGTAGAGGAGCACTTAGAGACCGAAGTCAATGGTCTAGGAAATTTGTTTCATAGCATTCTAGCAGAGAACTTCCCATATATGCAAAAAAGTTAGGACTATTCAGATACAAGAAGCTTTTAGAACTCCAAATAGGCCAGACAAGAACAGGACATCCTATTGTCACATTATAATCCGCACTGGATCAATTCAGACCAAAGAAAACATCCTTAAATCTGTCAAGGAGAAAAGATCAATCACTTATAAAGGGAAACCAATTGAAATCACCTCAGATATCTCAGCAGAGACAATCAAAGCAAGAAGAGCCTGGAATGATGTATGCCATGCCCTAAAGACAAACAACTATCAACCAAGAATACTGTATCCAGCTCTATTCTCCTTCATAACCTAAGGTCACTAAACACCTTCCATAACAAAGAAAAATTGAAACAATATATCTCTACCTAACCAGCCCTACAAAAGATTCTTAAAGATGTCCTACACATAGAAAACCAACAAGACCACAATAGAGGCCAAAAAACTGCACCCAAACTGAGAATCCAAGAACCATAGGAAGAACCCAGTTGCCGCAGCCCCCAAGAAAGTGGATAAAATGGCAGGAACTCTCAAATACCTCTCTGTCCTTTCTCTACATTAACGAACTTAACTCTCCAATTAAGCGACATAGACTGTCTAGCTGGATTAAAAATCACGATCCTTCTATCTGCTGCCTTCAGGAGTCACATTTTGCCCATAAAAACAAACACATTTTCAATGTGAAAGGGTAGAACAAAATCTACCAAGCAGATGGCCTCCATAAACAGGCGGGAGTTGTAATCCTAATATCAGATAATATAGATTTCAAATTAAAATTAGTAAGAAGAGATAAAGAAGGTCGCTACATACTAATTAAGGGATCTCACCTTCAGTAGGATATTAAAATTCTAAATATCTATTCACCAAACAATGGAGCACCCAAATTTATCCAAGAATCATTACTTTCGCTCAAATCCCACATAGATCCAAGGACATTAATTGTTGGGGACTTTAACACATCACTTTCCTCACCAGATAGATCAACTCGGCAAAAACTCAACAGAGAAACCGCAGATCTAAAGAACTGCATAGATCAACTAGATTTAACAGATATCTCCCGAATATTTCACCCAACAGCTTCAGAAGACATGTTTTTCTCAGCAGCACATGGAACATTTTCTAAAATAGACCATATTTTAGGCCACAAAGCAAACGTCCAAATTCAAAAACATTGAAGCTATACCTTGCATTCTCTCTGGTCACAGGGGAATAAAATTAGAACTCAACACCAGAAGCCACCAAAGAAAGTCCGGTAACACATGGAAGCTGAACAGCACACTGCTGAATCACTAGTGGGTCATGGAAGAGATTAGAAAGGAAATTCAAATGTTCATGATATTCAACAAAAATGAGCACACAAATCACCAGCTCCTCTGGCACACAGGAAAGACAGTACTCAGGGGCATGTTTATAGCTCTGAGTTCCTACATCAACAAATTGGAGAGATCTGAAACCAACAATTTATTGAGATATCTGAGCCTCCTTGAAAAAGAGCAGCAATACAAATCCCAAAATTAAATCAGTTAAATGAATTAGAATCCAAAAACACATAGAAAAAATCAATCAAACAAAGAGTTGGTTCTTCCAATAAAACAAAATTGATAGACCCTTAGCAAATATTATCAGAAAAAGAAGAGAACACACCCAAATAAATAAACTTAGAGATGGGAATTTAAACATTACTAGAGAAACAACCAAGATTCAGAACATTATAAGGGAATACTTCTCAAAACTTTATGCTAATAAGTTTGACAACGTGGCAGAAACGGACCTTTTCCTAGCAAATATTGACATGCCAAAACTAAAACAAGATGAATTAAATCATCTTAACAGGCCCATATCAAGTATTGAAATAGAAACATCTATAAGAGACCTCCCATCTAAGAAAAGCCAAAGACCAGATGGTTTTACTGCAGAATTATACAAGCCATTCAAAGCAGAGCTCACACCAATTCTCCTCCAACTCTTCAATGAAATTGAAAGAGAAAGTTCACTACCGAATTCATTCTATGAAGCCATCATAGCCCTCTTCCCAAAACCAGGCAGGGACTCATCAAAGAAAGAGAACTATAGACTCATTTCTTTGATGAACATTGGTGAAAACCTTCTCAACAAAATTTTGGCCAATCGACTTCAAAATTTCCTCCAAAAATCATACACTATGATCAAACAGGATTCATTTCAGGGAAGCAAAGCTGGTTCAATATATGCAAGTCTATTAATATAATTCATCACATCAATAAGAGCAATTATAAGAACCACATGGTTATTTCAATAGCTGCAGAAAAAGTATTTAACAAGATCCGACTCCCCTTTATGATGAAGGTTCTCAAAAAATTAGGAATCCATGAAACATTCCTCAATAAAGGCTGTATATGACAAACCTACATCCAGCATTGTATTTAATGGTGAAAAACTAAAGCCATTTCCACTTAGCTCAGGAATGAGACAAGAATGTCCAATCACTCCACTGCTCTTCAATCTAGTATTAGAATGCCTAGCTACAGCAATGAGACAAGATTTAAACATAATATGGATCCAAATAGGGAAAGAAGAAATTAAACTCTCCTTCGTTGCAGATGACATGATCTTTTATTTAAAGAATCACACAGACTCCACTCCTAAATTACTCAAGCTGATTCAAAACTTTGGCAAATTAGCAGAGTATAAAATTAACTCTCAAAAATCAATGGATTTTCTTTTCTTTTCATTTTTTTTGAGGTCTGGCATTGGGGTCTGAACTCTGGGCCTGGGCGCTGTCCCTCAGCTCTTCAGCTCAAGGCTAGCGCTCTACTACTTGAGCCACAGCGCCTCCTCCGGCTTTTTGCTTATGTGGTGCTGAGGAATCGAACCCAGGGCCTCAGGCATGCAAGGCAAGCACTTTACCACTGAGCCATCTTCCCAGCCCAATCAATGGCTTTTGTGTATGCCAACAATGGGAAAAGTGTGGCTGAAATTAGGAAAGCAAGTCCATTCTTAATAGGTCCACAAAAAAAATGGAATAGAATTGAAAAACCAGAAATGAACCTACAGAGCTATAGCTATCTAATCTTCGATAAGGGAGCTAAAAAAATAGAATGGAAGAACGACAGCCTCTTCAGTAAATAGTGCTGGCTAAATTGGTTAACTACTTGTAGAAAACTAAAGCTAGGTCCTTATATATCACCCTGCATCAGAAACAATTGCGAATGGATCAAAGACCTCAGAGTCAAAGCAGACATTCTGAAATAGGACAAACTTATTCCAGACATTCTGGAATAGGACAAACCTTAGGTCTCCTAGGCACAGGCCGAAATTTTCTTAATAGAGACCCAGAAACACAACACATCAAAGAAAGGTTGAACAAATGGGATTGCATGAAATTGCAGAGCTTCTGCATGGCAAAGGACATAGCTAGCAAGATCAATAGAAAGCTCACGGATTGGGAGAAGATCTTCACTAGCCATACAACATACAAGGGTCTCATATCTAAAATATAACTGGAACTCAAAAAAATTAAATTCCCCAACAACAAATTTTCAAAGGAACAACTGCCCAATAAATAAGTAGGCTAAAGACTTACAGAGAAATTTCTCTGAAGAGGAAAGAAGGATTGCCAATAGACAAATGAAGAAATGCTCAACCTCTCTCGCCATAAAAGTAATGCAAATCAAAACAACATTGTGATATCGCCTCACCCCAGTTAGAATGGCTATAATCAAGAACTCTAATGAACAGATGCTGGAGGGAATGTAGACAGAATGGAATATTACTGCATTGTTGTTGGGAGTGTAAACTTATTCAACCACTTTTGAATGTAGTATGGAGGTTCCTCAAAAGACTCCACATAGATCTCCACTATGACCCAGCAATGCCACTTTTGGGCATTTACCCTAATGTTCTCAAACAAGACCACACTAAAGCTACCAGCACGACTATGTTTATTGCAGCCTTATTTACCCTAGCTAAGATATGGAACCAACCCAGATGTCCCTCTGTAGATGAATGGATCAAGAAAATGTGGTATATATACCCAATAGAATTCTATGCCTCCATCAGAAAGAATGATATTGCCCCATTTGTTAGGAAATGGAAATACTTGGAAAAAATTACATTCAGTGAAGTAAGTCAGGCCCAAAGAAACTTAGGCCCAATGGTTACCCTTATTTGCAATAACTAGTATATGTCTGAGTCAAGTAGAAAAAGTCAAATAAGTTGATGTTAGGGAAATGAACCCCAAGATATGTATTTCGATGTTTTCTTTTTCTTTCAGGTGATTGTTTCTAACACATTTATAAGATTGTTTCTTTGTTTCTTTGTATGTCCCTCCCCCATAGTATAACCCCTGCTTTCACTGTATTTGAGGTTGGTATAATTTGTGGAGGGGAAGGGAAAAAACAAATCGTTTAAATAGGTATACAGGTGGATCTATTTCAACAATTAGATGTACAAGTCGTTAATTGGAAAAATGAACTTACAACTTTGGTGGGGGGTGAGGAAGATTGGGTGCGGGGACGGGGAGAAGATGGGAAGGGGAAACAAAGGAGGAGGCTACAATGCTTGATAGGAAATATACTCATTATCGTTCCCGTATAATTGTAATCCCTCTGTACAGTATTTTCACGGTAAAAATTAAAATTAAAATTTAAAAATATCAGCTAATGATTATTATAGTATTGTATTCTGATTTATTACTTTACTTTGTAACAGTTTTTAAACTTTTTGCTTCTCTGCTGCAATTTATGTATTTAAATATTATCATCAAAGTATTTCCTTTGGGTACTTGGGGCAGATTTTACAAAGTTTTTAAACAATGGCATTTAAGAATTCTTAATTGGTATATTATTTGGTTCATTTTTAATTTCAATTTAATTTTATTGTGAAGGTAATGTACAGAGGGGTTACAGTTACATAAGTAAGGTAATGATTACATTTCTTATGGAAGGAACATTGTTATCCTCTCCAATGATTTTATTTGTACACTCAAAGAACTACTGTACTTTTGCTTTCTTTGTTCATGTGTTTTCATTATAAAATTGATATACAGATGGTTTGCAGTTATTTAGGTCAACTAAACAGTACAATTCATTTCATTTTCTAAATTTCAAATTTTGAACTTCTTTTGTTTCTTTAGGGTAATTCTTTTTTCATTGTTAATGGATTAGTTAATTTAATTTTGCCTGATTTTAACACATGTAAATTATTCAGACATATATTTTGCTTTTAAAATATTTAACATGTGAATATTTAAAATTATTTCCTTAATTTATATATGGTAGGTGAATTTAAATAAATTTATTTTCTTATATTTTAAACATATTTTCCAGGAAACAAATACTTACTATATTTCCAAGAAGCACATACTTTATTAAGAAAGACTTCATAACCTGGTCACTTTTTTGTAAATATTTGTACT
This sequence comes from Dipodomys spectabilis, assembly GCF_019054845.1. Classification (NCBI taxonomy): domain Eukaryota; kingdom Metazoa; phylum Chordata; class Mammalia; order Rodentia; family Heteromyidae; genus Dipodomys; species Dipodomys spectabilis. The sequence goes on from NW_024871281.1 coordinate 223,140, forward strand.
TGAATTTAAAAAAAAGTTTGAGCTGGGCATGGTGATTGTGGCTTCTATTTTCTAGCTATGGTAGTAACTGTGAATAGGGTTTGTAATTCAGGAGAGCCTGAGGAACTTAGACCTCATTATAAAAATATCCAGATTGAAATGATTAGAGATATAGCCATCCCTAGTGAGATATAGAGCAGCTGATTATCACCAGTAACATCAATCTTTTGTTAAAATAAAAGGATAAATGTTTCAAAATGTTTATTATTTAAAACTTGTTTGCAAAGGTTCTCATGTCTTCAATTTCTTATTTTTCAATTAACTTAATCTATAAGAATCCAAGTATATTGTGACTATTTTATTTCTACTAAACTTTTAAATAGTACAAGCAATATTATGATTTCCTATATTAAATTACTTTTACTAGTTGTGGTAATTTCTTTTGTTTAATATGATAATAATAATCCAATTGTGTGTATGTGGTATGTGTGTGTGTTTATGTGGTTTTTGTGTGTGTATGCTTTGTGTGTACTTTGTAATGCTTGGGATATCACAACATTTTTTCACATATGCTAGACCAAGTTTTTACCACTGAAATATATTGTGCGGTTATAATGTAAATAGTGCCTTAAATTATGACTTCTAAATTTTCATTCCTAGTATGTTTTTTCAAAATTGTATATGCTAGAATGTGATCCATATTCTATCCATGTTAGCAAATGTTATTGTTATTTTAATGTTATTTAGAATATTTCCACTTCCAAACTCTTCCGTTTGTGGATAAAGGTTTTACTTTGCTTCTTTTCTCTCTTCATTCTTTTTGCCTTTAGAGTTTACCTATTCTTTCTCTTATTTCTTTGGTAATTAATTATCATATTCTTATTACAATTTCTTTCCATTGTAACAGGTCTATACAATGCTTTATTTTCTATTTTATTTGTCCCATCTTCTCTGACTCTCAGTCCACACTATTAGGTGGATTAAAAAGAACCTTGATTCAGGACACTTTAATTATTTTCTTCCTTCTCTTCTCTGAAGACTTTCTGTTTTTTGAATCACAAAACCAATGACATACAGCTCTATACGGTCCATCATTCTATTCTATCCCCTCTCACTCTCCTCTCTAGTACAGCTCAAGTCATTATCATTCAGGTTTATGGTGCTATAGTGTTGTCTAAATTTTAACTCATTCCTAAATTAATTTCAGTTGTTTCAAGCATTCTCTCAAGACATTTTACTATATGTAATATCTGGGATCGTGTGTTTTCTCAAAGTACAAAATATGAATGACTATCAAACATCTCGATAACTCTGTAGAATATTGGTTCACCTGCTCAATAAACTTGTAGGTGAATTCAAGGAATACAGGTCAGTCCGAACAATTTTGTAAAATGGTGTAGCTTGAGCTCTCATACTAGATTTGAATCTTATTACCATGTTTAGTAGTGAAGACAACATTGCTCTACTATAAGAACAGACACATAGAAGAATGTACCAGATTTATCAAAAATATATTCTTAGTTTTATGGTTAACAGATCCTGAAGAGGATGACATGACTTTATGAAATAAAAATAGAATCTTAAATGGGTGTATTGGCACTATTGCCTCTCTAGATTTAAAAAATGAGCTTAGAATACTTCCTCAAACCTTATACAAAATTTTAAAATAAAATATGATTATCAAACTAAATGTGAGATGTAAAAACCTATGGAACATAAATGTAAAAATTCATAACATTGGATCAGTAAAGGTTTCTGAAAATTTAACATAGAAAGCATTACTGGCTAAAGAAAAGAAGAATATACTGGTTAATATCAACTGATAACCTTTTATAATTCTATGAAAGAAGTGAAAACATATCCAACAGATAGAGGGCACATATTTGTTAATGCTACAATGTTAATGCTACAATGATCCCGAGTCTTAAGTACTTTTATATCTTCTAATTCTATATAATTTTTCCCGAACAGGGTATTTCTTTAAAGAACATATGTAAATTAATACTCAAAAGGAGGAGCATATGAAATAAGCTCCTCTTTAGTTTCTAAGAAAAAATAAAATGATCTTATAAATGCGTTAGAAACACATGCATGAAAGAAACAAAAACATTAAAATACATATTTGAGGGTTCGTTTTCCTAACATCACATTATCTGACTTTTTCCACTTGACTCATACCTATACTAGATATTGCAAATAAGGGAAACCATGGGACCTATGTTTCTTTGGGCCTGGCTTACTTCACTTAATATAATTTTTTCCAAGCCTTTCCATTTCCTAACAAATGGGGAAATGTCATTCTTTCTGATGGAGGCATAGAATTCCATTGTGTATATATACCACATTTTCTTGATCTATTCATCTACTGAGGGGCATCTGGGTTGGTTCCATATCTTAGCTATGGTAAATAATGCTGCAATAAACATAGTTGTGCTGGAAGCTTTAGTGTGGTCTTTTTTGTAAACATTAGGGTAAATGCCCAAAAGTGGGATTGCTTTGTATGTCCCTTTCACTATATTTGATGTCAGTATAACATGTGGAGGAGACGGGGACAAACAAGTCGTTTAAGGATTCAGGTGGACCTGTTGCAACAATGAGAAGTACAAAATGTCATGTCAAAACCAGCTTTAAAATATCGGTGTGGGGGGGAGGGGGAGTATGATTGGGTGGGGGGGAGGGGGGAAGCTGGGAAGGGAGGTGAAGGGTAAGCAAAGGAGGAGGCTGCAATGCTTGGTAAGAAATGTATGCATTATCCTGCCCATGTAATTGTAACCCCTCGGTACAGTATGTTCTCAAATAAAATAAAATTAAATTAAAAAAGAAAAAATAAAATGAAAACTCACTAGCATGACCATAATATAAAAAGATGATGCAAAATATAGTAATGCATTTGTGGAGAAATTGATATACTCCACATAGTAGATTGATTTGTATAATACTGCAATCATTTTAGCAAGCAAGTTTTCAAGTCTTCAAAAGGTCAAAAAGAATTGTATATGATTCAGCCATTACACTTCTATGTATGTATTAAAGAGAATTAAAAAACTTGTTTGGACATAGAATGTAGTTCATTGACAGTGCACTTGAATAGTCTGTGTGAAAACCTTTGAAATAATCCCCAAAAACGAATTTTGAAGAGACACACTATAGAGGATGTATGCTGGACAAATTCTTGTAAGTGAATTTTATATCAATTTTAATGTCTGTTCTAAAATTTACAGCATTTCTATTTGAAGACATGCAAGTGAAAATTAGGCTTGGAAAATCTATGTTTTTACAATTCACTTCCAAAGCACTAAAATGTATACTATAGAAGGAGATAATATGTGGCATGTAAATTACATGTCAACAAAAAAAAAACCTATTGTTAAAAATACTTCACACAAATTGCAGAATACCTGAAAAGATGTTTTCTATGTTGGCTAAAAACTATTTGTAAAGTACAGCTTTTAGAACAAAGATTTGATTTCTGTTTATTTTGACATTTTTTGATCTGTTTATTTTAGTTTTGCAGAGATAACTCAATAAAAAAGTGTATGTGATAAATGGAAAACCTAGGAATTATGCATCACTTATAAGTAATTGATAACCTTTTCTGGAAGAAACGTTTAGCAAATGACAGAAGAACCAAATCTGTGCACCTGCGTTTTATGAAAGTCATATGTTACTTGCTCAATCCAATTGCTTTTCTCTACTTTGCTAGGAAAAAAAAAGTATTCTCAAGATAAGAGCCAATAGCAATGAAAAGAAACAAAATGCACAATAATCTTGATTTATTTGTGAAAATAACAAATGAAATAAAGCAATTCCATTTAAGGGACTCCAATATTAGTATTTTTGAAGATGTTCCTGAATGCCAACATCCACTGAATTTTTGGAATTTTTATTTCTACCAACATATGAAAACTAGAACAAGAAAACAAATACAGTCTTAGAGTAACCAACCTTGGAATAAATTTCTTAATTGTTTTGAAAATGCAAAAGAATTAATACCATGAAAAAATGATTCTTTCCTATGGAAATCATTTAAAAATGTTTAACACTTATTATAATTCTACTACGAAACAAGAGTAATTTTACGTAATCATTACAAATATTATTTTATTACAATCATAAAATAGAATAAAAGACAAGTCTCAATATGTTATCATTATTCTTAATTCCTAATCATTACCTAAATATCTTAAATAATCTAAATAGTCAGGTATTTAACATAGATGTAAATATCCTATACTTTTACTTAACATTTTCCAGGGGCAAGTATTCATGTGTCTAAGAAATGTTCACAGCAGTTAAAAGATGCTTTTGTGAAATTAATGTAATATATTTTGTTGCTGTTGCTGTTGCTGTTGTTTACAAGGCCTGTGCATTGTCCCTAAGCATTTTTATGCTCAATACCAGAACTCTACAACTTGAGGCACAGAGCTAATTCCTGTTTATAGTGGTTAATTGGAGATAAGAATCTAAAAATACTTCTCTATCTGGGCTAGTTTCAAAAACAAATCTAAGATCTCATTACCCAGAATAGCTCCATTTATAGGCGTGAGTTACTGGCACTTGGTTTGATGTATTTTTTAAATTTTAATATGTTTTAAGATCTTTGTTTCATTATAATGTTCATCGTTCTACACAGAAATTTAGATATACGTATATATTTCTGATGACAAATTATTTCTAAAAATGTGTCTTTCTATGCACACACACACACACACACACACACACACACACACACACACACACACACACACATATATATATATATATATATATATATATTTCTGAAGACAGACACCTTCTAAAACTTTATGCTACTATTTTTTTACCTTGTTTCATTTCAAATTTACACAGTCTATTTTTCCAAAAGTTTCCTAAAATAAAATGACTAACCGTCAATAGAAAGTAGTTTATTACTTTCAAGGGAATTTTAGATATACACATGATATTGTAGTAACATTTACAGTATATTACTTGAAATGATTCTGTTCAAATTCTTAAATATTTGTGTGTAGTGGTGGGGAGAGAGGAAGTGAATTCATACTGGTTAGGAATCATATCAAGTGAAAACGGGATATATGTAGGGGAAGAACATAGAAGAGAAACCAAAAAAATCACATAATACATTTTAGATATATTAAAAATATAGCAAGAAAGAAACAACAAGATGTGTCCCTATCTTGGGGTTCATTTCACTTAACATCATCTTATATGGCCATATGTACATTAATAATGGTTTTATAAGCCATTTAAATTCCATATTTTGTCTTCACTAAGTTGCCTCTGAAACATGTGTTACCTCATGTCCAACGATGTCTTTGTGCTATTTCAATGAAGCCAGAAAACATTCATTTTACCTGGATCAGCACAATAGATAGTTACTGAATATAACTGGAAGGAACTGTTACTGCAAGTGGAAACTGATCTCAAGAGAGGAATTGAACATAGAGAAATGACAAAGTTCAAGTTAAGAAAAGAATGCAAGGCTTGAAGGAAACTCTGTCCTGGACTTATTCGAGTGTGTTCTTTACTCATAAAACTTGTCTGTAAACTTGTAGTTGAGAGTATTACAAAAGGAAACAATATGCCACTTGAAGGCCATCATAGGAAAAAAAATAACTTTGTTTGAAAAGTGTTCTACTGCAAAGAAACAAAGACACGTAGGTTTTAAAGTGTCTTATGGAAGGATATTTCACTCCTGAGATGATTTTCTTATTGCGAGTCAGTTATCAATTCCTTTTCTGTGGTCCTGAGTTCTCCATAACAATAAGGATTCTAAAAAAGCAGAATAAACTGAGTATGATCAGAAAAAGAAGCCTCTTCTCAAACCAGTGCTTTAACGATGGTCCCAAAGTAATATGTGGGTTTTTTTTGCTTGTTTGTTTGTTTAGTTGGTGCTGGTTCTGGGGCTTCAACTCAGAAGCTGGACCCTGTCCATGAACAATTGTCTTCCATGTCCAACTGCCCCCAAATCTAGTACTCTACTGCTTGAGCCAAAACTCCACTTCTGGTTTTTTGGTGTTTAATTACAGATAAGAATTTGACAGACTCCCCTGCATGGGTTGGCTTTGAACTGAGATAGTAAGAAAGCCAAGTGACATCAAACGTATCAAGGTTTCTGTTTTGAACCAAGAAATACTAGATGCAGTTTACTATAAAACTAATATTTGACAATTTTTAAAAGAAGAGAATATGTCCAGCAAAGAAGCCATAACTTAAATTACTCAGCAAAAGTAGGTGCACTGAATCATTTTGGAATTTTTTCTGATTGGGAAGATAACTATTGACTTCATAGTTCCTTTTGGGGAAATTTAAGTCATATTTGCATTTTTTTTGTTGGCCATACGGCTTGAACTCTGATCCTGGGTGCTCTTCAGCTCCAGTTGAGTACGCTACCACTTTAGGTACAGCACCACTTCCAGGTTTCTGGTGGTTAAAGGAAGATAAGTGTCTCGTGGACTTTCCTGACAAGGCTGGCTTTGAACCACAATCCTCTGGTCTCAACCTCCTGAGTAGCTAGGATTACAAGCATGAGTCACCAGCACCCAGCTCATATTTGCATTTATGTGCAGGTAATGACACTATGTAGACAAAGAATGGAAATTTGAATCAAATGATGACATTGTAGGTTTTCAGAAAAATTGAGTTAGCAATAAATATGTCCTCCTTTTCCATGTTGTTACATTAATGACTCACGAGGTATGGAACTCTTACATTAGCATCCTCTGCTGTCTGCGTATGCTGACTTAGCAGCAGAAATTGTTCATAGGGAAATAGAGACTGAGATTTTTAGAAAGGAAATAGATCAAGTATGAAAGAAGGAAATAAAACTTATCTCACAGGAATTAAGAACTAGCCAAAGAAATTTAGAATGCCAAAGGCAATGAAGAATAAGCCTAATTGATAACTAGTTCTTCAATAACCAAAAATGGTTCCCTAGAACTGTTTTTGGTATAAGTTATTATTATAACTTATTCCTTCCATCTGGAGTTATTCCTTCTCTTCTGTCAAAACTATTCATTAGCCTCTGCTTTTTTGGTGTCATGCCTGACAAAAAGATTTCCAAAATCTCACTTAGACTACCCTTCTCATTGTGATTAGCATTGAACACTCAAAAGCCTGGAATCTTTGAATTTCCAGGATTAATCTTCACCTGATATCTAAAACCTGATATCTAAACACATTCCTGTCATTACTTGCCGTGACTTATTAACAAAACTTTTTTTGTTCAATACAGATTTCTAATATAGTTAAAATATATGAATTAAGGACTATTGTCAGGTATCAGTATGGAAGGAGCAATTATATATTCCATGCATTGGTTATTTTGTGTTTACTAACTAAATGATTTTTTGCCAGTCCTGGAGCTCGAACTCAGGGCCAGGGAATTGTTCTTGAGAGTTTTTTTTTTCCTCAAGGCTAGCACTCTTCCACTTGAACCACAGTACCATTTCTCATGTCTTTTTCTGTGTAATTGGTACTAAGCAATGGATCCCAGGGTTTCATGCATGCTAGGAAATAACTGTACCATAAAGCCACATTCCCAGAGCGCTAAATGACTTTAAGATGGCATTACTTTTTCAATCCATTACTATGTATTATAATTTTGGCCAGGTCATATAAAAAAAGTGGAAAACAATACTAAGTTCAGTATGGCTGGCATTCCTAACACATCACTAATGAAATACAGTGTTAAAACCTGCAGGACTGACCAAGATGGCGACGGGGCAGAAGGGAAACGCCACAGCTCTCTCCAACCAAAAAGAGAGTTCGAGTTCCAACGCTTAATCTCCCCAAGAGACCGACAACAACAAAAAGACAAACACTCAGAGAAAAACCAGAGGTGGAAAATAACAAAAAAAGAAAGAGAGGAAAAGAAGAAATTCAGAACAGAGAAGAGCGAAGACCCCTCCCCCAACCTTTACTGGCCGCGTGGCAGTGCGCCAAGCAGCCAGCCAGCCAGCCCGGCGGGGACTGCCGGAGCCCCAGAGAAACAGGGGGCTCCTTGCAGATCACCAGGTACCGGATTGCAGAACAGCGGATCACCAGGAACAGAGAAACCTACCAGCCAGGAGTCTCCACGAGGATCCCACCCCCACCCCTCACTCTCCACCGGAGCGGAGAGGCTCCATCCCGCCAAAGCCACCAGGCACCAGCAGCGCGACATAGGGACCTGTTGGCAGACCACCCGCCCGATCGCGATCACAACGACCCGGCGGGGGCCGCCCAACCCAGCCCGCAACCACCCTAACTGAACTCGGACTGCAACAACAACTGACGACCTACAGGGTGAGTACCCCACCGGGGACAGTGAATCCCTCAAGGGAGACCAGAGCTGGAGGGAATCCCCAGACCCTGACCTAGACTCCCTACCCCAACACCCGGACCACAGGACCCACTAAAACTGGGAACTGTTCGAGAGCTCCACCAGCTGGTGGAGCACACTCTGCTGGCCAGGCCAGAGCAAGAGTGCCCCTGGAAGGGAGCTTAAATGCCCAAGCCAGGAACAGCGCCCCTGGGTCAAGACTACCAACAGTAGAAGAAATCTGAACTGTGTCCTCCAGGCTGCATAACCTAGGTGGTATACACATTAGCACAGGCCTAACAAGCGCGCTCCAGGCTGGGGCCGGAACCAGGCCCGGGGACCGGTGCCTGAGCAACACAACCAACTCCTCCCAACTGAAGTAAAAAGCTGAGCATACACCTCAACAGAGGGGAGAGAAACAGGGAACAGCACTCCCCGGGAAGCATGCCTGTGACAACAAAAGACCTGGAGGCTCAGGACAAAAGAAGCCCAAACCCCACCAAAACTCCACTCATATACCCTAGGCTGGGAATTGGGCAACACAGGCTGCCAGCACCTGATAGTAAGCAGGAGCTCAGGCTGATAAGGCAGCTCAGCAATAGAGTGATAGTCTTGGAAGTATGAGGCCCTGGATCTGATTCCTCAGCATCACAAAAGCAAAAAGGGTCAGAAGTGGTGCTGTGGCTCAAATGGTAGGGTGTCAGCCTTGAGCTGAACAGCTGAGGGACAGCACCCAAACCTAGAGTTCAAGCCCACAACCAGCCCAAAACAAACAAACAAAAACACATCAAGAGCCCATAGCAGACTCCAGTATTTTGGAGAGTGCATCCAGAGCATCTGATCTTCCCAAGAGCACCCGCAGGAGCAAACACAAGCAGTCTAGGCTGCTCAACCCTTCCAAAGGCAGGAATTGCCAGCAATCTAGAGCAGAGAGCTGAGAATCCTAAGTAAGTCAGAATAGCAGCTGGAAATAGGCTCCCAACAGAATCCAGATCAGGCACAGACTCTACCAATACAGAATCAGCAACCAAGCAAAGACAGACACACCAAAACAAAATTGCAGAGCAGTCTCCTGAACCCCCATGCGAAAATCACAGAGAAAAATCACAAAGTTTACCACTACCCAGGACAGCAAGCTCTCCTCAAAAGCCAGCAGCCACGCAGGGGAGAGCCCCAGTGGGAGCAAAGCAGGAATGGAAGACAAAAGCTACATCCAAGGGTTGCAGGAGGCAATGACTCAAGAAATAAAGCGAGAAATGGATCAGAAATTGAAAGAGCACAAGGATGAACTATCAAAAGATATAAAGGATATCAAACAAAAGTTGGATGCAAAAATAGAAGCTGCACAAACCTCAGTAAGAAGTGAGATAAACGCCAAATTAGAGGTAATGCATACTGATCTCAACTCATTGAGAGGTGAGATCAGTACTCTGAGAACCAACATTGAATCCATAAAGGGATCCATTTCCTCCATGCAAACCACAATAGAAGCCACGGTCAACAAACTGAATGAAATGGAAGGTAGAGTGTCAGATACAGAAGACAGAATACACCAACTGGACCAAAAAGTGACAGATATGGAAAAATCACTCAAAGTAAACCAAAGGGAAATTCAAGAGCAAGCAGATAATGCTAAAAAATTTAACCTTCGCATAATCGGACTGGACGAAGGTGAGGAATTCCAGAGCAAGGGAATGCAACACCTATTTAACAAGATAGTCAATGAAAATTTTCCCCACCTCAAAAACGACCATCTTAACTACATCACAAAAGCTTATCGAACACCCAACAAGCAAGATCCCAGGAGAAACACTTCTAGACACATTATAGTAAAAATGATGGATCTGAATAATAAGGAAACAATCCTGTATGCAGCAAAAATGAAGAAGGAGCTATACTACAACGGGAAAAAAATTAGAATCACTGCAGATCTCTCCACACAAACAATGAATGCAAGAAAAGCCTGGGAAAGCACCATACGAGCCCTGAGAGCCAATAACTGCCAACCCAGACTGATATACCCGGCAAAGCTAGCATTCACATTCGATGGAGAACTGAAAACTTTTAATAGCAAAGAAAAACTAAATGAATACATAAACATTAAGCCAGCATTACAAAGAATTCTAAGAGGGGGGACACAACCTGAAGAAAGCAACCAGGAACTGGGACCTGCCCCAAACAGGCATTACTCAAAGTCTAACTGAGCAAGCACAGGAGGAAAGGAAAGAAGAAAACCTTAGGAAAACGGAATGGCAGGGACAACAATGCATCTCTCTATACTTTCTCTTAATATAAATGGGCTGAATTCGCCAATTAAAAGAAAACGAACTGAGCACTGGATCAGAAAACAAGACTCATCCATCTGTTGCCTTCAGGAGACCCATCTCTCAGCCAAACACACAAACAAACTCAGAGTGAAGGGGTGGAAAAGGATCTACCAATCAAATGCCCCCAGTAAGAAAGCAGGTGTAGCTATCCTGATATCTGACAAAATAAACTTTTCATTAAAATCAGTACAGAAAGACAAGGACGGACACTACATATTAATAAAGGGAACAATCCAAGAGGAGGATATAACCATCATCAACTTATATGCCCCAAATATCGGTGCACCCATATATGTCAAACAAATGCTCTCAAACTTACAGAATAAAATAGATCCCAATACGATAATACTAGGAGACTTTAACACGCCACTCTCACCAAAGGACAGGTCTACCTACCAGAGGATTGGCAAAGAAGCTACCGAATTAAGTGAGGCCATACTTCAAGCGGAATTAACTGACATCTACCGAGTATTTCACCCTAAAACAACACAGTACACATTCTTCTCAGCAGCTCATGGAACTTTCTCCAAAATAGAACATATCATAGTTCATGCAAGGAATTAAGCAAATACAAAGGGATCGACATAATCCCCTGTATCCTATCTGACCACAGTGGAATTAAGCTAGCTTTCAATAACAAAGCATACCGCAGAAATTTCTCTAATACATGGAAATTGAACAGCACACTCCTTAACAATACCTGGGTAACAGAAGAGATCAGAGAAGAAATAAAGCATTTCCTACAACTCAATGAAAATGAAAACACCTCACAAAGAAACTTGTGGGACACAGCAAAAGCAGTCCTGAGGGGCAAATTTATTGCCCTCAGTGCCCACATCAAGAGAATGGAGACAGACCAAGTAAATAATCTCATGTTGCAACTAAAACAGCTAGAAAAACAAGAAAAAATGGGACCTAAAGCTACTAGACGAAGCCAGATAACCAAATTAAGAGCAGAGATTAACCAATTAGAAAATCAGAAAACCATAGCCAAAATAAACCAAACAAAAAGCTGGTTCTTTGAAAAAATAAACAAAATTGATGGCCCGTTGGCAAGATTAATTAAAAAAAGAAGAGAGGAAACCCATATTAATAGGATTAGGGATGCCACCAGAAACATCACAACACGTACCCAATATATCCAAACAATTCTAATAGACTACTTTCAAAAGCTATACTCTCTAAAGGAAGAAAATCTGACAGAAATGGATGCATTTTTAGAGAAATACAAGTTACCCAAACTGAGCAAAGAAGAAGTTAACCAATTAAATAAGCCAATATCCTATAATGAGATACAGGAAGCTATCAAAAGTCTTCCAACAAAAAAAAGCCCAGGACCAGATGGATTCACAGCAGAATTCTATAAGACCTTTAAAGAAGAACTAATACCCATATTCCTCAAGCTCTTCAGAGAAACAGAGAAGGAGGGAGCTATCCCAAACTCATTCTACGAAGCCAATATCACACTCATCCCCAAACCAGGCAAAGACCCAACCAAAAAGGAGAATTACAGGCCAATTTCCTTGATGAACACAGATGCAAAGATCCTTAACAAGATTCTAGCTAACAGAATCCAGAAACACATAAAAAAATAATACACTATGATCAGGTAGGCTTCATCCCAGAGACACAGGGATGGTTTAACATACGTAAGTCAATAAATGTAATCCAGCATATCAACAGAGCCAAGGTCAAGAATCACATGATTATCGCCACAGATGCAGAAAAGGCCTTTGATAAAATTCAACATTCATTCATGCTAAAAGCTCTGGAGAAAATAGGAATAGAAGCAACATTTCTAAAAACAATAAAAGCCATTTATGACAGACCAATAGCCAATATTATACTTAATGGGGAAAGGCTACAACCAACCCTCCTAAAAACAGGAACAAGGCAAGGATGCCCACTGTCTCCACTCCTCTTCAACATAGTCCTAGAACTCTTAGCCAGTGCAATGAGGCAAGAAAAAGACATTAAAGGGATCCGCATAGGGAAAGAAGAAGTTAAACTATCCCTTTTTGCAGACGACATGATACTATACCTCCACGATCCCAAAAACTCCATCCCCAAACTTTTAGAAATCATAAGTCACTTCGGCAAAATAGCAGGATACAAAATAAACCCACAAAAATCAGTTGCCTTCCTATACACTGATAACGTACAGGAAGAGAGGGAAATAAAGGGAGCAACCCCATTCACAATAACCTCCAAAAAATAAAATATTTAGGAATTAACCTAACCAAAGATGTAAAAGAACTATTTAATGAGAACTATAAAAAGTTAAAGAAAGAAATTGCAGAAGACACTAGGAAATGGAAAGACCTCCCATGCTCCTGGATAGGCCGACTTAATATAGTAAAGATGGTAATACTTCCAAAACTAATATACAAATTCAATGCAATTCCTATTAAAATCCCAATGACGTACATCACTGAAATACAGAAAACAGTCCAAAAATGTATATGGAACAACAAAAGACCTAGAATAGCCAAAACAATTCTAGGGGATAAAGACAATATGGGAGGGCTATCCATGCCGAACTTCAAACTCTACTACAGAGCTATAATAACAAAGATAGCATGGTACTGGCACAAAAACAGACCCGAAGACCAATGGAACAGAATAGAAGATCCAGATATAAATCCACAGGCCTACAGCCAGCTGATATTCGACAAAGGAGCCAAAGACATACAATGGAAGAAACACAGCCTCTTCAACCGCTGGTGCTGGGAAAACTGGGCAGCCACATGCAGAAAACTAAAAGTGGACCCCAGCCTATCACCATGCACCAACATCAACTCAAAATGGATTAAAGACCTTAACATTAAACCTGAATCTCTGAAACTACTGCAGGACAGAGTAGGAAAGACACTTGAACTAATAGGCACAGGAAGGAACTTCCTGAACAGAGTCCCAGGGTCACAACAAGTTGGAGAGAGACTCGACAAATGGGACTACCTTAAAATAAAAAGCTTCTGCACAGCTAAATCTATCGCAACTAAGCTAGAAAGACAACCAACTAATTGGGAAAAAATATTTACCAGCAATATATCAGACAAGGGGTTAACATCCTGTATATACAGGGAACTCAAGAAACTAATCCCTCCCAAACCTAACAAACCAATTACTAAATGGGCAAGGGAACTAAAGAGGGACTTCTCAAATGAAGAAATAAAAATGGCAAAGAAACACATGAGGAAATGTTCATCATCCCTGGTGGTGAAGGAAATGCAAATAAAGACAACCCTGAGATACCACCTCACCCCAGTCAGAATGTCCCACATCCACAAATCAGCCAACGACAAATGCTGGAGGGGATGTGGAGAAAGAGGAACCCTATTACACTGCTGGTGGGAATGTACACTTATACAACCACTTTGGAAAGCAGTCTGGAGGGTCCTTAGAAAGCTAAAGATTGACCTCCCTTACCACCCAGTCATACCACTTCTAGGCATCTACCCTGAACAACAGGAACCAATATACAAGGACACGTGCACCTCCATGTTTATTACAACACTGTTCGCAATAGCTAGGATATGGAAACAACCTAGATGCCCCACCACAGATGAATGGACCCAAAAAATGTGGTATCTATACACAATGGAATATTATGCAGCCATTAGAAATGACAAAATAATGGCACTTGCAGGGAAATGGATGGAGCTAGAAGGAATCATGTTGAGCGAGGTAAGCCAAGAACGAAGAGACAAATGGTACATGGTCTCCCTGATAAGTGGATGCTAAATCCAAAATATTAGGTGATACGACAAAACTAACAGGACTTAAGAAACAAAGAACTCCTTCTCATCTGGTTGAACCACTACTAAATATCCCCATGCTGCTGATCACAAATATGGTATATAACATGTGAACACTGTTATATATTACAGACTGTGGTAGACAATTTGCTTCAGGGAAGTTAGAATGAACTTGTGACTTTGAAATTATGCAATCACTTAATCACAATCAAAAAAAAAAAAAAGAACCTCGGGGAAGGGAGGGAGGGAGGGGATGGTAGGAGGAAAACAATGGAGGGGGTAACAATGTTCAAGAGGAAGTGTACTCATTACCTCACTCATGTAACTGTAACCCTCTGTATAGTATCTTTACAATTAAAAAAAAAAACCTGCAGGACTCATAAGGCTGTTACATGTGACATTATTATGTAAAGCACCATTAACTGTCATCTCTGACATCGATAACATTCTGCTTCCACTTTCAAGGTCAAGAGCTAAATATCTATGACTATTTATTGATTGGGTGTGTTTCCTAGGAAGGAAGAAGGAGGATATGGAAGGTGATGGTGGAAAAATATATATATTGGCTCCCTGTCCACATATTTTGCATTTTTAAAAAGTGCTACTGATGAACTCCCACATACATCTAATTGACTATGCTATCTGCAAAAGATGCAGATAAATTAAGGCATTTATTCTGGTGGATAGTCACATATGTTAACAAAATCCATTTCTGGAAAAAAAGATACTAGGTAAGAAAGTATAAAGTATCTATAAAATGATTTCTTCTCCTAGAAGAACAAAATGAAATATTGAAATGATTAATCCAGCTTTCTTTGAGATTTTATGCTGTCTCAGTATCAAAATGTTCTCTAATTCCTGTAACATCCAAGCATAGAATCATGATTTGAAGTTCTCAGTATTTTTAGAAACAAAGGTACATATTAGCTTCCTTCCTGCAGAGACATGTGATGGCAAGTATGATTGATTGTATTATAGTTCTCTTCTTTTTCCTCTTTTCTCAAGTGTTGTATTTCTTGGCATATTTCTCTGTCCTGCATCAGCTTCCTGTAGTTGAGATTTACCTCTACTCTGCAATGTCAACATGGGTCATGTGACTTACTTCAGCTTACAAAAATAAACCAGAAGTGGTCAAAGGTATTTCTAGGGGAAGATTTCTAATCCATTGTCTGTGTCTAGCAGCTGACTTGTTTTCCCTTAGCCATAAAAATAGCGTATTTCTAGAGGTAGACTTCTTTCAATTTATATACTGGAAGAATATAGCATGTGAAATAGAGGCAAAACTCAAATACAGACACACACACACACACACACACACACACACACACACACACATATAAAACAGGCAAAACTAAGATAATATTAGAATAAGATATTAGTTTTTACCATTCTTGTATATGTTTATAATAGTTGACTATAGCACACCAGAATTTAACAAGCACTAAAGAAGAACTAAACAAATAGATAACATTTCCTGTTTGATGCTATACATTTTTTATAAATATGCATTCTCCATGTGAATACTTGTGGGGTTATCTTTTTCTATACATGTGTTTAATCACTATACACCACTGTATCTAATATCCACAATCATAATCCAGACCTTGCCATTGAGATGAGGAAGAAAAAAATGTCTAGATTTCTCCTTCTCATTTCCTCTTCTCCTTTTTCTACTGTGAATTCTCATCCTTTTGCCAAATTCTCCTATTAATAAATTAAGAAGGACACATTGTAGATATCAAGCAAAAGGCTTCAAAGCCAGAATTTCATTCTTTCAGAAATAGGTGAAGTAAATCAGAGTGGCTCGAAGAAGAATAAAAATATGATTTTTTCCTTGTCTGGCTTCCACTATAGTGTGGGACTATGACTCTAAATATCTAATAAACCATTTGCCTTGGCTAATTTTTTAAAATAGTTTTTTAAAATAAATGGTAATTTTTAAAAAAATGTTAAAAATAATTTTTAAATAAATAGTAATTTGTTGTTTGCTTTTGGCATGCAATAAATAAGACTGCATTAACATTTTGTGAGTTGAGAGGCTAAATGTTATCAGAATCTAAACATAATGAAAAATAAATGATTTTAAGATAAATAGCTGTTAGATACATTTTTAACGTGACATACACACAGAGAAAACTTTTTTCTTCTTTTCCTCTCCACACTGACTCAATTTCAATAAGCAGTTCATGTAATTCAAATAACTGTGTTTCAGAAATAGATGACACAAAAAGTTAGAAAAAGAGAACCAGTATTGGGCGGTATAGTCTTTAAAAATAGCTGTCAAGTAAATATTAACCATAATTCCAAAATAATAGCAGTCAAATGCTCTTGAAAAGAGAAGATTTTAAACAGAATGTATAAAAAGTGCCAGTGCCAGCACTGCTTCAGGAGCTGCTCTCTGGGATTTAGATTAATTGCTTTCAGGGACTAAATTTATTTTAGTTATATTTCATAGAAGAAATATGTTGTTCAAATATAATGAAAGGATAACAGTTTATAGTAGAAAGAATGCTACACACTTATTGTGGTAGCAGTGAAATACCTTCCCAAAATATCATCCCCAAATATCTAATTCCTCAAATGTAGATTTGCATTTTATACATATGTATGTATGTATGTATGCATGTATATGTGTATGTATGTGTGTATGTATGTATGTATGTATGTATGTATGTATGTATGTATGTATGTATGTATTTATCTATCCATCCATCCATCTATCTATCTATCTATCTATCTATCTATCTATCTATCTATCTATCTATCTATCTATCTATCTATCTATCTATGTATACAAGTTTGTAAAATAATCACCTTTCATTACTCAAGGAGCACAAATTTGAATAATTATCAGATGGCAGATGTATATTCAAATAGGTACTTAAAAGTCCCAGCAGTAGTGGGAAAGGGACATGATTAAGGTAAGAACCCTCAGAATGATGTAAAGATGCTACATTAGAAGATAGAGGAAAAGACAACGACCCAGATTCTGAAGTTTCTGGAAAGCAGAACAAGAAGTAAATGCCGTTTCCACTAGAATCATCTGAAAAGTATTTCACCTCTGTCGGTGGCTCGATTTTAATCTAGTGAGACTTCTTTTAGATTTCTGTCCTTTAGAACTAAAATGATAAATATGGATTATACAAGCCACTTAACTTGTCGAAATTTGACAGATTTGATAGATTAAACCAAGTCAACTACAGCCTTTTACTGATGCAACTACAGGGACACCACATGTCCTAATTTCTGAGAATAAGAAAAAGTTGCCACTGGCTTTGTATACATGTATGATGTACATACTACTAAAGGCCTTGCATTAATGAAGTCTTGAAATTCTAAATAATATCTAAGTAAGGAGCTCCCTATCTTTATTTTCACATTTGGGGATCACTAATTACTACAGTTATGTAGAAAGCTAAGGTAAGAATATGGAAATGAAATCTGTCTCCTAATATTATAAAGATAATTTATGTCATTTTGAGTTATAGGTTCTAAAGTAATGAAAAATAAAGTAAAACAGAAACAGAAACTCAATTTTCTATCCTTCCTAACTTTCCAACAGAAATTAGAGAATCCAGTAAAGATACAACAATCCCAGAATGGTATAGGATGTTATAAGATCACTAGATGGTGAAAAAGAAGATAACAAAAATGGGTTCCTTGGAACAATGGGAAACAAAATCTACACCTACAGATTGTGATATAGCTAGAAAATAGTTTCCACTATTCTGTCTTTGATATTTTAGGTTTGTTTACACAGCAACTTTCCTCTCATAGGAAATGACTCATTATTAATACTTAAGGGCTTGCAGCTTATAACCCAGCAACAAATAATGCTTCTAAATGTAAAAAAGAATGATACTAAGAGAAACCAAGTCTACTTGTGTTGCTATAGCTAATAAATAAGAATGATCTTTGGGAATAGTCAAACAATCTTGATCTTTTTCATACCTTTCCTCTTCTCCAACAAGAGAAATCCTAGTCAAGATATGTAAAACATTAATAAAGGATTTTTATTTTTTTATTGTTCACACTAAAGCAAATACACTTTTCCTCTTTGCAAGCCTGATTTTGAAAGAGTCAGACCCTCACAATTATTTTATAGACAAAAGTTTATTGCTTTGGCTCAGGTGTTTTCCTGCCTTTGGGCATTGCTCTCTATTATTTTGCCAACTACACAGAAAAACAAGATGAATCCATTATGCTTATTTTGAATTGTTCAAAGTCAAGCTGTCTTCAAACAAAGTTTTCTGTTCCCTTCTACACTGCTAATTGAAATTTAAATGATAACAAACGTGATACTTTAATGTACACTTCCATTGAAACCAGTGAAAACAAGAGTGTCTGTTATTGCTTTTTAAAATGTTTTCAAGTATTTTCCTTGGCTATTTTCATTATTGCCTTTGTTCCAGCCTCTAATCAGGAACAGAGAGTTTCACAAAAAGATCTTTCTAAGGAATAGGATGTTAGTCAAAAATAGGTGTATAATTAAAGATTTTCATCACTTAAGAGATTGAATAGTTCAGAAGACATTTTGCTATAACTGATATGGTTCTTAAACTAAGTGAAATGCATGTAAATGTGACAGTTGTTCCAAACAATGATGATGGCTTATACTTTTCTGCTTCAATGAGATGAGTAACTTTACTGTAAATGAAACCTCTGGCAAGATTGGAGGGCATATAAATTTTAGGGTAGAAGGGTTAATGGTAGAAAGTCAAGAGAGATTCCATAAACAGCACTGGCTATCACTTATCAGTGAATTATACTTATGACATATGACTATATAAACATACATATGAATTGAGTGAGAAATGTGTGATTTACAAAATTGATTCAATGACAACTAAGGCCACAAAACACTTCCCTACATTTATGTAAACTATTATATCTAGTGAAGATTTAAAGAGTTTTAGAATATATATTTTAACATTTATGTAAAAATATTTATTTTTACCTGTTTATTTTTATTTTTGGAGGTTATGGGGTTTGAAATCTGGGTCTGGACACTTTCTCTCAACTTTTCAGCTCAAAGCTAGTGCTCTACCACTTGAGCCACTGCCAGTTTTTTATTGGCTCATTGGAGATAAGAGCCTCATGGACTTTCCTGCCTAGGCTGGTTTTGAACCATGATTCTCAGCTCTCTGAATCCTTAGTAGCTAGGATTACAAGTATGAACCACTGGCACCTACTTCAGAATTATTTTTACACATTTATGAAGTATGGAGTTGTAATCCCATTCATTTATATCTTGTGTAATGATCAAGCTATATCATATCCAATAGTTTCTGAGACATTTCTCTTTAGTGAGACTGCTCAAAACATTGTCTTTTGGCTATGATGAAATATCTATTCTTAACTATAATCACGTTGCTTCTTATGGTATACAATTAATATATTAACTTTTAGTCATGGAAGTCTGCTAATTAAAGTTATATAAAGTATGAATTGTAAAGAGAAAGAAATTCATGGTTCCATTACTTGTTTTAGGAAAACAATTATGCCTTTTGTTTTCAATTATATTTCTGTGAGAATGTGTAATATTCATTGATTTAACTGTTAAAATTGATAACAGTTACATTATAACAAGTTGATTCAAACTTGTATTTGAAAATTGCACACTTAACACAAATATACTTTCACTTTCTTCTACCACATAATTAAAATAACAGTAAGGCAAAGATTGGTGTTAGCGGCTCTTGTGTAAAATCCTAGAAACTCAGGAGGCTAAGACCTGAAGATTTTAGTTCAATGTCAGTACAAACAGACAAAAATGTGAAAATTTATCTCCAATTATCCAGCAAAAAGGAGAAGGTGAGGATGTGGCTCAAGGAACAGTGTCATCACCTATGAGCAAAAAAATACAATGGAGACCATTAAACATTGAGTTCAAGCCATAAAAATGGCATATACACAGAAGAAAACAATAAAAAGTACTATGAACATCAATAATGAAGACAAAATAGTAGAAAAGATCATGAGGAATGTTGAAATTCATGAGAGGGAAAAATAACAGTCTCATTTGTACAATCTCTTTGTACTAATTTGTGTTGAAACCTGGCTTTTGGGTAACATGTGAAAGAGTAGATTGTATAACCTGACATAGCAGACATTGCCTGTGAATATGCACCATCCCACTCTGCAAAAATTTAAACTCCTTCTT
Organism: Dipodomys spectabilis; assembly: GCF_019054845.1. Lineage (NCBI taxonomy): Eukaryota > Metazoa > Chordata > Mammalia > Rodentia > Heteromyidae > Dipodomys > Dipodomys spectabilis. The sequence goes on from NW_024871281.1 coordinate 243,666, forward strand.
GTTAATTTAAATAAAACCTCATGTTAGAGACTGTTTGATTCACATAGACAAGGGTCTTATTTTGACGCTTCAAACCAGAGCTTTTGTTTATAACCACTCCTGGTTTACCCCCGTTCCCTTGCCTTACTTAGCTAGCACCAAACCAAGTCTTTGAACTAGACCCCACTGCCTTAATCCCTCCCTTTCTCAAGCTACAACTCCTTTCACATGCTATCTATGTCTTAGCATTAGTTGTTTTCTTTCTAATCCCCACAGAAAACTCTTATATTCATGTAAGCCCACTATACATAACCTAGTTAGAAAAGGGATTAAATGTTTAGCATTGGCTGATGCTCTCATCTGTAGGTTTGCTCCCTAATAAATCTGTGCTACACTATCAGTTTTTTTCTCCATGGCCTTTGAATGTGACAAATGATTGATTTGGTTTGATGTAATCCCATTTACCCAGACTTTGATTTGTTGTGCTTCATGATCTTTGGAAGTTTTGACCTATGCCAAGGGGCCCTCATGTTTCCCCTAACCCTTCCTGTAACATTTTTTAAAGGTATCTTGACTTACATTGAGGTCTTTCATCAATTTGGAATCGATTCTGGTGCAAGGCGATATATAAGGATCTAACTTCAGTTTTCTGTGTACAGCCAATTCTACCAGCACAATTTTTTGAAGAGGCTGTCTTTCTTCCATCCTGTGTTTCTGTCTCTTTTATCAAAGATTATGTGCCTATAGGAGTGGATTCATTTCTGGGTCTTCAATTCTGTTATATTGATGGAATTCTGTGCTTTTATTGGAAAGAATGGCACTACCGCATTCCTGAGGATAAAGAGAGACTGGAAAAATGATATTTATTGAAATAAGACAGATCCAATTAAATATATGTTGCATTGTTTTCCACGTTTGTAATAACTAGAATATGTCCATAAATCTACAAGTTAATCCAGTAGGTAGTAAAAGACAAATAATTATACTTGGACATGATTAACTAACAGCACTCTAAGCATTCACATGGTGAAAACAAGGGAAGCTATTCTGAGGAAAGGATCACAATGACTCAATAACTATGTGCATATGACCATATTGCAACGAACTCTAAGAATCAATCATGCATGTGAAATACATATATCTGTATATAATTTTAATAGATGTCAGAAAATAGCCGATTTCCCTCTTATCTCAAAGCAAAATTCTAAGTTATACAAGATAGCTGGGGTAGAGCTCAGTTGGAGGACTATAGTAATATGTACAAAACCAGGTGTTCAGTCTCTAAGAACGCATAATAACTTAATAAATGGTAATAATAAAATAATTACTAGAAATAAATCCTTTCATGTTAGAGAGGCCTAAATCCTAAATCAGTATGCAAATTACTCTCAATTCTTGTATTCAATGACATGAAACTACAAGAATAAAAAGGAAATAGCTTTCCTTTTCTATCCTTTCCTTTAGTTTTCTGTCTTCTTCTCTTTTTTCCTTTAGCACTACTGGTGCTTGAAGTTGCTAAGGCTCTGACCACTTTAGATTATTTTTCAGATGAGGTCTTACTTTTTAGCCAAGCCTCTCTTGAGCAATAATCTCTTTCCTATGGCTTCCACAAATGTGAGATAACAAGGAAATTACACTATATCTAGCTTTCTTTGTTTTTGTAGTTTCTCACGATTTTTTTTTGTCATAACTGGCCCTGGATTTCAGTGTTCTAAAGTACTGCCTTCTAATTAGCAAGGTACATTTCATTCCACGTTTGGACTCATAATATTTTTCAATGTAAATATTCAATATTGACTTCTATTTTCTGTATATCTTTACATTCTATTGAGGTTAGTATGATTCTTTATGATGTTATAATAAGAACACAGAGAAATCCCTTGAATATTTTCCCAGTTCCTTTAAATATTTATAGGTATGATATGGTAAGTCGGATATTAATATTTCACAAGTACCTTATGCAAATTTCAGTTGTTTTAATTATTTTTGTGCAATATTAAGTCCAATATAATTTTATCAACTCTATATTAATATATCTTATTTACAGATACGTTTCTTTACCAAAAATGTGTCTGTCCCATGTTTCCCTTTTATAATTAAACCCACTACTCCTCTTTGTCCAAAACCTGTTTCATACTGGAAACCAACATATTTTTTTTGCTCTGACTTCTAGATCATGCAATAAATACGCTTTTAAGATTGCCATCAAATCTATGGTAGATTATTGACAGTTGTTGTATGCCTTCATATTGTATTGTATTCCCACGAGTTGCCTTTGGTTCTGTCATTATAGAATGTAGCATGATTCGTTTCCCATCACCTAAAGAAACCCTGAACTGATTTCCATTTCTTTGACTAGAGGAAATTATGCTGCTATAAACCTCTGTGTTTTGGCCGTTGGGTGAATGTAACATATTATTTCCATGAGACGAAGACTGAAGAGCTCAATTCCTGTGCTATACTGTGGGTGGTTGCATATTTCATATTCTAGGAAACTGTCAAAATGTTTTCAAAAGTAGCTTTCCCATTTGACATTCCTGCCAACATCCAGTTTCTCTGTTTCTTGATCGCATTTAGTATGGACATTATTGTATTATGTGAAGTAATTCTCATACATGTTTTATGATGTCATGTTAGTTTTAATGTGCATTCATTTGATTACCGATGATTATTTTCTTGTGCTTATTTTTCACAAGAAGTATTTTGATGTTGTCTAATTGATTTTTTTAACATTAGGTTTTGAGAGTTCTATGTAGACTCTAGATTTGAGTCAGTCTTCAGGTACAGGATTTGTAATTATTTTATCCTTACTATGGGCACGTTTCATCATCATCATCATTATCATCATCATCATCATCACTATTAGTATTACTACTATTACTTTTTTACATGTATGTATGGTCCTGGGGATTGAACTCAGGGCCCCTGAGATTTGTTGCATTTTGTTAACAATTTACCATTTGAGTCATGCCTCAGTTCTACATTTTTTACTGATTAAGCAGAGATAAGATTCTCAGGAACTTTATTTTGTGGGCTGCCTTCAAACAGCAATACTCAAATCACAGCCTTCCAAGTAGCTAGGATGTGATACATGAGCCACCAGCTCCAAACTTCTATTCACTACTTGTATATGAGATTTTACAGACTAAATTATTTTAAACTTTTATTGAGTTTCACTATATCAAGTTTTCCTTTCCTATAATTTTAATGCCATATTTAAGTATGCTTCATCTCCAAAATTGTCAAGACATCTTCCTTTACTTTATATTTACATCACTTTTTTGTTTTATATGCCACCTTCAAAACCTGCTTTAAGATAATATTTGAAAAAATTGCTATATTTAAGTCAGCATTCACTTTTTAATTCTCCCCAATACTGTCTAATCTATCACCACTATTAAAGAGAATGTCATTCCACAAGAGATTGGTTTTACACTTTTATAAAATATTCCTTGATAATATTTATGTGGTTCTAATCTGGTGCCCTAGATACCCATTGAGCTATATAATCTTTCCTCTACAAATATGACAATTTTACACTAACAGCTTTAATATTGGACAGAGAAATATATTCCAGTTTATATTCCTTTGTCAATGAATCAAAGAATGTTGGTCAGGTGTTTTAAGAAATTGTCAAAAACTTATAAATAAAATTGTGAAGCTGGGTGCTGATGGCTCATGCTTATAATCCTTACTGCATAGGAGGCTGAGATCTGAGGATTGTGGTTCAAGTCCAGCTGGAATGGGAATGTCTGTGAGACTCTTATAGCCAATTAACCACGAGAAATCTAGAAGTGGCAAAGTTGCTCAAGGGGTAGAGCACTCACTTTGAGGTGAAGAGCTGAGGCACATTACCCAGGCCCAGATTTTAAGCCCCAAGAATGACCCCCAAAAAAGGGAGAGGGGGGAGGAAGCGGGAGACAATATGCATCCTCCAATCCATAAAAATTGTATGTCTCTATTTATATAGAATTTAGTCTTTATATTCAGCATGGTATAATTTTCAATGATGGTGGGTGAACAAAACTGAAATACATTTTGACGATGTGTGGAGATAACACAAATATATTCACAGAAAACCATTGAAAAATAAAGGGCTATGGGAATGGAGAAAGACAGAAACAGATTAATCAGGCCCTTGATAAATATGTGAGTGTGCAAAATATTTCAATACGATTTCTTCGTAAAATTAATATACACCAATTAATAAATATCTTCCAAAGGCATTGGTACTCAAGTATGACATAAAGGATAAATACAGATTCTGTAGTGAAATGAAACAATGATAGATGTGAAAATACATAATTATAATAATTGTGTAAACAAACTAAGAAATTTAGTCAACAGTCGGTGGGCTCATGGCTTATTAGAATAGAATGCCATTGGTGTCTAAGATAATACTAAAATTTTAGACTTGAGCCTATATTTAAGACGGCTTAATGCTAAAGTCAATAAAGGACATGTTTGGCAAATAAAGTAAAATGATAGCTTATGGACAAATGAAAATATTAATATACATATATGTCTATATACATGTATGTATACATCTGTATATTCATTTATGTGTATACATAATAGTTATTTGTATATATACACATACAAGTATGAATATATGCATACGTACACATAGTATGCATACATAAACGCTTATTTACAGAGACTTGAATCAGAAATATATTAAGAGCATATTAAGGCCAATGAAAAACATTACCTTCCTGACTAAGTCATCAAAAAGTCCAAATACATATCTCTGTAATAATATATCAACAACCACATAACATATGGAAAGATCATAACATACCTAGACATTGCATACATATAGAGATTAGTGGAAATAAACAAATCCTCAAAGAAACAACTACCCAATAAATAAGTGGGCTAAAGACTTAAAGAGAAACTTCTCTGACGAAGAAAGAAGGATGGTCAATAGACACATAAAGAAATGCTCAACCTCCGTAGCAATAAAAGAAATGTAAATAAAATAAATGTAAATAAAATAAATGTAAATCAAAACAATATTAAGATACCACCTCACCCCAGTTAGAATGGCAAAAATCAAGAAAACTAATAACAATAGATGCTGGAGGGAGTGTAAACTTGTTCAACCACTTTGGAAAGTAGTATGGAGGTTCCTCAAAAGACTCCACATAGAGCTCCCCTATGACCCAGCAATCCCACTTTTGGGCATTTACCCAAATGTTCACAAACAAGACCACACTAAAGCTACCAGCACAACTATGTTTATTGCAGTATTATTTACTATAGCTAAGATATGGAACCAACCCAGATGCCCCTCAGTAGATGAATGGATCAAGAAAATGTGGTATAGGTACACAATGGAATTCTATGCCTCCATCAGAAAGAATGCCATTGCCCCATTTGTTAGGAAATGGAAATACTTGGAAAAAAATTATATTAAGTGAAGTAAGCCAGGCCCAAAGAAACATAGATCCCATGGTTTCCCTCATTTGCAAAAGTTAGTATGTGTATGAGTCCAGCAGAAAAGGTCAGATAAGATAATGTTAGGAAAATGAACCCTAAGATATGTATTTAAATGTTTTTTTCCTTTCATGCATTTGTTTCTAATGATGTATATGATTATTTCTTTGTTGCTTTGTATGTCCCTCCCCGACAGTATAACCCCTGCTTTCACTGTATTTGATGTCGGTATAATTTGTGGAGGGGAAGGGGAAAAACCAGTCGTTTAAATAAGGATACAGGTGGACCTGTTGCAACAATGAGAAGTACAAGTTGTCATGTCGAAAACGAACTTTACAACTTTGGTGGAGGTGTGGGGGGAGGTTTGGTTGGGGGGGGAAGGCTTGGAAGGGATAGGAAGGGAAAACAAAGGAGGAGGCTACAATGCTTGATAAGAAATGTACTCATTATCTTGCCCATGTAATTGTAACCCCTCTGTACAGTTTTTTCACAATAAAGAAAAGATACAACAATTAGGTCTGCACAACCACTATGAAGAAATTGGAATCCTTATACATTGGTGTTTAGCACTTAAATGATATAGTCAGTTTTTAAACATACTGACAATCTTTAAGATATTATACATATAGTTGCTCTATTATCCAGCATTTTGAATCATAATTTTATATACAAAACAGATTTCAACACATGCCCAATGAGACACATGTACAAGAATATACATAGCAAAACCTTTTACAACAATATAAAATAAAATATTGAAATGCCCATTGAGGACGTTATACAATTATACACATGCATACAAAACAATATTGTCTATCCTTGAGAAAAATTTACATGAATTTACTTGGGAAACACTAATATTATATGGGAGAAATGGATAAAATAAACTTCATTTTCTAATTGAATTAGCTTTTTAAAATTGTCACATCTGTAGTGGTAGACTATGAAGTAATGATTGGTCAATGGGTGGTAGGTTGAAATGATCACAGGAAGTAACTACTAATAAGTATTGGAGTATTTTGAGAGGGTTGTGATGATAAAATGTTCTAGAACTCAAAGTGATGTTCATAGTCCATATCTAACTTTCTATGAATCATTGTACTTTATCGAAGAATTACAGTTTGCATTTGCATTAACCTTAGGAAAATTTTAGAATAGTAGTGGGTGAATCTGAGTGATATTTTAGAAATTAAAATCACAGAATTCTGTAATGCATAAGTTTCATACGTTGATGAATCAATAAAATATGATCTGTTGCATATCCTCTAAGTGACTATATATGATATTGTGAGTCAGTGAATATTCTACAAAATTATGCAAATTGAGGGATGAGTTAGGATTGAGAAGGATGAGGGAAAATGATGATCAAGATACATTGTACTGGGCTGGGAATGTGGCTTAGTGATAGACTTAATAGTAGTGTGAAGCCCTCAGTTTTTTTCCTCAGTACTACATAAACAAAAAATTCTGGAATTGGCACTGTGATACAAGTTGTAGAGTGCTAGCCTGAGGAAAAGAATCTCAAGGACATTGCCCATTGTCAAGAGCCTAAGTTCAAGACCCAGGACTGGCCAAAAAAAAAAAAAAGGAAGCATTGTATTAAGACAGGCACTAGTGCTTCATGCCTGTAATCCTAAATATTCAGGAGGGTGAGGATTGAGGTTTGAAGCCATCCCAGGCAGGAAAGTCTGTGAGATTCTTATCTCCAGTTAAATCTCAGAAAAATCTGAAAGTGCTACTGTTCCTCCAGTATTAGAGTTCTAGTGTTCATCCAAAAGAGCTTAGGGGTAGCGCCCAGACCCAGAGTTCAAAACTCATGAGAGAAAAAAGAAAAACAAAATAACTCACTAAACACTATTTATAAACTGCATGGTCAAACAGCAACCCCCAATCTCGTACTTAAAGTTAATTAAAATTATGATTAGAATAAAATACAAGTCATTTTAGGCACAAAATATAGATAGAATTCAAAGGTTGTTTACAGGAGCAAAGTAAATTTTTTGCCTCTTGTTGAAGTACATGTGATATTTTAAAGTTGATTTGCCCTACCTTCATATTAATTTAATCAATCATTTCATTAAGGCGATGTTGGTCAGATTTTTTTCCAGTAAATCTTATCCCTTATAATAAATGAGAGCATGCTATGTCAGTCTCCTATTAATATGACAAAATATTTTATAAAACCAACCTAAAAGGAAGACAGATTAATCTTGGCTTCTGATTTTATACATTTCAGTTTATGTTTCTTATCCTCATTGCTTTGGGTGGGTGGTGGCACAGTACCCCGTATCAGGAACATGCGATGGAGTATGTGAATTTATGGAAGCGAGGAAGTAAAGAAGAGGAGGAAAACGAGTGGGAGAGGGAGAAAAAAGAGGAGGAGGAGAGGTAGAGGAAGAAGGAAAGGGAGAAGGAGACAGAGAAGAAAAAGAAGGAAGAGGAGGAAAGGACTTTGATTTTATTTTCCTCATTGATCACAAGTCCTCAGTTACTAAATCTCTACAACTGTGTCGACTTGAAAATGTTCACCACCTCTTTATGGCAGCATAGTGAAAACTAATTATTAATCTCAATCCTTTATGATTTCACATTTAATTTCTAGAGTGGTGGGTAGATATTTCTGTACAATTGTGATAACTTCTGTTCCTAAATATTTACTTGAATTAATCAGAGGAGATATTTGGCTTGGAGTTGGTTAGGTTATACAATTGCTGGAGAGACCAATGAAATATTTTGAGTGCAAATACATTTTATTTAACAGATAAGGAAGCGTCAAGATATTTCATTTTTTATCTTCAAAAATGACTATTACATCTAACTCATTATGACTTGAATTATTCATAATTTTATGGCATTTTTATTCAAGTTTTTTTCATCTATAGTGAGGTTCATTCTTTCAAGTTGAAGAAAAATGAATACTATCACTTATATAGAGAGTAGGTATAATATGATTTTCCTGCTATTCAACAATAAGTTATATTCAGAACTATAGGAATAATTGGATAAGTCATGTAATATCTTGCTTTAGTTATCTCATATTTAGATTGATTCAATTTCTAAAAATCAGTGTTGACATAAAATACATGAAATTAACCTCTGAAATGACTTGGTACTTGAACCTCAGAAATACATGACCAGTACCTAAGATTTCTGCATACTCAAGAATTATATGAATCTACATTTTTATGTCAAAAAATTTCAGGGTAAAAAGAATAGAAAATCATGTAGCCACAGTAGATAAAATTTAATGTTAATGACAATTTGCTTCATTCAGCCTGACAGAGCCTATTGATTTTACCTTACATGAGACATTTGATTAATGTTCCTTTTGTAGCTTTTGAACAATAAAGTATTTCAATTTGTCCAAAGATTCTGTCATTTAAACCTTCGAGTATAGATTTTTTCATAAAAATGAAAAGTATTTTTCCACAGTGCAGGTTCAGATTTAATAACTAAATAAATATCTAAATGTTAATTTGTCAAATTGACCTCTGGAATTCAAATAACAAGAAATTTGTTTTATTTTTAGATATATTATATCTAAAAGCTTCTAATCCTGGGTATTCTGGAAGCTGGGGTTAAAAGCCAGCCTTGGCAAGAAATTTTGTGAGACACATCTCAATCACACACACACAGAGAGAGAGAGAGAGAGAGAGAGAGAGAGAGAGAGAGAAAGCCAGAAGTGGAGTTGTGGATCAAATGTTAGGACACTATCCTTGAGTGAATAAAACTAAGGGATAGGCCTTGAGTTCAAATTACAAGAGCAAAACACACACAAACACACACACACACACACGCACACACACACACATACACAGAGAGACACGTACAATATTATGTCTAAATTCTTATTTTAGTTTGAAGAAATAAACAATATCACGAAAAGTAATATTTGTTACATATACTGCAACTTTTGTGAAGTGGTTTTTAGTAAAATTTGTTTTAAGATATAGCATAGGTTATTAAAATTAATGTTAATCTAGTTAATAGTCGTAATTCCTCATAACACCTTGGAGTACAACATTTGGTATTTCTTCTATAGTCTTAAGAAGTATTCTGAGTAAACGAAAGAAAGGAAGAATGGAAGAATGGAAGAAAGAAAGAAAGAAAGAAAGAAAGAAAGAAAGAAAGAAAGAAAGAAGAGAGAGAGAAAGAGAGAAAGAAAGAAAGAAAGAAAGAAAGAAAGAAAGAAAGAAAGAAAGAAAGAAAGAAAGAAAGAAAGAACGAAAGAAAGAAGAGAGAGAAAGAAAGAAGAGAGAGAAAGAAAGAAGAGGGAGAAAGAAAGAAGAGGGAGAAAGAGAGAGGTAGGGATGGAGGGAAGGAGGGAGAAAGGAAAGAAGAAAGAAAGGAAGGAAGGAAGGAAAGAAAAAATGAATGAAGGAAGGAAGGGACAAAAACAATTTAATTTATAAAATCTGCTATTTAGCCGAACATAAATTTCATGTAAGTTAACCCTTTAGTAAATGCAAGTTTGTAATTGTCACTTCTCTGCCTGTTCTCTATGCATGAATGAAACTAACAAATGAAGGATCAGAAATAACCAAGTGAATATGTTTTTCATCTGTAGTAAATATGTACACAAAGCTTTTTCTCATTTTCTATACATCATCAAATAACTATTTACAAACAATATAAATTTAGTTATAAATATTCTAAAAATTGATGCAACCAAAGGATGTAAATGTATTATATAATGTGAACACTAGTATTTATAATACTAATAATATTACAATCCTCATGTTATATTAATTATAACAATTATGCATTTTATCAGAGAAATTAGCATCCTCTAATTTTGGTGTCTGTGGGAGTCCTAATAGCAGACCTTATTAAAATCAAAGGAGATCTGTATTTCTGAAAGCAATTAACTCAATGGAGATTGTTCAAATACATCAGAAGGGCCTTAGAAAGGTCACACCATATTTACATGATTGCCCTTGATGTAGTTCAAGAGCCACAAAACAATCATACTTCGCTTTGCAATCACTATAATTATTCCCATTGTAAGAAGAATCATTCACATACTTTACTTGTTATAGGTTTGTCCTTAAGTTATTATTTTCTATGAAATAATATCAAAATGATAAACTACACTGAGTTAAAGCAAAAGTTGCACAACATATTGGACGATGTAACTCCTCCCAAATACACATTTTGAAATTGTATTCCCCTGTCTGGTGACATTAGAATCACCCTTTCAGAGATGACCCTGAAATAATGATCCTGATAAAAGAGGCCCAATATAACTACTCTGCCATGTGAACATCCAGCAAATAAAGTATAATGAACTAGAAAGTAGACCCCCATAAGACAAGGAATTGATTTGAATAACCATTTTTATAATCAATGTTCAAGCTCCTAGAGTATGAGTAATATACTCCTGATGTTTTTAAGCCACTTACTTTGAAGTATTCTCTAATAACAGCCCAATGGTTGACAAAAAGCAAAGTAGTTTTGATTTAAATTTCAAATTTTCAGAAAAAAAGATTCATAATGTTTTATAATTTGAATTTTATTCTCCAAAACTCCAGGTTAAAAGTATTTTTAAATGGGAATTGAATTGATGTGCAACTCTCTATTCAACTATCATAATTAATTTTTTGAATATTTTAATATCCCTAAGTAGTTGTACAAAGGAGTTGCCATTCACTGAAACAGTTTATGGATGCAGTGCATCTTGGTCAATGTCACCCCTTTCAATATCCTCATCCACTCGTCCCAATCAACCCGAGTCTTTACGTATCTCAGTATAATGTTATGCAATTACTTGCCATTTAACAAAGCAGTTTATGTGTACAATGTACCTGGAATTGTGTTACCACTTCAACATCTTCACTCCCATTTCACACTACCCCTTGCTTTGTATATTTCAATTCTGGGAAGTATGTAATAGTTTAATGCCTGTATTCTATCCTTTTCCCTTTCAATTTACTACCCCTCTCACATTGCCCCCCATTGTCCTCTCTTGCAGTACACATTTACTGGTATTTATTTTGTGGGGCTTTGACTCAATCTTTTAAGAGAATAATAACAGTATTTTCACTCTCCATAGACACTGATACTTGAGATAATTCATTTGTACCTGTTTGTATACCATCCAGTATGTTTAACCCCCACAGTATAACCCCCGCTTTCACTGCATTTGATGTTGGTATAATTTGTGGAGGGGAAGGGAAAAAACAAATCATTTAACTAGGGATACAGGTGGACCCATTGCAACAATGAGATGTACAAGTCGTTATGTCGAAAAACAACTTTACAACTTTGGTGGAGGGGGGAGGATCAGGTGGGGAGAGGTGGGGATTGTATGGGAAGGGATGGGAAGGGGAAACAAAGAGGAGGCAACAATGCTTGATAAAAAATGAACTCGTTATCTTTCCCATATAATTGTAAGTCCTCTGTATGGTATTTTAACAATAAAATTAATTAATTAATTAAAAAACAATTTTACATTTATAAGAACCTTCTATCTACCACAAATGAAGAAAATCATGCAACCGAGGTTTCTCTGAGTGCAGTTAATTTCACTGAATATTATTATTTCTAAGTATTTCATTTTCCTTAAGAATGGTGCAGTATTATTCTTTATGATGGAATAATGGAATTTGATTATTTATATATATGTATATATGTGTATATATACATACATATATACTTATTAATAGGGATCAATAAAATTCTATATATGTCTTGTATATATATGTACATATGTACATATGTATGTATGTATGTATGTATGTATATATGTGTGTGTGTGTGTGTGTGTGTGTGTATATAGGTTGCCTGATTTCCCTCATTTGTTGTATTAGAATGTGCCTATAATTCTACAAGTAAACACACTTGGATGGTAAAAGAGAAAACATTAGACTTGGACAAGATAAATTATATGTGATTCCAAAAATTTATACAGTGAGATCAAAGGAGGAAGTCCTTTGGAGAAGATCACAAAGGCTCAATAGCTATATGAGTATTATCATATAAAATAATATTCAGCAAAATTATATCCAAGAAATGATAATGAGAGTTTTATTATTTTGCTTTTTCCTCCTATCTTCTGTTGCTGTTTTGATTTTTGTTCCTTTGGTCTTATATGTAAGTTTGGAAAGGGCAAGGGGAAACACAGACATGGTGGGGCAAAGGGTGAACAAATGTAGCAGTGCTACTCAATAAACACTACATTGAAAAATGAACTATACAACTTATGGGAGAGGGAGGTTGAAAGGGTAAATCTGGGAGAACATCAGGGAAGAGGTGAGACTGTTCAAAAGAGTGTCCAATATCTGATTATGTAATTGTAACCCTTCTGTACATCATCTTTTTTTATTTGAAAATGCTTTAAAGAAGTGGTACAATTACATGGGCAAGATATGAGTACATTTATTATCAAGCATTGTCGCCTCCTCCTTTGTTTCCCCTTCCCATCCCTTCCCATCCTCCCCGCTCACTGAATCCACCTCCCTCCCTCCCCTCCTCACCAAAGTTGTAAAGTTCGTTTTCGACAAATCGACTTGTACATCTCATTGTTGCAATGGGTCCACCTGTATCCCTATTTAAATGATCTGTTTTTTCCCTTCCACTCCACAAATTATATCAACATCAAATAAAGTGAAAGCAGGGGTTATACCGTTGGGGAGGGACATACAAAGCAACTAGGAAATAATCTTATAAATATGTTGGAAACAATTGCATAAAAAAAAACATTTGAATACATATCTTAGGGTTCACAAATTAAAAATGGACTTCATAAACAGGCTAGAGTAGGTATAAAAATATTAGATAAAATAGGCTTTAAATCAAAATTGGTATGAAAGTAAAAAGAGACAAAAAACGGTATTAAATATTGACAAAGAAAGCTCTCCATCACGGGGATATAACAATTCTAAATATCAATGCCCTGAATCCTAGAGCTCCCAAGTTCATCAGACAAATGCCACTTAAGTTAAACATATGCATACATCCAAACACATTGTTGGTTGTTTGAACACATCATTCTTACCTCTGGATAGGCCAGCCAGGTAAAAACTTAGCAAAAAAAATCTTCAGACTAAGTAACTGTAATGACAATATATTCCTAGTATATAACTAGTATATATCTACAGAAGTTTTCACCTAGCAGCATCAAAATATATATCTCTTTCAGGAGCCCATCAAATGTTCTCCAAAATATATATCTTCAATCACAAGGAAAATCTGTGAAAATTCAAAAATAAAAATGAAATTACTCCTTGTACCCTGTCAGACTATGTTGGGACCAAATTAGATATTGACATCAAAAGGCATCACAGAAAATTCTGAAACTCACAGAGACTGAATAACACATTGCTAAATCATCAGTGAGTCACTGAAGAGATATGGAGGGAAGTTCCAACGTTTATGGAATTCAGTGGAAATGAACACACAAAATACTACCTCCTCTGGGATACAACAACACAGGCAATACTCAGAAGAAAATTTATAGCTTTGAGTACGTACAGCAATAAATTAGAACAATCTTGATTCAGCACTAATGGTGCACCACTAGGTACTTGAAAAACAAGAACAAGCCAAACCAAAAACCGGTAGACAGAAATACTACAAATTAGATTAAACCAATAAATAAATCAGAGTTTCAAAAAAACATACAAGCAATCATAATTGACTTTTATCTACTAGTAACTCACAAATTCACTCAATGAATGTCAATGTAGCTATTTTCAGAGATAGACTCAACCAGCTCAAACCAGTGAACAAAAAACTTCTAGAACTCTAAGAAGCAATATTCTGTCTGACTTAAAAAAATTTCTCTGTTGTTATTATTAAGGTGATTTATAGAGGGATTACAATTACATGAGTCAGGTAATAAGTACATTTCCTTTTATGAAATATCTTTGGTTCCCTCACTTGCTCCTAGTCCCTCCCTCCTGTCCCTATCCAATTGTAAAATAGTTTACTTTCACCAATGTTCAATGAACTCCACTGCTGCAATATTTCACTCTTTTCCCTAAAGCTCTGTGCCTACCCCTCACCTTCCTGAAGACGTACAATGAATATACCAGACATAAGATAAAGACAGAATTATCACAAACTATAAAGAACAACAAACACAAAACAAAAAAGGAGACTTCTGTTTCCATGTCTCATCGTTTGTTTGAGTATGTATATCATGTTATATAAATATAATTGTTTTAATCATAAAGTCATTTCAGGGACTAAGGTATGATAACTTACAATGTTGCTTTCTATTTAATAATGCTTTTTATTTTAATATTAAATTTGTAAGTAACACAATTCAAGTCCTAGTGAAATTTGAAGGTTCGGGTTTAAAGTTAAATTTTCAAAATGTCTAAGAGTTCCATTTTGGCAACCAAAATGAAAACTAGGGATGTTTTTTCCACAAGAATGTCATTATTTCATGTGTAATAAAAGTAAATAAATGTAATATTAATCCAGTGGAAATTAGAAATCAAATACTTTTGCAATGAATCAATTCCATAGATCATGAGATCTATTGATAAAATTAATAACACTAGTAAAGATGGTTTTTAGACATAACTTCTTGTACATCTCATTGTTGCGATGGGTCCGTCCGTATCCCTATTTAAACAATTTATTTTTTCCCTTCCACAAATTATACCAACGGGGAGATGGGAAGGGATGGGAAGAGGAAAAAAAGGAAGAGACAAAAATGTTTGATAAGAAATGTATTTATTTCCTTGCCCATGTAATTGTAACCCCTCTGTAGGGTATTTTCACACTTTAAAATTTTATATATATATATATATATATATATATATATATATATATATATAACTCAGGACTGGGAAAAAATATTTTAAGAGAAAAAATTCAATACAACTTGTTTTAAGTAGATTACTTAAGACAGGAAACAAGTGATAATTTTCTTTTCTAGGTGGTTTATATAAAAATCATACCCAAAGATTCAAGAGTTCTGTGTGCTTAATACGTGTCAATTTACACATATACTTGACTCATCTCAACACTATATGAAGATAACTGAAAATAGGACTAGAATAAAAAACATCACTGAAATGTTTATTTTATGAATGAATATGTCTTTTTATATCTCTTTATTTTATTTGAAAAATCTGGTAATTTATTTAAGTTACATCAACAATAATGAGAAATAAACAGCCTCTAGCTCCTTAAAAGACAATCAATAAGACAAAAAGGGAACAACAAAGAAGAATATTGAACCTCATTTTGCACGTGGTCTTTGTATATTGTGGTGCTTTGTAATTGTAGATTATGTGCCTATCCCATGGATCTGGGCTCAAATCACTAGGGCTACTGGAAGAAAATTTCAAAATCCAGAGCACCTAACACAGCTGTGCAGTTGTTTGTGGGTTTCACTACAGTAGCAGCTGGGCATGTACTGTACAAGGGAAATAATATTTGTGCTTTGCAGGCAAGAATGTGATGAAAAGCATACTGTTATCTTCTTAGATGAATATGAAGACTACACTTTAAAAGCTTACTAAATCATAGGCCTTTTAAAGAACAGTGCCATTTTTAAGGAACGCTAGGTAATTCAAGTCCTTCATTCCACCCACAAGCATTGCTGCCATTCACAACTTATTGCCAAAGTGAACTTCCGGTTCTTTTTGATATTTCAAATGGCTTAAGAGTAATATAAACAATTATTCAAGTTGTTGAGAAAATTTAATTTAGAATAATCAAACAAGTCAGAATCAACTCCAAAGCATAACCTTTAGGAAAAATGAACTAAGGAATATGGCATGTCCTTTGTAATTTAATATTAGACATTAGGGCAAAATGCCAGAAACAGACTATGCAAGGAAAAAGAAGTTTTTGATAAGATATATAAAAGATTACACAGGGAAAAGTAATTTTACCTACACTTTCTATTATATGATAACATAATTTTGTCTGCTAATCAGAGAGACTCAAAATTATTTTTAATTATGATATGAAAAATGCATTGTCATAAATGAATTAAATCAGGGAGTAGATGGTACAGGAGCTGGGTGATTCCGTTAAATATTCTCATTATTTTGAATGATCTGGTATTTTTATATGTGTGGAATTATGAATGTATTTTATGTCTGGGCAGGAAAGTTTGATTATTAGATGATTGATACCCAATTTTAAGAACCTAACCTGAGTCAGAGTGGTAAATATGTATATGTGCGTGTGTGTGTGTGTGTGTGTGTGTGTGTGTGTGTGTGTGTGTGTGTGTGTGTGTTTGGAAGCATGTATTTCAAAGGAAGAATGTTATTTTCCTCAAGGTATATACTTAACTGTATTAGTTATACTACATTAATGACAGCAGGTAAAAGTAATTAACATTTTGGGTCATATGTTTATGTTTCTATGATTGCACGAACAAACTAAAAAGTTATGTTTGGTTTATGAGTTTTGTGGAAGGTCAGCTGAAAGTATAAACATTTGGCATCTTGAGAAAGCTATCAATGGCAATCATTTCAGTGTAGATCAGTTTTAGACAACACTTGCAAGGATATATAATCCTATATGAAAATTCAACATTTATTGATTTTCCAAAGCTACACTATCCTATAAATTCATAGAAAAACAAGTTAAATTATGGAAACACAAAAGTAATGTGATTATTTATTGCTTACAGTTTCACACTTTAGTTTTGTCAAATCAAAATACCATTTATTTCTATTGTATAGGAAGGAAAACCTTAAATATTACAGTTTGTGCCATATTTCACATTGGGAAGTTTTATCAGTATCAATAAGTTTATTTCTTTTGGTTCTGCTTTCCTATTCATAATTCTGTTTCTCATAATAGTTTTCTAAGGATTTTTTATTTCTCCCAGTTTGGGGCTTGAACATAACTCATGCTCAGTTTGCTAACAAGAGTTAGTCTACCATTTGAACCATGCCCCCGTCCAGAAATTTTTATAGTTAATTGGAGATAGAACCTCATGAACTTTCTTACCCCACTGAAAACCATTATCCCCCAAGTCTCATCCTTCTTAATCACTAGCATTATAGAGATGAGTCATGGGCCCCAACAGGCAATGACTTTTCATGTCTTATAGATTACACATGTTTGCTAGTAATTATAATAATAAACTAGCAAAGATTGAGTAGCATTAACACTGTAAATACATTTCCTCTGAGTTGGTGGAACTAAACCTCCAAGATCAGAGTTGCTTCTTCTGAGTCCTCTTTCCTTGGCATATTCAAAACCTTCTGCTTCTCTTGGAGGAGACTTCAACTTAAATGCTACCTTTGAGATTCTGTTTCAAAATGCAGTCACTTTTTAAGGCATTGGGTTTTTTATCATAGGAAAGATTTCAGTATGACAGTATCCAACACATAATATATTACTTAATGGATAGGAAAAAATCTCTAATAGGAAATTATTTGGTTTGGGCATGAAAGTTATGGCATGTTTTTTAAAAATAGCAAAAGAAGTAAAGATTTCATTAGAGGTTGTAAAATGAGTATGAAGTCTTGACATTAGACATGCCAAATTCTTACCCTGGCACTCTCGTAAATGCCTAGTGTTACTGGAGGATAGAACTCCAAACCCTATATTTGTGAAACAGCATCTCTACTACTTCCATGCCTGCAGACTGTAATTGGATTGCTTATTTTGAGGTAATATCACTATGCCTGGACCTGCTTGGACTGTGGTCCTCCTAACACAAGCAAAACACTTTGTACCCAGCAAATGCTTTCTGGAACTTCTTTTTTTTGTCTGGGCTTGTCTGGAACTGGACTTCTCTAATCTCTGTTTTCTAAGCAGATAATATTACAGGTTTAAGCCACTTTATTCAGTAAAAGTATACAATTTCAAAATATCTTGATATTGCCTATATAATTTTCTCCCTTTTTGTTTAGTACTCTGAGTTGAAAACATTGGCTTTCTTGATATACAGAGCTTTGTTTTGATTGGAATCCCATCACAAACAACAAAAAAAAAATCTCCCAAAATTTTATGTCAAAAATCATGGAAAAGAAGGCTTCCAGTTGGAAAAAAATACTGATCCTTAAGTTATAATTGCAGTATATTTATAATGTTAGTCAATGCTTTCTGAAGTATGAGAAGAGAACGAAGGCAGAAATGTGAAAGTTGTCAGGTCTCTGTAGAATTTCTGTAGTTGTCACTTCATGTTATCTTTCTTCCTTAAGGCTTGATTTATTAAAACCCTCTGGAGGCTGGGAAGGTGGCTCAATGGTAGAGCGCTTGCCTTGCATGCCTGAGGCCATGGGTTCGATCCTCAGCACCACATAAGCACAAATTAAAAAGGCAGAAGTGGCGCTGTGGCTCAACTAGTAGAGCACTAGCCTTGAGCTGAAGAGCTGAGGAACAGCACCCAGGCCCAGAGTTCAGGCCCCACGACCGGACCCCCCAAAATAATATGAAATAAATAAACATAAAATAAAACCATCTAGGTGGATATTGGTTGGACTAATTGGTATACATACCCAGGAAATGAAGCAAAGTTTAGAAGGCTAATGGTTTGGTAAATAAAGGAATGATGAGAATGAGCACAGATATTGTCACAGAATGAGCTGACAAGGTTCAATTTCTGAACAGCAAAACAAAGCAGTTTCAAGTCGATAATCCACATTGGAACATATATAGATACATACACATATTTTATACATATACACACATACATGAAAAAGTAAATCTCCAGTAGAATATAGAGAAATTTGGTGTGACAAGTGTTAAACTATATTAAACTGGTTGCAGGAAAAGTACAATAAAATATCAATAGTTTAGCATAGATTTCCATAGATTTGTAAAGGATGAAAATTCTTCCTTCATTTTATGCTTTAAAAATACCCTTAGCATGTTTTAAGTTTTTTTTATATTGTAGTTGGAGGATCTATATAATACTGAGAATTGGAATTTCATAAAATATGCAACATGTCTAGGCCAGCTTGAATAGGAACGTTCATTAGATTCTTATTTCCAATTAACCACCAGGAGAAATGAAGTTCCAGTTCAGATTTTATGTAGAGAACTGGCCTTGAACACATAAGCACCATCCAGGCCCTGAGTTTAAGCCCTAGGATCTACAGAAACAAAAACACAAAATACAACATGGAGTTATATATTTTATAATGAAATACATTTTTATATACTCTACATTGTTAGAAAGATTAGACTTTTTTATTAGCGTTAAACCTACCTTAATAAGTGATAATGTCCATTTATTAAGCAGAAAGTCTTACTCAGATTTACAAGTTGGAAAGTTTCAGTGTATGTTCAGTTGGTTTTATTGCTTTGGGGGGCTGTGACAAGACAATGTCAAGGTGGGTCGTACGTCAAAGAGAAATGTTTTTGACCTAGAATGATTAAAAGATAAAAGAAGAAAGTAGATGAGAGTCCATGTTCTCATAGGTTTCACTCTGAAGAAAATAATCTCCAGAAGAACTATTCAGGCATTCTTCACAGTATGGGAGAAAAGGGAAAGTTATTTTTCTTTAACACATAGGACTTTCTGGGGCATTCTAAATTCAAATGGCAACATCTTCACCAATGGTAGTAACTTGCCCAGGGGTGAAAGCAACTAGATATTGCTATAAATTCTAATCAGATCTCAGCAGACTAAATATTTTATGGAATTCCTATTAAAATGTTTTCTTGCAGACTGACTGGGTCTTCATACTGCACATGTGTATATCTGTGTGTATGTGTGTATGTTTGTAAACACACATAAGCTAATAATAAACTAATTTAGCAATGTAACAAATAAAACTATTAGTATGGCCTTTTGTTTTCCTTCTCATACCATGAAAGCCTGCCACAATTCCTAATCAGATCCAAGATTCAAACATTAATGATGTCCAAAAAGTTCTATATGTATGTACATCCATGTACATCCACCTCATTTAAGACGGCAATGGTATATGAAAATTTTAAGTGTTCCAATTACATTGTCACCAAAGAAACAACGTACAATATTTCCTTTAAAAATATCTAGGGATGGGAAAGTGGCTCAGTGATAGAGCGCTTGCCTTGCATGCATGAGGCCCTGGGTTCGATTCCTCAGCACCATATAAGCAAAAAGAAAAAAGCCAGAAGTGGCACTGTGGCTCAAGCGGTAGAGAGCTAGCCTTGAGCTGAAGAGCTGAGGTACAGCACCCAGGCCCAGATTTCAGGCCCCACAACTGGCCTCTCTCCAAAAAAATATATGTATATCTAGATTGTAGAAAACTTCAGCCAGAAAATTGAAGGAGTATACATTGTAGGATTTAATTTAAATATTTAGTCACTGAAATGGATATTCTATATCCACAATTAAAGGCCTTTTAAATTACATAATTGCGAACCTCATCTATTACCATCTTCTGTGAAAGACAGTCCTTGCTGAAAACAAACCAAACGTGGTAAATCAATTAAAATGTATGCCATTGTCAAATGCTGTTGTTCTAAAGCATGGAAGTGACAGAGCAATTAATGCCAGTGAACAGCTGGTTCTATGGAGTATGGAAAGTGATTACTTCGTACTCTAGGTGGAAAAATCCACAGACATTTCAGGTTGTGCTTCGTTCTAGGCATTTGTGAGATATATTTTGGAAAGCAGGATGAATGAAAGTATGTTGTTTTATACAGATTTTCTGGCTGACACACCAGGGAAAAAAATGAAATGTTTCAACTGAAAAGACAGACAATAGGGTGGGTAAGATGTGATATGCAGCTTTAAATACAGACTGAAGCAAACCAAAGAATGCGAATTTTTTTTCCTTAACAAATGCTTTCTGGGTATATTGTGCTATACGCTATAATGATGAAATGATCATTTCTTTGGAAAAGTAAGGAAAAATCACTGTCACCTGTTGAATTTCTTTTTAAAGTGTACTTTAAATGACAAGGATTAAGAAATTTAAATTTAAATATATTAATAAAATATTTTCAAGTATTACTTTAATTTTTGATTAAAATTTAAAACAAACTGACAGACTATTAAGGAAAAAACACTTTCACCTGTTGAATTTCTTTTTAAAGTGTATCTTATATGGCAACGATGAAGAAATTTAAATGTTAATAAAATATTATCAAGTATTACTTTAATTTTTGATTAAAAGTTAAAACAACTGACAGACTATTAGTCCATTAAGATTTATTTATTTATTTATTTTTTTGCCAGTCCTGGGTCTTCAACTCAGGGCCTGGGCACTGTCCCTGAGTTTCTTTTGATCAAGGCTGGCACTCTACCACTTGAGCCACAGCGCCACTTCTGGCTTTTTTCTGTGTATATGGTACTGAGGAATCGAACCCAGGGCTTCATGCATGCTAGGCAAGCACTCTACCATAGAGCCACCTTCCAGCCCCTAGTCCATTAAGATTTATAAGTTTCCTGTCACATTTTATTTTCCTTTGTTCCTCTTTTTTGGGTGGTGATTTTTTTTTTCAGAAAGGCAATCTAGTCTTAAACACTACTCACAAAATTTATGCTGTCATAGGATCAGAGAGTTTATTTTTATTAAATTAAGAGAATAGTAAGCTCATTTTATGCAAACACAAAATATAAACACCAATATCATTTATCAATAAAAAAAACACTCATAAAAAAATCATGAGAATTTGGGGGAAGATGGAGGAGGAGAAGCTGGAGGCTAAACAAGCTCTCACATAGAAAGCAGTTTTAGTGTTCCAGTGAACAGTCCTAGGCAAGAGAGTCACACCAAGTGTGCCATCACAGTACAGAGAGTTTGGCCAGAGACGGAAAAGCCAGACAAGATGACAGATCTGAGCATTTGCCAGCAGCTACAGCTGCAGCAGCAGTAGGGAGAGCGCCAGTGGCCATAGACACCATACCTACAGAGAGTCCCCGACAAAGGCCCCAGATGTGGCCAGTGAGCAGATTCTACTCAACACCAGCAAAAACTGACAAGGAGCAGAAAGCATCATCCTGCAGATTGCAGACCAGAGACAACCCAGGAACCAAGACTCTGGCATGAGTAGAACCCTGACATCCTCACTCCTTCTCAGGGAGCAGTGTAGGGAAGGCCACCCCTTGCCCACAACCAGAGATCTACATCTATGATACTGACAAAGGCCAGGCTGAGCAGGTAGCTCCAACTCCTGCCTTGGAAGAAAACAAGAGTCATTTTGCAGGTCACAGGAAGTAGACATGACCTGACAGGCTCAGCTCCACCCAGAGGAATGTCACCCCGCCCAGCCAGTGGACACTCTGCCCTCCGAGGAGTGATTTTCTTCACAGGGTAAACAGAGCCAGAGGCTGCCCTTCTGTACAGCAGCCTAGAAAAACAATTGAAACTCACTAAACATAAACCCTAAGAATGGGATATTTGAGTGTTTCAGGAGCTAGCCACTCAGGCTTTTCCCTGAAATGCCTCAACCCTATCCAGAACCTAGCATCATAACAGCATCTCCACACGAGAGGAAACAGCCATCTCCCTCTTTTGTGATACTCAAAGCAGATCTCCCTCCCACTGAAATAGCCTGGGAGGAGGATCACAAAATCCTGGGTAAAGCTGAGCATTTTTCTGCTTGCTCCAAAAAATTGACTTAAGAAAACAATCAAGCCATAAGAATACCAAACACCAAAAGCAGACCAGAGACTCCACCAAAAGACTGGTTACAGACACAGGGGAGATACAGGGTCTTCCCATTTTTCTCCCCCTCCCCCCCAAAAAAACCCGAAAAATCAAAGAACTCCTTTTGAAAATTTGTTTTCAATTTTTATTTTATTTAAAAGTGTTTGATGTTAATTTTTATTCTCATAATTTTTGTTTTTGGTCTGTATGTGTCCGTGTGTTTTTTAACCTCTTTTGAACTTTTGGTCCTTTTTTATTGTTTTCATTTTTTTCTCTCTTTCTTTCTTTTTTGTGTGACTTAATTGATGATCTGCTCATCCCAAGATATATCCCTGTGGTCAATTATTAGACCTTATTCCCCATGTATACATACTTAATCCTGAGATTTTTTACTCAATTCAAAACGTCTTAGGCTTAAGTTCGTTAATAGCACTATTATCTCTTTTTGTCTATTTAATTTTCAAGTAACTAATTTTAAAAATTTTATTTTTTAATTTTTCATGTTTCCTTTCTGTCCCTCTTCTCATTTCATCCTATCCTTTTCTTCTCTCAATTTCATTTCTTTAAACTTACATAACTTTGGGTGTTTCACTTCTTAAATTTAAATTTTTGTTAATCCATTTTTCTTTATTTTAAAAAAATCTCTCCTATCATTATGTCTAATCCATTTCCCTCTCAAAGATTAGGACTTGGTTAAATTCCTTGTTCTTTTACCTCTCCACATCACTCTAATCCTATTTTTCTCCATATTTCTCCCTATACTTAATGATTTTTGGTGTGCCAAATCCTTTTTGCTATTCTTAGTCCACTAGTCCATGGTTGTTTGATGTTGAATAAATTGTATCTGTTGAACTAGATTGTATCTTCAGACTTTTGACTGTGAAAGTACAGGACTCTGGTCGATGCTTGCCTTAAAATAGTGTTCTAGCACAAAATTGGTTTTACTTTCATTCCAAATGGGCAGAACAAGCCAGAAAAACACAAGAAAAGTTATTGGTCTAGGAAATTTATTTAACACAATTTTAGCAGAGAACTTCCTAAACATACAAAAAGATAGGCCTATTCAGATATAAGAAGCTTTTAGAACCCCAAATAGACCAGATCAGAACAGGACATCCCACCATCACATTATAATCTACACAGGATCAATTCCGACCAAGGAAAGGATCCTTACAGCTGTCAAGGAGAAAATATCAATCACCTGTAAAAGGAAACCAATTAGAATCGCCTCAGCTTTCTCAGCACACACAAAGCAAGAAGAGTCTGGAATGGTGTATGCCATACCCTAAAGACAAACAACTATCAATCAAGAATATAGAAACCAGTTAAACTCTCCTTCATAACCAAAAGTAAAATAAAAATGGGTCAGAGCAAAGAAAAATTGAAACAATATGTCTCCACCAAACCAGATTTACAAAAGTTACTTAGAGAAATCCTACACATAGAAAACCAACAACACCAAAATAAAGGCCAAGAAACAGCAACCAAGGAAATAAAATTAGAACTCAACATTCAAACCCACCAAAGAAAGTCTTTTTTTTTTTTTTTTTTTTAATTTAATTTAATTTTATTTGTGAACATACTGTACAGAGGAGTTACAGTTACATGGGCAGGATAATGTGTACATTTCCTACCAAGCATTGCAGCCTCCTCCTTTGTTTATCCTTCACATCCCTTCCCAGCCTCCCCCCTCCCCCCCTAATCCCAATCCTTCTCCTTCCTCCCTCCCCCCAGCCCCCCCCCCCCACCAACATTGTAAAGTTCGTTTTGGACATGACAACTTGTACTTCTCATTGTTGCAACAGGTCCACCTGTATCCTTAAACAACTGGTTTTTCCCCATCTCCTCCACAAGTTATACTGACATCAAATATAGTGAAAGCAAGGGTTATACTATGGGGGAGGGACATACAAAGCAACAAAGAGATAATCTTATAAATGTGTTAGAAACACATGCATGAAAGAAAAAAACATTAAAATACACATCTAAGGGTTCATTTTCCTGACATCACATTATCTGACCTTTTCCGCTTGACTCATACATATACTAGATATTACAAATAAGGGAAACCATGGGACCTACGTTTCTTTGGGCCTGGCTTACTTCACTTAATATAATTTTTTCCAAGTTTTTCCATTTCCTAACAAATGGGGCAATGTCATTCTTTCTGATGGAGGCATAGAATTCCATTGTGTATATATACCACATTTTCTTAATCCATTCATCTACTGAGGGGCATCTGGGTTGGTTCCATATCTTAGCTATGGTAAATAATGCTGCAATAAACATAGTTGAAGATCTTTACTAGCCATACAACGGACAAGGGTCTCATATCTAAAATATACTTGGAACTCAAAAAATTAAACCCCCCAACAACAAATCCTCAAAGAAACCACTGCCCAATAAATAAGTGGGCGAAAGACTTAAAGAGAAACTTCTCTGAAGAAGAAAGAAGGATGGCCAATAGACACATGAAGAAATGTTCAACATCCCTAGCCATAAAAGAAATGCAAATCAAAACAACATTGAGATATCACCTCACTCCAGTGAGAACGGCAAAAATCAAGAACTCTAACAACAACAGATGCTGGAGGGGATGTGGACAGAAAGGAACCTTACTTCATTGTTGGTGGGAATGTAAACTTGTTCAACCACTTTGGAAAGCAGTATGGAGGTTCCTCAAAAGACTCCACATAGAGCTCCCCTAATACCCAGCAATCCCACTTTTGGGCATTTACCCTAATGTTTACAAACAAGACCACACTAAAGCTACCAAAGAAAGTCTTGTAACAAATGAAGGCTGAATAATACATTGGTGATTCACCAGTGAGTCGTGGAAGAGATTAGGAAGAATATGCAAATGTTTATAATATTCAACAAAAATTAACACATATATTACCAGCTACACTGGTACACAGCAAATGAAATACTCAGAGGCAAATTTATACCTTTGAGTTCCTACACCAACAAATTAGAGAAATCTGAAATTAACAATTTAATAAGACATCTGAAACTCCTTGAAAAAGAGCAAAAAAATAAACCTCAGTCAAGTAGATGGAAAATAATAATCAAAGTGAAACCAGAATTAAAGGAATCAGAATCCAAAAAAAAAACATAGAAAGAATCAAAAAAACAATGAGTTGGTTCTTTGAAAAAAATAACAAAATTGACAGATCCTTAGCAAATCTTATCAGAAAAAGAAGAGCACACACCCAAATAAACAAACTCAGAGATGAGAATGGAAACATCACCACAGAAAAAATCCAAGATCCAGAACGTTATAATGGAATAATTCTCAGAACGTTATGCTAAAATGTTTGAGAACCAGGTAGAAATGGACTTTTCCTAGCAAATATTGACATGCTGAAACTAAACAAACTTAACAGGCACATGTCAAGTATTGAAATATAAACAGCAATAAGAGAACTCAAATCTAAGAAAAACCCAGGACCAGATGGATTTAGAGCTGAATTCTACAAGGCATTCAAAGCAGAGCTAACACCAATACTCCTCCAACTCTTCAATGAAATTGAAAGAGAAAATTCATTACCAAACTCATTCTATAAAGCCATCAAAAACCTCATCCCAAAAACAGACAGGGACTCATCAAAGCAAGAGAACTATAGACACATTTCTTTGATGAATATTGATGCAAAACTTCTCAACAAAATTCTGACCAATCAACTTCAACAATTCATTCAAAGAAATCATACACCCCGATCAAACAGGATTCATTTCAGTGATGCAAAGCTGGTTCAATATACACATATGAATTAATATAATTCATCACATCAACAGGAGCAAGGATAAGAACCACATGGTTATCTCAATAGATGCAGAAAAAGAATTTGACAGATACAACACTCCTTTATGATGAAGGTTCTGGAAAAACTAGAAATCCATGGAACATTCCTCAATACAATAAAGGCTGTATATGACAAACCTACACCCAGCATTATATATAATGGTGAAAAACTAAAGCAATTTCCTCTTAACTCAGGAACAAGACAAAGATGTACTCTCTCTCCATTTCTCTTCAATCTAGTATTAGAATGCCTAGCTACATCAATAAGACAAGATGCAAACATAGAGGGGATCCAAAGAGGGAAAGAAGAAATAAAACTCTCCCCCTCCTCCACCTTCTCTGAGATAGCATTACACATACTAAGGATTTCACTTACCCTTAGAGTCCCCTTAGCCTCGGCTGGAATATTTTCCTTTCGTGCCCCATGTTGGGTGCCAGATTTTGGGTCTTGGTCCATCCCGCGGAAGACAGACCGGGTCCGAGGAAAGGTAAGTGCGCCGCTTGCCCATTCCCCAGCTTCTCCTAGACCTGGAGACAGTCAGAGGCAGCAGGGAGTCAAGTCAAGCAGGAACTCTTTTATTACCATGCTGTAATTTTTTTTAATCTATGTTCTATTTTCTTCCTCCACGGTATAACCCATTTTCACTGTATTTGATGTTGGTGACCTGCATCTTGCATATACATTTTTCTACTGTGGGAGTGGAAGGGAAATAAAATTCTGAAACAAGGACACAGTATAACCCATTGTAACAATGAGATGAAAAAGACTCTATGTTGAAAACGAACTTTACTATCTGGGGATGGGAGGGGGGATTTGGGACCGTGGGAAGAAAAAGGATGGCAGGGGAGAAACAAATGAGGTAACAATGCTCGTTACATAATGTACTCATTAACTTACTTATGTAACTCAAACCCCTCTCTACACCATTTTCACAATAAAAAAACGAAAAAAAATTATCCTGGAGTACATTAACTTCAAATTTCCTAAGTGCTCTGTAAATTAAGACCAATTTTAAGTGGGAAGAAGGTTCTCAGAAACATTTTTTGTGAGTGTGTATGTTGTGCATTAGTTCCCAAGTTTACATAAGTTAGTAGAAGGAGAAACAATAGGAATAGAAGAAAGAGAAGTTCTACGTTTAGGTATAATGGTTCAATGCACTATAGAAGACTATGCAAATAAGATAACTTTGAAACAATAAAGCCAAGACCAGTATGTAGATCTATGGGAGTGATATAGAGAAAGCATTACTCCTAAATGGAATATGAAGGATGAGGCCACTGTCTTTCTTCTACTAGCTCTAAACATGTTAGTTAATCATGCGAATTTGTAAAAAAGTAGAATGGAAGAATAATTCTGGTTCCAAGCAAGTCAGATATAAGAGCATGGACTTAACTGAAAAAAAGGCCATGTTGAGAGAGCAGGAATTATACTAGCAATGAACTGGTGGCTAAGATCACATTTCTTTTTCTCTTTTTCTTTCTTTTTCTTTTTCTTTTTTCTTTTTTTGATGCTCGTGTGGCCTGAACTCCAGGCCTGGGCATTGTCCCCCTTCTCTTCAACTCAAAGCTTGTGCTCTACCTCTTGAGCCACAACCTCCAATTTTCTGGTGCTTCATTGGAGATAAGTGCCTCAGAAACTTTCCTACCCGTGCTGGATTTGAACTGCAATCCTCAGTCTCAACCTCCTGGGTAGCTAGGACTATAAGCGTGAGCCACTGGAACCTTGCTTAGGATCATATTTCTAACAGTGTACACTCAGCATATGTAATGTGTATGTCCATCTATCTATATATGAACTCGAGTTAAAAATCTGGGCTACAGCTTAGATTTTACACTCAGAAAAATGTTTGTAGTTTTAGAGTTGATACTCCTGGAGAAATAAAACCTAATAATGGAAAGGAGTCTGGGAAGTCTCAGAATGTTTAGAAAAGTAAGAAAATAATAGAAAATATTTCCTGCGTAAGATTAGAATCAAGTGATAATTTTTAATATTAGAAAGTCCTCAAGGGAACTTTCCCCCCAAAAGCTTGAAAATAGGGCTGGGAAGGTGGCTCAGTGGTAGAGCGCTTGCCTTGCATGCATGAGGCCCTGGGTTCGATTCCTCAGCACCACATAAGAAAAAAGCCAGAAGTGGTGCTGTGGCTCAAGTGGTAGAGCGCTAGCCTTGAGCTGAAGAGCTGAGGGACAGCGCCCAGAGTTCAGGCCCCACGACCGGACCCCCCCCCCAAAAAAAAGCTTGAGAATATTATATAGGTAGAGGCCAGAGATAGAAAGTCAAGTCATCATTAATAAAGGGAAGGTATCTATGGAGGAATGAATCAGAGATCCCTACAGGTGCATCTGAAAATGTTCATATCCTGTATCAAATGTTAGAATAGCTTTGAACATAGTACATGAACAGTCTGAGCCATCAGTCTAGTGGAAAATGTTATTGGAGTCTGTATCTAAATAAACCAACAAACAATGGTAGGACAATGTGATTCATACCAGGAATTCTAGCACTCAGACTAAGACAGGAGATTAGAAAGTGGAATTACATAGTGATACATTCCCTGGACTAGGTAGTATAATTTTGTCTCAATAAAACAAACCAAGAAAGGAATAAAAAATAAACAAGGAAGGCATACACATTTGGAAGTTTGGGCTAATTTTGTGATTATATTTTGAGAAGTCAAGTTTCCTATTGAAATGCAACTAATATATAATCCTCAGTTGTGTTTTAAATGTTGTCTTCATTACAGAACATTCCTACATGCTAAAGAGATCATGATTCCCAACCAAAAATTTGAAAAAGTAAAAATCATTCTGTTAGATTCCAAAGAAATGATGAAGGATTACAAAAGTTTAATCCTTGAATAATAGGAAAGTTGATTTAATGTAGGGCTTTGTATACAAATTAGAATTTAGATTTAAAATAAATATTTTTGTTTGTAATTTACTATTCAATAGGATACTACAAAATTCTTTTCAAGTAGAAGATTTAATTTAGAAATTCACAAATGATTCTGGCATTTTATTTGCCTAGAATATTCTTTCAAGTGAGGTATAATTAGTACTTAGTTAATCGACAATTCCAACAGTTCATGTGTAACATGATACTGTGAATAATCTAGACATAGTTGCCAACAAATTGATATTAATTTATAAATTTAGAAAGCGAGCAATCTTTTGAGATTTTTGTGTAACATAGTATGAAGAGATTAATTGTGTGACATTTTTTTCTTCTACCTATACAAAACACAGGAAGAAATTTCCTTAATTATTTACCTCTGTATACAATGAGAGAATGCAAGGTTTGGGGTTTGGTTTTATTTTGTTTTTGTTGTTTGTTTTGTCCTAGGGCTTGATCTCTGGGTCTGGGCACTGTCGGTGAGCCTATTTTGCTCAATGCTACTGCTCTACCATTTGAACCTCAGTGCCACTTGTGTCTAGATTTTCATGAGCAGTTTATTGGAGAGAAGAATTTAAGGAACCTTCCTGCTTGGGTGGGCTTTGAACCATAATCTTCAGATCTTAATATTCAGATATTCAGATCTTCTGAATATCTATGATAGATAATATATATAAGTATATAATAAAATAAAAATAATATTTGCAAGTGTTCTGATCTCAAGAATACCACTGGGGGAAAATGATGCAGCAAAGTTTAGTATAGTGTTTTTTTCCACAAGACGAAGGGCATCACATTAGCAGAAGTGCAGTATTTTTTCACAATAGTGATAAGCTAGTCATGATGTGAATTTAGGGAATTTTAAGATATACCTTAAAAATTGGAAACTGTTGGTCTAGGATGACTTTATGGAATAAAAATTGGGATTGATTGTCATAGAAATAATAGCTTACTCTAATGAACAAATGTTTACTTTTGAGGAATTAATTATTATAGATACTTTATAGTTTTATCTTCTACCAAAATGTATCTACTTTTTCTGTTGACTTTTAAATATGTAACGCCTCATTGGAAATAAAATGCAAACAGGTAGTTTTGAATGTCTCTGGTATGGCATTTTCAGAATTTGAAAATGAATAGTTAGTAGTCATAGGAATGTTGAAGACCATATATATTCTGTCCTCTTAACAATTAGTAAGTTTTAAAAGTTAGGCGTTTCCATAGAATTCAACTGTTTTCTGATTTATTATGAGAAAATATTAAAAATGATATTTTTTCAATATAATAGCAAGCATATTGTGAAAATATTGTATAGTTTGATAAATTCCAGTGGATGACTCTTTGATAAAGAAAGGGGTAATTAATTCAAATTAGCAGCCAAAATGTTCATTTTTTTTAAAAGGTAATCCACATAGAATAATATTTACTATACCAATACATTGAAATTGTATTTTATGCAGGTCATTTTTTAATTTAATTTTATTGTCAAGGTGATATATAGAAGGGGTTGTAGTAATTGTAAGGTAGTGAATACATAACACGTCGAACTTTTTATACCCTCCCTCATTTTTCTCAGACTTTTCTTTCACCCCAATACTCCTAACAAGTTGTAATGTAAATTTCCAACATGTTGTCTTGTAAGTATTGCTATTGCATTGGTTTTTTCCTTTGTCCTTTGTCTCGCCATTTTGTTGTGCCTTTTCCCTTGCCAAATTAAGATAAATGTATATACAATACATAGGATACTGAAATCAAATACAGCAGGGGATAAACCATAGGGGAAAACACAAAAGAAAAAAGAAATCACATAGTACATTAAAAACAACAACCACAAAGTTAAACCTCTGTTTCAATATCCAGGAGTTCATTTTGCTCAGCATCATCTTATATGGTCATGTATACATAGCTGTTGAGAAATTCTGTTCATCTGCTAGGACTATCCTAGACATTTTCTACTTATTACAAATGAGGAAAACCATGGAATCTGTTTCTTTGTGGCTTGTTGATTTTACTTAGGATTTTTCCAAGTCTTTCTATTTCCTTATGAATTGGAAGCATAGAATTCCACAAAATTCACATTTTGTCAATTCGTTCATCTACTGAGTGGCCTATTGGTTTTAAACATGATTGCATGTAAGTATGATTTAGGGTCATTCAAAAATGACAGATGCCACCTCACCAGATATACTAAAATAATCCTTTCTAAGTAAGATAGTATTTTATGGTGATACAATTGTTGAGATATCTGGATAAGTTTAATGTATATCTTGGACTGAATTAGGCAAGAAGATATCCAATATCATATAGGACAAAAATGGTAGTGACAAAATATTTCCCTTGAGAAAGATGTAGGAGACTGCCAGAAGTATGATATAGTTCAGATAATTTTGAAGAATTTAGAAATGCAAGCTCAAGCATGTCGCTTCAAATAATAATTATGTAAGTGGAAGGGCAAAAGAGGGGAAGAGAAGAAAATAACTAACAGTAGATCATTTGTCCCAAGATAGAGTATAAAAAGACATAATCTATAACTTCCAATATAATACGTTCCACTTAATTTAGGTACATGCAGAATATTTACTTGGCTTTTTCCTCCTTTAATGCTCCAAAATAAATGAACATTTATAAGAAAAGTTATGTGATGGCCATTGCTTCAACCTGAACACTAACTGTGATGAGCCTTCTTTTTCTCACTTTGCCCTTGGAAAATTGTCCCTAAGTTGATGATGTTGTGGCTGATTAGAGTCAGAGTTAGGGGCTTCTACCTGTACAATTATCCCAGAATAGTTTAAAGCAGTTTTCCCCCCAAGATATCCAACTACATTGTCTGAAGCTGTACTTTGAACACACCCTCAAACCTGAGCACATTATTTGAAATTATACTTCAGCATTTCTTGGCATATTCTACTTTGTGCCTATGTCTTCTTTACCCATTCCTTTTAAGTTCATAGTTGCTCTATTTCCATTTCATCTGAACATACATACATACATACATACATACATTAAACATATTTAAAATATTATGAGGCTCCTTGACTTGGAATTCGGGCCATTTTTTCTGCCAGGCCTGGGATTTGAACTCAGCGTATGGGTAAATCTGCAGCACTGTGGGAGATTGGGAAGATCATCATGCTGGAACAAAAGAAAGTCAGGCCTGTTCTTAGGGCATGAATTCAAGTCCTAGCACTCGAAAAAATAATATTCATATACATTTTAAATAAATGATTTATATTTACATACACATATTCACTGCATATTGCAGTTAATGTATTCATTTTATTTTGTGTTTTATCTATTTCTTATGTACTTTAGTGAGTATGATTAAACATATATCATTTTTTGCATCATATTACATAAGACATAGATTTTCCTGTGTATTATACATCATTCCTGAGACCCAGGACTTTCACTGATAAGGAAAACAAGTGGGACAGTTGGCTTTCCAGCAGGATTAAGGTTTTGGCAGGCCCACTTCATGAATGGGCAAATTTTAGCACACCAGTCTGATGCAAGTGAAGTTGGCGGGCAAATTTGAGGACCTGAGATCGAGCCGTAGGAATTGCCAATATATAAACAGATAGATGCTTAGAATGCAGTGTGTGTGTGTGTGTGTGTGTGTGTGTGTGTGTGTGTGTGTATGTGTGTGTGTGTGCACGCGTGTTTGTATATTTACATATGTATATGCATCTATAAATGTATACAGGGAGACAGATAGACATTTATGTAAATTCTAGTGTATAATCGTATATAAAGAGTGATGTCTATATCTTATTTCTATGTATTATATTATTACCAATTATTTGGTATAAAATTATGCCTACATTAATTAATCACAGTAGGATACTTAATAAAGTATTAATCAATGACCGATATTTATTGCTTATCATCATATACAAGAATGACTAGCTAATTAGTAATTTAATTAGTACATTTCAAACATTGTATTAGTATTCCTAAAGATAGGAACACATTTCTTAGGATCTTCAGCCATGTGTAGGTGGCAGTCCTGGGATCGAACTCAGGGCCTAGGTGTCTGGGTTGGACTCAGGCTTCATGGACAGCCCCCAGCCTTCGTCCATGCAAGGTCACGTACAATTTTCAAGCCAAGTCATTGAGACCCAGGAGGGTCACAGTGCTAAGGAAACAAAAGTAAAACTGTTGTATAAAACTATCTGGTTTTTTTCCTCGTCCATTTTTGTTGGTTTGATGTTTTTGGTTGCTGTTTTTTTTTTTTTTTTTTTGCCAGAGATGTGAGTTGAACTTGCGTCTTAGGATCCCTGAATCATCTTTGGGTGTAAAAGCTGCACCCCAGCCTAGTGTAATCATGGTTTAAGATACAATAAAATGCATCCTTGAGCAAAAGGAGCTCAGGGAAAAGGTCTAGGCTCACAGTTCAAGCCTCAGGAACTGCCACAAAAAAAAGAGCCAGTAACTCCATGTGTGTTGAATGTATCCATGTATTTGTATCGGTGAACATCCAGAATCTCTAAGAAGAAAGGCACCCAGCTAGGAAATTTGCTTTGAATAGAATGATTTCATAGCACAGAGAGTACTTTCAAGATGGTGCATGTTCCCTGGCTCCCCTCAATGTTCCCAGTGTAGCCTGAGTGTTTTTCATACCCGAGTATGCTGGAGGAAGTGTGCCTCATTGTTGGAACAGGCAGAGAAAAAGCCTCACTCCTGCCTGTACAGCTGTGTAACAAACAATTCATGCGGGGCAATTAGGAAGGATGTATGTGGGCAGGCTCTGAAGGTCAGGAGAAAAAGGCCTCTTTGTACCCCAAGCTATCTCTCCTCCCAGTGCTGTGTTTTGACAGGAAGTCTTCATTTGTGCCATCTCCCGTGGCAGGCCAAGTTCCCTGCACTCATCCTGTCTTTGTAAGCCTATGTTTCAGTGTTGAAACAAACTGCTACCACTAATTCAAGGGTCCTTCTGGCAGACAATTAGGGAGCTGAACCTAATGAAATTATTCATTATTAGCAACGATGCCTCCGTGTGTGTGTATGTGTGTGTGTGTGTGTGTGTGTGTGTGTGTGTGTGTGTTTGTGCATACACCAGTCATGGTGCTTGAACTCAGTTCCTAAGCACTCTACCTGAGTTTTTCTCCTGTATAAGGACAGCACTCTACCAATTGAGCCACTTCAGGCTTTTTTTCCCTAGGGATGTGGTACTGAGAATTCAAACCCTGGGTTTCACACATGCAAAGCAGTCTACCTCTAAGAAACATTCCCTATGCTCCACTTCCGGTTTCTTTCTTTTCTTGTAAGTTGGAAGAGTTGATGTCTGGGCCTGGGTGCTGCCTCTGATCTCTTCAGCTCATGTCTAGTGCTCTATCACTTGAGCTACAGCACCCCTTTAGGCTTTCTGGTAGTTTATTGGAAATAACCATCTCAAGGAATTTCCTGCCCAGGCTGGCTTTGGACCATGATCTGGGATAGTTTTGAACCAAGATCCTCAGCATCCTGAGCAGGCAGGATGATAGACCTCAGCTAAAGACACCTAAGCCGTGACACTTTGCTGCAAGGATGTCCTTGGCTCCACATGGTAGAACGTTAGCCATGAGCCCAAGAAGAAAGTCAGCACCTAGGCTCTGAGTTCAAGGTTCGTAATGGAGAAAACTAAACCAAAACAATTGTATGCAGGAGACAAGTCACTAGAGCTCAGTGTATACATAAATTCAGCCCTGCCTTGGGGACATATATGAGCCTCTGCACAATTATCTTACTTCTGTAGCTCTTATAAGGACCAGATGAACCAATATAACTCATGAAGGACTCAGTACATAGGACCCTGTGCAGGACTCAGCACACAGTACTCCATGAACGACCTAGCACCCCTGGAAGGACTCATCACATAGCTGTATCCTACAAACTGTCATTAGAATTAGGGTGCTTTAATCAGTATCACCATTCTTTCAGATACATGTCACAACCCGCACAAGTTCACATTAAATGGTTTAGAGGGGTGTGTTTTGTGGATAGTGTCATCAGCCTTGGGGATTGCACTAATAGGTTGGAGGTACTGTCCAGAGATCTTTTCCTCAAGGCTACATCTCTAACACTTTGAGGCACAGCTTATAGTCTGGTAGACTTCCTGCCAGGGCTGAGTTTTCAACCCACCAGTGTCTAATCTCATCCCCCTAGCAGCTAGGGGTGAGCCAGCAGTGTCTGGTTCCATGGTGCTGGGTTGCAGCTCTTGACCTCTGGCTAAGTCAGGTTAGATGCCAACCATCAACTTCAGACTCCCAGCTTGCTCTCTCATGAGGTATTTGCAGTGTTATCATTATATAGTTGCAGACAGAACAGTCTATCTTTTTTTTTTTTATGCCATTCCTGGGTCTTGAGTAAGAGTCTAGACACATTCACTAAGCTTTTATGCTCAGCTAGTGCTCGGCTGCTTGAGTGACAGCATGACTTCTTGATGTATCTGTGCACACAGTAGAGAGGAATCGAACCCAGGGCTTTGTATGTACTAGGCAAGCACTCTACCACTAAGCCCCAGGAATGACAAATGTAGAAACAGATATATAGATTGTTTCATAGAAATATATATATATATATATATATATATGCATGTATATATAAAACAAGACAGAGATATCTGTATATTATTTGATTTTATATACTATATTACTACCACTTATTGATAAATTATTCCTTCTTTATTTAAAAATGGTGGTTGAATACATAACAAAGTATTAATTGAAATTTAGTCAGTGTACTATAATTATTGTGTATAATTTTATAATATAATCATACACTACTAATATAATTACTTTACAACATTCAATTCGTATGGAAGTATATCGGAAAGCATTTCTTAGGATCTCCCACCATTCGTAGGTGGCAGTCCTGAGATTCGCACCCCGGGTCTAGGTTGCTGGTTTTGGCTATGGCTTCCATGATAGTCCACCAAACTTCAGCAGTACAAGGTCATGTACACTTTCTGGGCCCTGTCATTTAGACCCAGGATGGTTGCAATGCAAAGGAGTAAACTATGTAAAACCGACTTCTGGAACTTCTCAGTTGTATCCTTCTCCTTTTTTCCCCCTCTCTTTGTTCTTCTTATTTTTTCGGTATTGGGGCCAGAACTCTGATTCTGGGTGCTGTCCATCATTTTTTCAGCTCAAGACTATCGCTCTGCCCCTTGAG
The DNA here is from genome assembly GCF_019054845.1 of Dipodomys spectabilis. NCBI lineage: Eukaryota > Metazoa > Chordata > Mammalia > Rodentia > Heteromyidae > Dipodomys > Dipodomys spectabilis. Next base: position 280,444 of record NW_024871281.1, read on the forward strand.
CCATAGCACTGCTTCCAGCTTTTTTCTGCTTATGTGGTGCTGAGGAATCAAACCCAGTGCCTTATGCATGCAAGCTAAGCACTCTATTACTGACCCACCTTCCCAGCACTTCTCCTTTTTTTTCTTGTGAGTCCCAAGATTTGAACTCGGGTCATAGGGTCTTAGGATGGGCTGTGGGTCCAGAGGCTACACCCCAGCCTAGGATGATAGAAATTGAAGCAGAGTTGCCACGAGCTGAGTTCAAGCCCCAAGCCTGGCCAAAAAAAATTAAGGCCCTTACTTGGAATTTGCACCATTTTTCTGGAAGGCCTGGAATTTGAACTCAGGGCCTGGGCAATTCTGTGTCACTGTGGCGTAGAGGAAACTCACTATCATTGAATAAAACAATTTCAGCCCAGTTTCCAGGGCCCGAATTCAAGCCCCAGCACAGATAAAAATAATATTCATATATGAGATCTATTTACATACATGAGTTTATTCCCTATGACGTTTATTACCCTTATTTTTTATTTTATTTAGTATTATTACATATCTAACATTTATTTCATGTATTACATCTTAATACATGGGTATATTTACATATGGGTTATACTATACATCATATTGAGAGCCAGAACTTTCACAGAGAAGGAAAAAATGTGTCAAAATTTACTTCTGACTCCACATGTAAAATTTTGACCATGCTTGGACTTGAACTCACAGCCCACAATGCCCAATTCATGAAAAGGTCAGTGTAGAAAAATAGTCCTTGGCAAACTGAGCTGCCAGCCAGTTCTGAGGACCTGAGAACAAGCCATAGCAGTGGTTGATAGATATAGATATAGAGATTGAGATTGATATAGAGATAGATAGATAGATGTATAGTTTGCTATATATGAGAGAGAGAGACAATGTGAGGATATTAAATTATATATATATTATGAATTATTATTAAATTATGACTCCATTTAATGAAGTATCATGGTTGAATACTTATTGAAGCATTAATGTAAATGTAGTCAGTATTCCTTAATTGGAACTATCACACCGTGGTGCTAGAATGGAAGACATAATCCAATACTTTTTGTGTGGCATTCTATAAGAGAATCATGAACTAACTGTAAATATAATTGTTTTTTTTTTTTTTTTTGGTTGTGGGGCTTGAACTCTGGGCCTGAGCGCTGTCCCTCAGCTCTTTAGCTCAAGGCGAGCGCTCTACCACTTGAGCTACAGTGCCACTTCCGGTTTTCTAGTGGTTTATTGGAGATAAGAGTTTCACGGACTTTCCTGCCCAGGCTGGCTTTGAACCGCGATCCTCAGATCTCAGCCTCCTGAGTAGCTAGGATTACAGGCGTGAGCCACCGGCGCCCGGCTTATAATTGTTACTTTTATAACACTCCATTAAGCATTCACATGAATCGTGAAGATTTTCTCAAGATCTCCCTCCATTTGTAGGAGGCAGTCCTGGCATTCGAACTCCAGGCCTGGGTAGTTTACTTCAAAATGCAAACCATTAGAATGACACTGTGAAGATTTCAGTTTGTCACAATGAAAAAAAGAACAAGAAGTAAAGAAAGCCGGGTGTCATTTGTGCCTGCCTGTAATCCTAGCTCTTCAGAAGTCTGAGAGGTAGAGAATGCCAGTTTGAACTCAGCCAGGACAGGAAAGTCCACAGTACTGTTATTTCTGTGGGATCACAGAAATAAAAAATTGCCATAACTGTGGCTGTGGCTCAAGGACAGAGCGATACCCTTGAGCAAAAGGAGCTCAGGGAATGTGCCTAGGCTCATAATACAACCCCTGAACCTGCCAAAAAAAAACCAAAAGTAACTCCATGTCTCCCCAAATATGTATGCATGTATTTCTATCGGTGAAGGTCCAGAATCCCTAAGATGAAAGGCACCAAGCTAGGAAATTTGCTTTGAATAAAATGATTTCATAGCACAGACAGTGCTTTCAAGACAGTGCATGTTCCGGGGTTCCCCAATCCCAGTGTAGCCTGAGGTTTTCTCCACACCAGGGACTGCTGGAGGAAGTCTGCCTCACTGTTGGAACAGGCAGACAAAATCCTCACATCTGTACAGCTGTGTAACAAACAACTCCATCTGGGTCAATTAGTGAGGAGGAGTGTGGGTGGGCTCTGAAGCCTAGGAAAAAAAGTTTGTGCCACCTCCTGTGGAAGGCCAAGTTCCCTGCACTTATCCTGTCCTTGTTAGACTATGTTCCAGTGTTGAAATAACTTGCTACAATAAATTCAAGGGTCCTTTCTGGCAGACAACAAGGGAGCTGAATCTAATAAAATGATTCATTATTGGCAACGGTGCCTTCCTAGGTTCTAGAAGCTTGCTAAATCTAAGCACATGTGTAATATCACAATGCTTCCTGGCATCTAGAGCCGGTGAAGTTCATCAAGTTTTAAAACCTTTGACCTCTCCTAGTTGGGCCCTGGGTGGCTAGGTTTTGGGGTTGAACAAAGGGCCTGAGTGCTGACTATGAGCTCAGAACAGAAGCTCAGTGCTTTACCATTTGGTGTCACAACATCATTTCTGGTATCTGTGTGTGTATGTGTGTGTGTGTGTGTGTGTGTGTGTGTGTGTGTGTGTGTGTGTGTGTGTGTGTGCATGAATGTGTGTGCATACACTTGTCCTAGAGCTTGAACTCAGGACCTGAACACTGTACCTGAGTTTCTCCTGTACAAAAATAGGACTCTACCACTTGAGCCACAGAGCCACTTCAGGCTTTATTCTAGTGAAGTGGTACTAAATAATCAAGCCCAGGGTTTCATACATGCAAAGAACTCTACCCTAAGACACATTCCCAGCAATCCATTTCAGGTTTCTTTCTTTCTTTTCTTGTAAGTTGGAGGAATTGAAGTCTAGGCCTGGGTGCTGTCCTTGAGCTCTTCAGCTAAATAAAAGTGCTCTACCACTTGAACTACAGCACCCCTGCAGGTTTTTGTTAATTCACTGGAGAGAAGCCTCCCAAGGAATTTCCTGCCCAGGCTGGCTTTGGACTGTGATTCTCAGCTCTCAGGATCCTGAGTAGCTAGGATGACAGGTGTGAGTTGCTGGCACCCAGCTTCCACCTCAAGTTTCTAAGTGGTGAATAGGAGATAATAGTCTCATGGGACCTTTTGTGTCTGGGATAGTTTGGAACCGAGGTCGTCATATCTCAGCTTCCTGAGTAGGCAGGATGACAGACCTCAGCTACAGATGCCTAGACTCTAACACTCTGTTGCAAGAGGGCTCTTGGCTCCACATGGTGGGGTGCTGGCCATGAGCCCAACAGAGAAAGTTCAGTGGCTAGGCCCTAAGTTCAAGGTTCACGACCAAGAAAAATAAACCAAAACAATTGTCTGCAGGAGACAACTCACTAGAGTTAGGTACATACACAATTGGCACTGACATGGGGACATATCTGAGCCTCAAGATTCTCATCTGAACAATCATCTGACTTCTGGAGCCCTTACAAGGACTAAGTGAAAGAATTTACCCCGTGAAGGACTCAGCACACAATACCTCATGAAAGACTCATCACATAGCTGTATCCCACAAGCTGTCAGTGTTAGGGTGCTTTCCTCAGTATCACCATTCTTTCAGAAATACATAACAACCTACATAAAGTTCACATCTAATGATTAAGAGGGATGGGTTTTTGGGGGAGGTGGAGTCAGCCACGGGAATTTCACTGAAAGGTTGGGGGTACTGTCCTATGATCTTTTGCTCAAGGCTAGAACTCTACCACTTTGTGCCACAGCTCAGAATTTCACCGACTTCCTATCTGGGCTGGGTTTTAAACCCAACAGTGTCAGATCTCAGCCCCCGAGTATCTTGGATGACAAAGGTGATGGAGCCAGCACCATCTGGTTCTGTGGAGCTGGGTTGCAGCCGTTTACATCTGGCTAAGTCAGGTTAGATGTCAGCTGTCAGCATCAGACTTCTGGCTTGCTCTGTGATGAGGTATTTGCAGTGCTATCGTTATATAGTTGCAGTCAGAACATTCTATCTTTATTTGGTGCCATTCCTGGGTGTTGAGTAAGAGTCTAGACATAGTCTCTAAGCTTTTATGCTCAAAGCTAGTGCTCCGTTGCTTGAGCGACAACACAACTTCTGGATTTTTCTATGCACATTGTAGTGAGGATTGAACCCAAGGCTTTGTATGTACTAGGCAAGAACTCTACCACTGAGCCCCAGTAGTGCCAATAGTGACAAGAGCATAAACAGATCGATTGTGTAGATTGGTAGATAGATAGATAGATGTGTGTACATATATATATATATATATATATATATATATGCATAAAGAGAGAGGGAATGTGAGGATATTAAATTATATACATTATTACCAATTATTAGTTATGAAATTATGCCTCCATTTAATAAAGTATCCTGGTTGAATACTTATAGAAACATTAATTAAAAATTATTCAATATCCTTCCATTAGGGGAATCACACCATGGTGCTAGAATGGAAAATATAAATCCAATAATTTTTGCATGGCATTCTAAAATAGAATCATGAATTAACTGCAAATTTAATTATTATTTTTATAACATTCCATTAGCATTCACATGAATGGGAATGAGTTTGTCAGTATATCCTTCAATTTGTGTGTGGCAGTCCTGGCATTCGAACTCCAAGCCTGGGTAGTTTACTTCGAATGCAAACCATTGGAATAACACCGTGAAGATTTCAGATTGTTATGATTACAAAAAGAACAACAAGAAGAAAAGAAAACCAGGACCCAGGGGCTCCTGCCTGTAATCCTAGCTCCTCAGGAGGCTGAGACGTAGAGACTGACAATTTGAATTCAACTGGGGCAGGAAAGTCCACGACCCTCTTATTTCTAAGAGATTACAGGGAAAAAAACATGAATGGGGCTGTTGCTCAAGGGCAGAGCACTACCCTTGAGCAAAAGGAGCTCAGGGACAGGGTCTAGGCTGATAGTGCAACACGGAACTGCTCCCCCCCACCAAGGAGGCAATAACTCCATGTCTCTGTGTTTGGATGGATGATGTATGGATGATGGGCATTCAGCAGGTTGCCAATGCCCAGCCCCCCAAACTGGACAAGCTGGGACAAGCCCTGAAGAGTACTAAGTCTGAGCCGGCAACTTGAACAAAGCATCCTTGTATGCCATTTAATAACTGAAGCTTGATGTTCTGGCTGAGGTGTCCCATCGGGACAACTAGAAGCCGGCCACTGCCTCCAGGGAGATCACAGTTCCTACACTGTAGGAGTGGTCAAAGTTTCTGGCTCCATATTCTCTATCCCTCTGTAGGATGTGAGCCTAGATCCTCTGGGGCCTGGTGGCTATCACTCATTTATCATTCCTCATTGCCTAGTCACATGCTGCTCCCAAATCTTGATAGATATGAAATTTTCAGCGATTTTTATGCCTAAAGAGGTATGCCAATAAATCCCACCCTCATAACTCCCGTTAGAAGTGAGCCTTGGGCTGCGAATGTGGCTTAGTGGTAGAGTGCTTGCCTAGCATGCACTAAATCCTGGGTTTGATTCCTCAGTTCCACAGAAACAGCAAAAGCCAAAAGTCGCATTGTGGCTTAAGTGATACCCTTGAGCAAAAGAAGTTCAGGAACTTGCCCAGACCCTGATTTCAAGCCCGAAGACTGGCACAAAAAGAAGTGAACCTGGTGAGACATATTTTTTCTGGGACTCAGAGGAAGGCTGAGGTTATATGTAAGAGGTAGGTAAGAAGGCAGGTACTGGTGGCTCACCCTTGGAAGCTACTCAGCAAGCTGAGATCTAAGGATCCCAATTGCAGGCAAGAAAGTCTATATGAGAACCTTTTCTCCAATTAAACACCCCCAAAGCCAAAAAAAGAACTGTGGTTCAAGTAGTAATGTGCTAGCCTTGAGCACAAAAGCTCAGGGATAGGATAGCATCCAGGCAATTAATTCAAACCCAGGAGAGGCACACACACACACACACACACACACACACACACACACACACACACACACACACACACACACACACACACCAAGATAGAGCATTTGCCAGTCAGCCTGCAAAAATTCCATCTCTAGCAACTCAATATAAAAAAAGAGGTAGAAGGGAAGCAAAGACTTGTTCCAGGAGGTGATATATCCAGTGCCAAAATTCTACAGGAATTCTAAGATGTGGATACAGGACAGAGAGCCTCAGGCAGAAGGTACAGCATGGACAAAGGTCCTGAGGTGTGCTGTAGAGCAGGTGTTGTTGTTGGAATGAAAGCCCTGTGGCTTCAGAAAAGTCTGGTAGGACATTCAAGGCTGGGTCAAAGTTTGTACTTGAGTCACAGGGCAGAGGGTGGAGTCCTAGAGTGGGGCCTAGGGGGAAGATTAGAATGGCTTTCCACCAGGGACCCCAGCCATTTCCTGTGGCTGGAAGCCTATTTTTCACAGCTCCTAACCCTCAGCCATCCATTGCATGGAGGAGTCAGGGCAAATGCAGGAAGAACTCTTGCTTAAGAAAAGCTTCTAGCCCAATGCTAACAGTGGGTCAAACCCTGTAAATCCTACCTACTCAGGAGCCTGAGATAGAGATCGAGGGTCCAGCCAGATCAGGAGAGGAAAGTTAGTGAGACTCTTCTTGCAAATGAACTACCAAAAAGCAGAAATGGAGCTGGGGCTCAAGTGGTAGAGTACTAACCTTGAGGGAAAAAGTTAAGAGACCAGAAACCAGACCCTGAGTTCAAGCCCAGTACTGGCACAGAAAAATAAAGAAAAGCTTTCAGGAGCTCCTAGTCCACTCTGGTGAAAGGCCAGATCAGCTGGGCGCCAGTGGCTCATATCTGTCCTCCTACCTCCTCAGGAGGTTGATATGTGAGGATCGCAGTTCAATGCCAGCCCAGGCAGGAAAGTCCGGGAGACTCTGATCTCCAAGGATCCTCCAGAGGACCCGACGTAGTTCTGTAGCTCAAGTTGTAAGCTTAAGAGCTGGGGACAGAGCCCAGGCCCATAGTTCAAGCCCCGTGACCAAAACCTGTTCTGCTTGGACCTCACTCTATGGCTCTAGGCAAAGTAGTTTCCAGTGGGCCCCCTGAGGTTCTCCCAATGTGTAGGTGTTCTGCAAGTCTTGAGTGGAGCCTGTTTGGAGGCCATTGCCTACAGAGCGGGCCACAGTATCAGAGAAAGATTGAGCCTTGGGGCATGGAGATCATCAGAATTGCATCTGTCATGGGTGCAATGTGGATCTGAGCAGTAGATCGCCATCTCAGACCAGGGTTCTGGGCCAGGAGGGGCAGGAGGTGCAAGATGTCACTCCAAGTAACGTCCACTCATGCGGGTATCACAAGTGTGTGAATTTGTCAGGCACACCTTGGGCAGGTGTTGAGTTGGGCTCATGAAAGCCTTGTAGGCTCAGAAATCCACAGCCAACTGGCTGTTGCTTGTAGCAGTCACTATCCCAGGAATCCCAGGGCTTGGAACTTACTGGCATGGCCGAGACCCCTCAGCCCAAGAAAGACTTAGGGAGAAAGCACTTGATTTGGCTTGAGAGTTTACTGTGACTATGCCTCAGACTGCCCCCAGTTCTAGTTCAGCTCATCATTACTACCTTCCTCTGAATGTGTGTGTGTGTGTGGTGTGTTTGTGTGTGGATGAGCAAGTATGCATCTTGGTACTAAGGCTTGAACTCAGAGCCCAGGCTCTGTCCCTCACTTTTTTCATTCAGGGCTAGCTCTCTGCAACTTGAACCACATCTTTTCTTCCAGCTTTCAGGTGGTTCTTGGGAGAGGAGAGTCTCACAGACATTTCTTGCTATTAGCATTTGGCCACATTTACCTTCTTGGCTAAAACAGACTACCTCTCTCCCAGCTGAGCATCCATCTACAGCCACCCCTCCTACCCCAGGCTTCAGATGAAACATAACTTCCTCCCCTGAGGACAAAGAAATGGGATCAGTTTGACCTTTGTGGTCTCCACACAATCAGGGGCTGCTGGGAGCTGTTGTGGAGGTCAGAGATCTTGGCCAGGGCAAGTAGACAGCTGTTACAATAGAAGAAAGTATGAAAAGATATCCTTGTAGCTGGATGCCAGTGGCTATAATCCAGGCTACTCAAGGCTGAAACCCACCCAAGAAAGAGATGCATGTGGGCACATGGGAGCTCGAAGTTAAGACATGATATTCAAGACTCCTGCTCTGATTCTTTAGATTCTATGTCCTACATCAAGACATTCTTAGATGGGACTGACCATGCACCTAGTTAGGACATTCAAGTACAATCTCATACTGAGACACCCTGACCTTATCGAAGACTCAGGATCTCTCGCTGTACTGCCTCAATACTGGGCAGTGAGGTGAGTTCTAGTTATCCAACTACAAGATGTGGGAATGAAAGGATTTCTGGGCCAAGGGTCCCTCTCTCTCGGGAAGGAGAAAAGGGCTCATCCATCCCAAGAATGTTCCTAGGTGGTGAGTATTCTCAAAGAAACAACAATGCTCAGAGCCTAGTGCCTCTAGTTTTCCCACCAGCCTCTACCCAAACTTTCCTGAGTCCCAGATCTGCCATCTAGACTAAAGGCTGAGCCAGCAAAGACACCCACCTCTGCCTCTGAGAATGGCAATCACGGGGTCCTAACGCCCACTTGAGGAAATCTTGGGGCACCACTGATCTGACTCCCGCCCTCATTCCCTGTCTGTCCTGTGCCAGTGGCATCCTTACCTCTTTCTCTGGTAAAGAAATGAACACCGGGGATGTGATCTTCAGATTGAGCCTGGAAATCCCAGTCCCCAATGTCTTACTGCACAGGCATCCTGCAGTGGATGATAGCCAGGTGGTCAACAGGCACCAGGACATTTAATTGCAATGTGGCTGGGTCAAAAGCTCTATCAGTGATGGTCTAGGTTGACAGGCGAGGTCCTGACACACCTGAACTGGGATAATCCTCCCTCTACATCTTCCTTTTTATCCCTTGCTCCCCCCTCTTGACACTCCATCACCCCAACACCTCCCTAGCCCTTAGACATTTCCTTCATATCTGACCAGAAAATAAACTCCTTGGGGCGGAAGATGATTGAAACCTCTTGTCCCACCCTGAGCCCAAGGCTCTACTCAAGGCTGCTTCTCTCTGCAGTCGGTGACCACAAGGCTCCTGGATGTCATGAAGTTGCTGAGGGGTCAGTGGCTTGGTCCTACATACTGCCTTTATGCTCTGCAACTGTCCCCACAGAGATGTGAATTGTTGGCTCCCATGATCCAGGGACTCCAAACCAAGGCTTGCATGTTCTTCCTTCTTCCTTTCTTTCTTCCTTTTCTCTCTCTGTATTTCCCTCCTCTCTCTCTCTTTCCTTTCTTTCTCTCACTCCTGGACCTTGAACTCAGAACCTGGGTGATGTGGTTGAGCCTTTTTACTCAAGGCCAACAGACTACAGCTTCAGCCACACATCCACTTCTACTGTTTTCTTTTTGTTAGTTAGTTGGACATAAGTCTTACAGGCTTTCCTGCCCCGGCCTTAAGCCTCTATCCTCCCATCTCAGCCTCTTAGTAGCTAGGATGACAGGTGTGAAGCATCGGCATCCAGCTCAAACCAAGGTTTCTTCATGTACTGTGGAACCAGCACTGGAACCTTTCATTGTCTATGGACCCCCTGGAGCCTGGCTCATACTGTAACTGTTTTTTGGATAAATAAATGAGCATCTTTCTACGACAATACTACAGAAAAGTCCCATCTGATACAGGTAAGCATCCTGGTGGGGGGGAAGCCTGATGTAGCTCTCCCACAGTTCTCTGTCTTCCCTCTTCCTGCCCTCCTGGTGCTACTGCACTTAACTGTTTTGGTTCCGAGGAAGTGAGCCACGAGGTACTCGCTGGATTCCGGGGCCTCTGGGATGCCTATCTTCTCAAAGATCTCTGTTCAGCTGCTGACCATCTCTGTGGCACTCAATTCCCCACACAGGTGTGAAAGAGGTTGCCTTGAGATGAAGGCCTGGCTGAAGGGGTTTCCTCTTCTCCCCCTGAGGCTAGCCAGGATGGTCTAACATATCCGGCCCCCAAGGTTCAAGTTGCAGAGAAAGGATCCTCGAAGCATCCCAGGTTTCTGAATCTCCAAGAGTCCAGTGCAGATGCTGGGAATCATCTCTGCTCACAGCTGGCAGGCTGGGGATGGTGAGGTCACAATCTCTGCTCCCCATGATGTCCTCGACTGTGGTGGTCACCCTAGAGAGAGCAGGAATAGAATCAACAGCTGCCAAAGAAAGGCAGTCAAGGCATGATGTTCATAGCAGGAGACCATCTGGCTAGGGAACTCTGCCTGTGCTGCTTTGAACGTCATTGTTTGGTGGCTGAAATGTTCCATCTAATTTGACCCATAATCCCAGGTGTTAGTGGAAATTGCCAGCTTCAAGATAAAACCCTGGAAAACATGATATTTAATTTGTCCCAATCAAAGGGTTCCAAAGTCAGCTGTCCCCTTTTCCTTCCAGACAGCCTAGAGCAGGATACAGAAACTGGCATTCAGACAGCCCTTGCTAACAGCCACGGCCTGATACTGAGCGGGCTCCGCAGGGGGAATGCACGTGCCTACCACTGCCCAGCTGGAAACTGCCCAGGCGGGACACAGATTGGAGTCTGCAGGACCCCAGAGATGATTGACCACTGGTACAATGCCCTGGGAGGGAATCCATGTCACCAGTGGGTGCCCAGAACACCCTGCCCAGATGCCCACGGACACAGTCAATGCCCTGGGTAAGGTTGCCTTCTCATCCTCGGTCGTGGTGAACCATGTGCCATGTCACACCGTTCACCACGCCCCAGACCCTCCTAGCCTCACAGCCCCTGCCCTACTCCCCCCCTCCCCCGCAACTAATTCCTTAATTATATTTGGCAGACACATTCCAAACCCTCTAATTAGCTCCAACTATACACACGAGAGCAGACTGTTTGGCTAGAAGAGTATGCCTGCATTCACACTTGCCTCATGAGCCTTCTAGCTGAAGACAGTCCTTCTGTCCACCCTGGTCTGCAATTCACACAGGCCTCCTAGGGGAGACCCACACAGGCCCAGCAGCTACTGTGGGCTATAGGAAATAGGGAAGAGGTAGGTGGAAAGGAATGTCTACTGAAAATTTCTCCAAAGGAGCCATGAAACAGTGAAGGAGAAAACAAAAATATGGCTGGACTCATACTTGGCATTGATGAAAAAAGAAGAACAAATACACACACACACACACACACACACACACACACACACACACATACATATAAAATGCTTTTGCTCTTTTTAGACACAATGACTTAAATATGTTTTCATTGTTCTCCCTGCTCTCCAAACACACATACACACACACACACACACACACACACACACACACACACACAAACACCACACACACATAAATCCAGACCTGTGACAGAAGACTCCTCCATGCAGCACATGCAATTTGCCAACTGATCACTCACCTGAGCACAGACAGGCAGGTATAAGGAGAAAGATGATCTCTCTCCTCTCTCTCCCTCTCTGTCTCTCTTCCTCTCTCTCTCTCTCCCTCTCTGTCTCTCTCTCTGCCTCCATCCCTCTCTCTCTCTCATGCATACACACACACACACACACACACACACAAATGCACACAGACTCAGCAGTGTCTCTCCTGAGTTGTTGGTTCCTCCTCTGGGACAAGGTACAAGCTGGAGCACAGGGATTCCCTTGTCAAACTAGTGGCTCCCACCCAAAGGAGCACCACTCTAATAACGCAGAACCACTCTATCTCTCCCTTTCTCAAGGGCCAGACACTTTCCCTTGGGAACAACCAGCATTTATTCACCATTCACCAAAATCCCAGGCCAGGACGCTGTGTGAAGGTGTCCTGAGATAGGTGGCTCCTCAGAGCCAGGACTGAAAACAAGCAGGGGGGTCACAGTGTCCCAGAGGGGTGTTTGACCCGGGGTGGGGGCAGTGTTGGGAAATGCATGGGGTCCTAAAGGCTACATACATGGACAGACTCCCTACTTCCAGCCTAGATGCTTCTGGGTGACTTGACTGATTCTTGTGAAGGACTAGGAGAGCAGATGGACTGTGAGCCAGCAGATGCTGGGAGAGCTGGGAAATGTGATCACCATGTGAGAACTGTTGACAGCTGATGTGGAGGGACAGGTCAGGTATATGTGTGTCAGAGGGGGTGTGTTCTTCCCAGATATTCACCTTCTATCTGACTCCAAGTGCCCTCACATAACTAGTGGGCTTTTCTGGGACCCTCCTTAGGTGAAAGGGTGACCGAGCACAGAAGACAAGGGCTCACACAGCAAGGAGGGCCTATCATTTGCATCCAACACCCACCACCCCCAGCAAAAAGCAAAAGACACGAGAAGGCAGGTGTGGAGGTGCTGCACCCCACCTCTGACTAAAGCCACCAGGTTCCCAACAGGGAGAGGAAGGGTGCACGTGCGCGGCTCTGTGGCTCCCTGGAACATCCAGGCCAGGAGCTCTGTGGAGACCCCTCCTCACTCATTCCTGCATTACCCCATTTCCTGGTACACCGGTTACTAGGGTGGGGGTGGGATCCCGGGGTCGTCTCCCACTCCCACTCTCCAACACTGGGGTACATTTGTCGCAGGGACATGTCAGGCTGTGGGCAATAGCAGGACAGGAGAGGGGAGACAGGAGGGTCAGGTCCATGTCAGCAGGAGAGGGTCTTTTGGCAGGAGGGTTTGCAGGGTGCAGGCCCATGGGGCAGCCACTCATGTGTGCTACTGGGAGAAGCTGTAGGCAGAGCCTCCAGGTGCATGCAGGCCCGTAGTCCAAGGACCGGGATCCGAGACCTGGTAGGGGCTGCAAGCAAGCCAGGGGCATGCCATCTCTGCTGGGCGACTTCGAGAGGGACCATGGATCTGAGCCAAAAACACCGTGTTTGAAATGCGATGCTGCAGGGAGTGGGCAGGCTCGTGTCTGCGGGGCATGTAGGGGCTGCACCTGGCTTCTGCTCCTCCTCATCAGCCAACACTGCCCCCACCTCAGCCACCTCCACCTCCGTACTCCCTGCGCAGGGACCTCAGACTCAGGCCTGCCATGGCCACCACACTTCTGAGTGGCTGTCTGTTGCAATGTCCTGCTGCACAGGCTCCCCATGCTCTGTGCTCCCTGCCGGGACCTGCGCTAAGATTTGGGAGGTCACCAGCCTATAAAGCTGCTTGCCTTTGTGTGTGTGCTCACTCTTCGATCTGCTCTCTCTCTCTCTCTGCCCCCACTCCTCTCCTGGGCTGCCTTGCCCCCATGGGGTGCACCCACCCCCTGCTGCTAACACAGTGTGCCCTGGATCCTACCTCTCCTCCCCTTACCATGCCCCCTTCCCCTTGGCCCCAGCCCCCCACCCCTGCTGCAAGCCAAGCCCTGACTGGGCCCTAAGGCTTCCAGGCCATGCAATTGTAGCCTCACCTCAGCTCATCACTACCTCCTAACCCCAGTATCTGCCCAGGGGATCGAATCTCCCCTCAGCACCACCACTGGAGGATACTCTCCTTCTTCCCCCTCCACTCTACACACCAAGCAGGTGTACAGTGACCCTTGTGTGTGTGTGTGTGTGTGTGTGTGTGTGTGTGTGTGATTGTTGGGGATAACTGCCTTTCAAGGACTCAGAACATAGCACCTTTTGAGATGTCTCAGCACACAGCACACTTCAAAAAACAGCCCAAAGCACCCTGTGTGAAGGACTCAGAACACAGCTCCCTTTGAATGACTCAGTATATAGTACCCTGTGTAGAGTACTCAGCACACAGCATCCTTTGAATGAGGGAGTCCATAGCCCACAGTGTGAAGGACTCAGCACATGGCATGCTTTGAAAAACTCAAGCACACAGCACTCTTTCCCAGGGACTCAGTGCATAGCATCCTGTGTTAAGACACACACAGCTCCCTTTGAAGGACTGAGTACATTGCACACTGTGTAAAGCACTCAGTGCATAGCACCCTTCAAAAAACTTAGCAGATAGCACAATTTTGAAAGACTCAGCACATACCACAGTGTGGGACTCAGTACATACCACACTGTCAAAGGACTCAGCCCAGAGCACCATTTGCAGGACAGTACAGAGCACCCTATTTTAAGGTCTTGGCACAAAGCACTTGAAAAATTCACCTCTTCCTCACTTCTCAAGCTCAGCACATAGCAGCACCCTTTGGGGTGAATTAGCACACCGCACCTTTTGAAGGACTGAGCATATAGTACGTTGTGTAATGGACTCAGCACACAGCACCCTTTAAAAAACCCAGCATGGCCCACTCTTCTCAGGGACTCAGCAGATAGCACCCTTTGGGATGACTCAGAAAACAGCACATTTTTGAGGACTCAGCACAAAACACCATGTGGGAAGGACCCAGCAAATAGCGCCCTGTGAAGGACTCAGCACATAGCTGTATGTCACAAGTTCAGCTGTCATTAGAATTACGGTACTTTCTTTAGTATCACCATTCTTCAGAAACACTTCACAAATACTACAAGTTTACTTTAGCCAACCTGTGTTTTATTGGGGAGGGTCAGCTGGGGGTCTTGAACTCAAACCTTGGGGGCTCTGTCCCTGATCTCACTGGTTCAATGCTAGAGCTCTATCACTTTGACCCACAGCTCCAATTTTGTTATTTTGGGGTTCTTCTTTGACAGGTCTTGTGGTGATCAGGAAAGCCAAGTTGGGGTGTCTGTGGGCAAAGGCTCTTAGCTCGGCCTAGAGCTGACCTCTCCCTTCCTTGTGCCCCTGGGAGCCGGGCCTCCTGGAGCTCTCTTGGCCTAGGGTGGAACAGACCTGCTCTGGCATCAGCACCCATGGTGAGCAAAAGTCAGCTTGGCCCTGGTCACTTCCCCCAGTTGAACTCTAGAGGACAATGGCACGGCCTCTCATGTTCCATGTCTGGCCATCAGGGGGCAGGAGTAGCCCACCATAAGGATTGTACCTGTGAGTTGTGTTTACTCTTGATCCAAGCCACAATGGACAGGAAAGTCCTTGAGACTCCTATCTACAATTAACCATCATAAAGCAAGTGGGACTGTGGCTCAAGTGGCAGAGTACTAGGCTTGACCAAGAAAACACAGGGATAGAGCCTAGGCCCTGAGTTCACACACACACAAACACACACACACACACACACACACACACACACACACACACACAAACACACACACACCACATGCTTGCAAATTCAGAGATTTCTACACTGCAATCTTTGGGTATTCTCTACCTATTCCCCACTAAGCCTGATGGCTGTTGGCCTAGGTGTTTGATGCATACAACGCCAACTGGCATCTTTAATTTTGGAGAACAGAATGGCTAGAAGGTCAACCTTCCCCCATCCCAGCTTCTTGATTGGGTCATGGTCTATCCAGGACTTTGGGACTCCTTTTACAGACTTGACAAAATACCTTCAAAAGGCATCACAAGCTGGGCACTGGGGGCTCATACCTGTCATCCTACTCAGGAAGCTGAGATCTGGAGGATCATGGTGCCAAGCCAGCTTGGGAAGGAAAGTGAGTGAGACTCTTATCTTCGATGAACTATCAGTAAACACTCAACTGGTAGAGTGCCAGCCTTAACCAAAAAGAGCTCAGGGACAGTGGCCAGGCCCTGAGTTCAAGCCCCAGGACTGGAAGAACAAATCTTTGTTGGAAGCTTTTATTCCCTTTGAAAACAATTTATTGTTTGAGATAAGCATAACATGGGTCTCTTCCTTGGCCACCAATGGGCTATTATATGTCCCTTGAATTTGGGCCGCTTCCCAGCAGCCTCTGCCCTACCTGACCTTCAGTTTACCCTTCCCATCACACGGCAGATGGAGGCCTGGGAGAAGGCTGCCTGGCCACCTATTTCTGGTGGCTGACGTGGCTTTTGAGAATCAGTATGTTACATAGAGAGTCATCATCCACATCAATCTACAGAAGAAAGAAAGGGAGCACCCCATGACCAAGCCTGCTAGCTGTAGGTGGCTCTGGATGTGGGGCATCTGCTGTAGGATGTGCTCCATAGGGGAGTCATCTACAGGGTCGGGAACCCAGATTTCTCCTCTGGCAGTTTCCAAGCTGTCTTGAAGTTGCAATTCTTCAAAACCTTTCAGCTCCTCCCTCATTTTGCCCACCCTAGAGCCTGAGGCATCTGAAGCAGCTCTGGTTGTGGGGGCTCATCCTGTGCCGGCATCTGGAGCCCTCTATCTGTTCCTTCCCCTGCAAGAAGGGACAGCAGCTCCCCAGCTCTCCTTTCTCCAGCTTCTCCTGGGAGAGCCAGCACACACGCTTGGCTTTCTCCAGACACAGTTCATCCAGGATGAACATCTGCTCTTACACGCCATGAGGGATTCCAAGACAGTGCAGATGTGTGCCAACAGCTGGCTGCATCGATGGTGGTGCTCATCCGCTGGACTATGGAAGTCCATGTCATCATGCAGGTCATGGATGAAGCAGGTTTTGTTTTCGGATGCCCCCTGTCCCACTTCCCATCCCCAAGCCTGCTATGGTGGCAGCTCATGAGGCAGGAGGCCTGTGGCTCCAACTCTGTCTGCCACTGAGCTACTGTGACCCCATTGCAGGGGTCACCACTCCTGCAGCGGGAGTTTCCCCCTGTGGATTTCAGCCTCTGAGAGTGCTCGCAGACCCTCTAGGTCTGGGGCATGTCTCCATCCTCTGCGATCCTCAATTTGTGGAGGCGTCACCTTCTCAACTTTTGCTTCTCCAGGGCTCACAACCTAAGTTGTCATGCAGGACAATGGCATCCCCAATAACGCGCCACTAAAAAAAAATTACCCCCCTGGTTTGCAATTCGTGCCATTTTTTCTGCCAGGCCTGGTATTTGAACTCAAGGTCTGGGTAAATATGCAGCACTGTGAGAGAAGGGAATCTGACCATGCTTGAAGACAAGAAAGTCAGGCCTGTTCCTTAGGCCTGAATTCAAGCTTCAGGCTGGGAAAACATACTCTTTATATCCATTTTAAATATAGGATTTATACTTCCATACAGATATTCAGTACATATTGTGTTTGGTGTAGTTATTCATTTTATTTCTGGTTTTATTCGTTTATTTAGCAATTATTTTATTGACTCTGATGACACCGCTACCATTTATTACATTGCTTACATCCTATCACAGCATCCAGATTTGTAGATATGATATCCATCATGCCTGACACTCAGGACTCTCCCAGAAAAGGATAAAATGTGTCATACTCGGCTTCTTACTCCAAGATTAAATTTTTGGCAGTGCTGGATCTGAAGTCAGGGCCTACCAGGCCGAATTCATGAATGGATGAGTCTGAGCACAGCAGCCTCTAGACAATGAAGCTGTCAGGTGGTTCCCAAGTCCTGACCTCCAGCCCCAGTTTTGGCCCAAACAGTGATACATGGATAGGCAGATGGTGGTATACAAATAAATACATATTGGAAAGGAGCACCAGATCTGTCTGTCTATGATTGAATGAAACCTACTAGGTTCCTAGCAACTCTTAGGCATTTATTATACCGCCACTGAAGTAATATTATTCTTTTCATGTTCAATAAACTATTAAGATCAATCCACATGATAGGATTATTGCATCCAGTTTTAGACTACACTGAATCAAGAAGTACTCTTTCAATAGGTATTTCTATGCACAGGAATGAGTCTCTTGTGATCTCCTGCCATTGGTAGGTGTCAGGACCGGGATTTGACCCCAGAGCCTATGTTGACAGGTAGACCTATGGTTTCCCTGATAGTCCAACAGCCTTCAGCAATGGCTGGTCAGGTCCAATTGCAGCTGTGTCATTCAGACCCAGGATGGTCACCGTGTAAAGGTAAAAAACGTAAACCCCCAGCCCTCTACAGCTCACCACTTTTTGTGGTATCCTACTTTTTTTTTTCTTCGTGCAAGCCCTCTGGGCCTAGGATCCCAAGATCGGCTCTGGGTCCAGAGGTTGTACTCCAGCCTAGGGCGATCAAAGCTGAGGCAGAGTTGCATGACCTGAGTTCAACCCCCGTGTTGGCAAAATAAAGAATAAATTTAAAAAATAATTAATCATTTAACTAAAATAAAAAATAAAGCTCCCTGGTTTGGAATTTCTGCCACTTTTATTTCCTAGCCTGGGATTTGAACTCAGGGTCTTGGTAAATGTGTCCCAATGTGAGGGAAAGTTCATAGTTGCCACTACTTGAGATCAAACCTTGCACAAAGCCAAAAATAAAAAATTAAGTCACTGAGATCGGCAGGGGGAGTAGATGTGGAGATGGGAGGGAAGGGATGGTATGGGGAAAACAAAGGAGGAGACAACAATGTTCAATAGGAAATGTACTCATTACCTTGCTCATTTAACTGTAACCCATCTGTATAATATTTTTACAATAAAAAATGAAAAAAGTCATGTTCAGAGAAGCCTTGTAAGTATCAAGGAGGAATGCTGAGAGACACTTGTGCCTGTCTTATCACTGGTCTTGCTGATGTTCTTGGACACACAGGTGAGTTCCCTATCCTCAGGTTTAAGTGGTGGGAGCTGGAGCCCACAGTTCGAATCCTGATCCTGCCACCTTCAAATGGCAGGAGATCCTAAGAAACTCATTCCTATCCATATGAATACCAATGGAATGTGATATTTGTCGTGATTGAATGGGCACTCCTTGAATCATTCTAGAACAAAATCATACACAATTATATTATAGGACACTGATCGATTTTAATTAATACCTTATGAAGGATTTAAACAATCGCATTCACTAAATGGAGGCAGAATGAAATACCTAAGAATTGGGCATCACATAGTATAGAGATGCCATTTTTTCTTCCAGGACTTTCTTTAGTTAATCGGTATATACCATTTTCTGAATGTAGTTTAGTATATGAAACTAGGATATATTATATCTGAACAGAAAATCAATTATTCAAACATTTTTATCAGAAATGCTTATAGCGAATTGTAGAGGTACATCCAAATTATGTATATTTCAAGGCAATGCTTGGTTAATCCTCTTCTCACATTCCCCATTGCTTTCAAGGAAATAATACACATTTTAAGGAAATACCTAGAATGTTTTGGAGAAATAGGTTGACTTTAAACCAGTGAGTTACTCTATGATGCATATTGTTACTTTATATCCAGAAAAGCTAAATTCTTTATCATTTTCCTTAGGCTTTATATTCAGATTTAATCTCTGATGGGTGACAAAGATATAAACATTTTTAAACAGTGGCTAAATTTAGGCTGAGGAATCTAGGTACAATGATACTCCTGCAGATAGGCCTCATCAGTCATGAGACCCTGATATCCAAATGTTAACCAATGCTTTTGGTGTCATGCTTATGAGATTTTGTGTATTATAAACAGTGGCTATTAGAATTTTTTTGTAATCAACATCATTTCACGGGTGAGGAACTGAAGTGAGACTTTATACTCAGAACAAAATTTAAGGAGGCATCCAAAATTTGTTACCAAGATATACATCATTTAACACAATGTTTTAAAAAAGCAAACTAAACGAAATAATTATTGAAAAAAATCAACATTTACAATAAATACAGAATCAGTATGACTGATTTATCTTTTTTTATTGTGAAAATACTATACAGAGGAGTTACAATTACATGGGCAAATAATGAGTACATTTCTTATCAAACATTGTAGCCTCCTCCTTTGTTTCCCCTTCACATCCCTTCCCATCCTCCTCCCGCACCTCCATCATCCCCCCGCACCAAATTTGTCAAGTTGATTTTCGACATAACGACTTTTACATCTCATTGTTGAAATGGGTCCACCTGTATCCTTATTTAAACGATTTGTTTTTTTCCCTTCCCCTCCACAAATTATAGAGACATCAAATACTGTGAAAGCCGGGTTATACAGTGGGGGAAGGACATACAAAGCAACAAAGAAATCATCTTATAAATGTGTTAAAAACAATCATATGAAAGATAAAAAACCATTTGAATATATATCTTAGGATTCATTTCCCTAACATCAACTTATCTGACGTTTTCTGCTTGACTCAGACATATACTAGTTATTGCAAATAAGGGAAACTATAGGACATATGTTTCTTCGGGCCTGACTTACTTCACTTACTATCATTTTTTCCAAGTTTTTCCATTTCCTAACAAATGGGGCAATGTCATTCTTTCTGATGGAGGCATAAAATTCCATTGTGTATATATACCAGATTCTCTTGATCCATTCATCTACTGAGGGGCATCTGGGTAGGTACCGTATCTTAGCTATGGTAAATAAGGCTGCAATAAACATAGTCGTGTTGGTAGTTTTAGTATGGTCTTGTTTGGGAACATTTGGGTAAATGCCGAAAAGTGGAATTGATGGGTTATAAGAGAGCTCTATGTGGAGTCTTTTGAGGACCCTCCATACTGCTTTCCAAAGCGGTTGAACAAGTTTACACTCCCACCAACAATACAGTAACTTTTCCTTGTGTCCACATCCCGTCCAGCATCTGTTGTTACTAGAGTTCTTGATTATAGCCATTCTAATTGTGAAGTGGTATCTCAATTTTACTCCAGTTGCAATACAGCTTACATGATGACTTTTCTGGTTATATGTTTAGTTAGGTCTTGATATTTAGTTGTAGAAGTTATGTTCTTTCATATATTTATTTGTCAGAGCAAAGAGGAAATACATTCCTTGCCAGAGTCAACATCCATAGAAATTTTACAGATGTATCCTGCTACTTTGCCAAAGTTTCAAATCAGCTCGAGTAACTTGGGTCTTTTTCTGGATCTAACTAAATAGGTGTGCAATTTTTTCAGTACTAGAAAGATTTTGACCACCATTTATTAAACTAGTATTTTCCAGTAACTACTTTTCTCTTTTCATGAGATTTTTAATTCATTTTTATTATATGTTGAAGTTTTCCTTTAGGTAACCCACATTCAGTCTTCTACAAAGTGTAATTTGGAGTAGTTTAAAATTATGTAGACTCATGTACACTGCTCAGATTGTATAGTTGCATATTTTTTCTTGTTAAATCAGTAGGAATTAGTTTTCAATATGGATATTATTGGACTTATTCATTGCATTTCTGAATTTTTAAAGTATGTCATGATTTTGTTACTTTATTCTTTTATATATATGCAGATCTCACTCCTTATACAGTCACATTTGTTTTAAACAATTTTATCCATTCAAGGGATTTGCTATATTAGGTTCATCTAGATGAATTTAATTACAAATTAACACAACCTTATTTTTGAGACACAGTTATCTTTATGGCTCTACTCCAATTTAACATGTATTTGAGTTATTTGTGCTTTCAAAAAAAACTGGACACAACATGATTTTGTTCCTGGGGGAATTCTACTTTGTTGGTTGTTTTTCCAGTTGTGGTGCCTTCAACATAAGTGTGCATTTTATATCAATTGTTTTGTGTCTATATTTTGTTTCATATAACAGAAAGTACAAAAAGAATCAGTGATTGAGAAGTTCTCCAAATAGAATTCTAAGAGGGACACTTGAAGCTTTGTGACAACGGGGAATTGGCAGGTCATCAAAGAGGAGGGGTTAGCAGAATTACAGAGACATTGTTTGACATTATTTTAATTCTTCCTCCTCTTGCCTCACTATTTCTAATAGTGTTACTTTAGTGGAAAGTCTTTAGTTGAAAGAAAATAATTTTGTCTGTATGAACTCAGAATTTTAGGTTCAGTTGGGACACACTACACATTCATATTTCATTTTAACTTGAAAAATCTTCTTTCCTTCGTTTAAAATCACAGATGTGAATTTATAATGCTAAAATAGCATCTACTAATTTATATGAAATGGTTCACTTCACATTATATGTAATATAGACTCTAACAATAATAGTGAGTAATATTGTATGTAATAATTGACTTTGGGGGAAATCAATTACAGTGATATTTGTGGGATACTTAGTAATAATAAAACTTATATTTGATTCTATTGAAAAACTCAGTTACATCTAAAAGTAACTCATAGTTATAAACTAATGCTGAAAAAGTAAGATTGTTTCTTGGAAAAAGGCAGAAGTTTCAATAAGCTTGCTTTTAAAAAATTGTCTTGGATCTGGGCTTTGTTGACTCATGCCTGTAATCCTAGCTACCCAAAAGTCTGAGATCTGAGGGTAGTGGTTCAAAGCCAGCCTGGGCAGAAAAGTCTGTGAGACTCTTATCTCCAATATAACTCTTGAAAACTAGAAATGGTACTGTGGCTCTCAAGTTGTATAGTGGCATTCCTGAACTGAAGAGCTGAGGGACAATGCCAATGTTCAGAGTTCAAGCCCCATGACTGACAAAAAAAAAGTGACATGGATTTTTATTTATTATTTCATGATTTTTTATTGTAAAAATACATACAGTGGGTTTACAATTACATGAATAAGGTAATGAGTATATTTCTTATCAATCATTGTTGCCTCCTCCTTTGTTTCCCCTTCCCATCCATTCCCATCTCTCCCTCTGCACCTCCCCACCCCACGAAAAGTTATAAAGTTTGGTTTTCGACATAATGTCTTGTACATGTCATTGTTGCAATGGGTCACCCTGTATCCCTATTTGTTTTTCCCTTCCCCTCCCAAAATTATACCAACATCAAATATACTGAAAACAGGGGTTATATCGTGGAGTAGGAACATGCAAAGCAACAGAGAAATCATCTTACAAATATACTAGAAAAAAGAAAAGAAAAACAATTTGAGTCCTTACCAAGGGGTTCATTTCGCCTAACATCAACATATGTGGCCGTTTCAGCTTGTCTCAGACATAAATTGGTTATTGCAAATAAGGGAAACCAAGGGACCTATATTTCTTTGGGCCTGGCTTACTTCACTTAATTTAATTTTTTCCAAGTCTTTCCATTTCCTAACAAATGGGGCAATGTCATTCTTTCTGATGGAGGCATAGAATTCCATTGTGTATATATACCAGATTTTCTTGATCCATTCATTTACTGAGGGGCATCTGGGTTGGTTCCATATCTTAGCTATGGTAAATAATGCTGCAATGAACATAGTTATGCTGGTAGCTTTAGTATATTCTTGTTTGTGATCACTTGGGTAAATACCCAAAAGTGGGATTGCTGGGTCATCAAGGAGCTCTATGTAGAGTCTTTTGAGGAACCTCCATACTACTTTCCAAAGTGGTTGAACAAGTTTACAATCTCACCAATATCCCGTCCAGAATCTGTTATTATTAGAGTTCTTGATTATAGCCATTCTAACTGGAGTGATGTTGTATTTCAGTGTTGTTTAGATTTGCATTTCTTTTATGGCTAGGGAGGCTGAGCATTTCTTCATGTGTCTATTAGCGATCCCACTTTCCTTTTCGGAGAAGATTCTCTGTAAGTCTTTAGCCCACTTATTTATTGGGCAGTGGTTTCTTTGAGGATTTGTTGTTGGGGGAGTTAATTTTTTGAGTTCCAAGTATATTTTAGATATGAGACCCTTGTCCCTTTTATGGTTAGTGAAGGTCTTCTCCTAATCCATGGGCTTTTTTTTGATCTTGTGAGCTTTGTCCTTTGCCATGCAGAAGCTCTGCAATTTCATGCAATCCAATTTGTCCAACCTTTCTTTGATTTGTTGTGTTTATGGGTCTCTATTAAGAAAATGTAGTCCTGTTCCAAGGATATCTAGAGTATCTCCTATTTTGTCCTCTAAAGTTTTTAGGGTGTCTGCTTTGACTCTGAGGTCTTTGATTCATTTGGAATTGATTCTGCTGCAGGGTGATATATAAGGATCTAGCTTTAGTTTTCTATAAGTGATTAACCAACGTTGCCAACACCATTTACTAAAGAGGCTATCTTTCTTCCATGCTATTTTTTTAGCTCCTTTCTCAAAGATTAGGTGGCTATATGTCAGTGCGTTCATTTTCTGGGTATTCAATTCCATTCCATTGATCCTGAGGTCTGATTTTGTTCAAGTACCAAACTGTTTTCATTACTATGGTTTTGTAGTACAGTTTGAAATTTGGTATTGATATTCCTTCAGCACTGTTGTTTCTGTTGAGGATTGTTTTTGCTATTCAGGGTTTTTTACTGTTCCATATGAATTTTTGCATTGCCTCTTCTATTTCCATGAAGAACGAGTTTGGAATATTGATAGGTATCACATTGAATTTTAGCCTTGGGAAGTATTACCATTTTCATGATGTTGATCTTTCTAATCCAGGAACATGAGAGTTGTTTTTTTTTTTGTTTTTTTTTTACCACTTTCTAAGTTCTGATTCGATTTCCTTTTTCAGGTTTTTAAAGTTTTCATCAAAAAGATCCTTCACTTCTTTGATTAAGTTAATTCCTAGGTATTTTAATTTTTGTGGGGTATTATGAATGGAGTTGCTTTCCTAATTTCAGCCACGCTTTTCTCATTGCTGGCATACAGAAAAGTCATTGATTTGTGAGAGTTAATTTTATACCCTGCTACTTTGCCAAAGTTTTGAATCATCATGAGTAATTTCTGAGTGGTCCATGGGATTCTTTAGATACAAGATCATGTCATCTTAAAGAGGGAGAATTTTACTTCATCTTTCCCTATTTGGATCCCTTTTTTATTTGCATCTTTTCTTATTGATGTAGATAGTCATTCTAATACTAGATTGAAGAGAAGCGGACAGACTGGACATCCTTGTCTCCTTCCTAAGTTAAGAGGAAATGGCTTCAGTTTTTTACCATTAAGTATAATGCTGGCTGTAGGCTTGTCATATACAGCCTTTATTGTATTGAGGAATATTCCCTGGATTCATAGTTTTCCCAGAGCCTTCATTATAAAGGGGTGTTGGATCTTGTCAAATACTTTTTCTTCATCTATTGAGATAACAATGTGGTTCTAATCCTTGCTCTTGTTGATGTGATAAGTTACATTAATTGATTTGCATATATTGAACCAGCTTTTCATCATTGAAATAAATACTGATTGATCGTTGTGTATGAGTTTTTGGATGAAATGTTGAAGTCGATTGGCCAAAATTTTGTTGAGGTGTTTTACATCAATATTCATCAAAGAAATGGGTTTATAGTTCTCTTTCTTTGATGAGTCCCTGCCTTGCTTTGGGATGAGGATTATGATGGCTTCATAGAAAGAATTCTGTAGTGAACTTTCTCTGTCAATTTCATTGAAGAGTTTTTGGAGTATTGGTGTGTGCTCTGCTTTGAAGGCCTTGTAATATTCCGTTTAAAATCCATCTTGTCCTGGGCTTTTCTTAAGTGGGAAGTTTCTTATTGCTCTTTCTATTTCTATGCTTGATATGGTCATGTTACTTGATTTATCTCATCTTGGTTGAGTTTCTGCAAGTCGATATTAGCTAGGAAAATGTCCATTTCTGCCAGGTTCTCAAACTTATTAGCATAATGGTTTGAGAAGTATTCCTTTATAATGTTCTGAATCTTGGTTGTTTCTGTGGTGATGTTTCCATTCTCATCTTTGAGGTTATTTGGGTGTCTTGTCTTCTTTGTCTGGTAAGAATTCCTAAGGGTCTATCAATTTTGTTAAATTTTTTGAAGAACCAATTCTTTGTTTTGTTGATTCTTTATATGGTGTTTTTGGATTCTAATTCATTTAATTCTGATTTAATTTTAATTATTTCTTTCCATTTCTTGGATTGGGGTTTATCTTGCTGCTCTTTTTTTAAGGAGGTTCAGATGTCTTATTAAATTGATGGTTTCAAATCTCTCTAATTTATTGATATAGTTCAATGGGACGGAGATCTGCTTTGAGTATCCCAAAAGAGGGAAATGGCAATTTCCTCTAGTTTGGAGAAGCTGTGATGAGGCTAGGTTCTGGGTAGGTTTGAGGCCTTTCAGCAAACAGTAGCTTTTCCCTGAGGGGCTAGCTTCTGAGACACAGAGTCCAGCTCTGAGCCATTCTCAGGATTTATGTTTACTGAATTTCAATTGTTTGTCTAGGCTTCTGTAGGGAGGGGCAGACTCTGGCTCTGTTTACACCGTGAAGAAAGTCACTTCTCTGAGGGCAGAGCTCTCTCTGCCTGGGCGGGGTGACTTTGCCCTGGGTGGAACTGAGCCTGCCAGGTCCCTTCTTGTTCCTGTGACTTGCAAAATGACTCTTTTGTTTTCTTCCAAGGCCTGAGTTGGAGCTACCTGCTCAGCTGGGTCTTTGTCAGTATCAAAGATGGAGATCTCCAGTGGTGGTAGGGGATAAGGCTGGCATTCCCACCTCTGCTCCCTGAGAAGGAGTGAGGATTTCAGGGTTCTACTCATGACAGAATCTTAGTTCCTGGGCACTCTCTGGTCTGCAATCTGAAGGATGAAGGTATCTGCTCCTTCTCAGTTCTTGCTGGTGTTGAGTAGAATCCCCTGTCCGCTGTGTCTGGCACCTTTGTCCTGGGATCTCTCTGTTGTAGGGATGATGGCTATGGACGCCACTGCTGCCGCTGCAGCCACAGCAGCCACGGCTACTAGCAAGTGCTCAGATCTGTCTCCTTGACTGGATTTTCCCTCTCTGGACACACTCTCTGTACTGTGATGGCACATTTGGTGTGATTCTCTACCCTAGGATTGTTCACTTGAACACTAAAACTGCTTTCTATGAGAAAGCTTGTTTAGCCTCCAGCTTCTCCTCCACCATCTTCCTCAGAACTCCCTTAACACTTTATTATGACATGATATTGTGACATCATATTGACATTGTGATATTACTCTACCATTCTGTTTTCACAAACTTATTTTGACATCACATGTTAGAATATTCATGGGTTTTAGGACTTCTAGCTCCTTCCTTGAATTCTTATCCTCATTGTAAACCAGTAGCAATTGAAATCAGACATGTGATTGTAATATTACAAATTCATAATGACATCACTATTCCATGGGTGTCCTCATGACCACTGTGATATCACAAACCTATTGCATCATCACATTGCCATTGTGACATCACCATCACATTGTGACGTTTTAATCGATTATGATCTCTTAGCACCTTTGAAACAGCATATGGCCTTTGTGATAAAAAAATTCAGTTGTTTACCCATATATTCTTTGTGGTCTAACAATTGGGATCAGTTATACCATTGTAATATTACAAACCCTTCTAAGCAGAATCACTAGTGTGCCATCATTAACCAGTCCTCGCCTCATAACTTTGACCTGATGCCCTGGTGACACACAAGCCCTTTTTGATCTGATAATCTGTTTTTTACTAATTTCAGGTATGATATGTGATATTAGAAATGCACTCTGATATCATGAAAATTATGTCATCACTCTGTCAGATATCATGAACATTGTAATCCATTGTGACATTACATACTTGTTGGGAGTTCATAACGTTTAGGCCAATGCATGACTTTGTAGATATCACAATCCCATTCTGGATTTATATTCTCATTTGAAGTTATGGAAAATTGAAGTCTAGCATGCCATTGTGACATCATCAATCCATTGTGACATCATAAACCTATTGTGACCTCATCACCATTATGGCATCACCAGCTAATTATGACATCAAAATATTATTATGATTTGATATTGTGACATCATATTGCCATTGTGATATCATTGTCCCATTGGGTTTTGCAAAGCTATTATGACCTCATAACATTTTACAAAATTCGTGACCTTTGACACTATTAACTTATAAACTTGTATACTTATGTTACATAAAACACAAGACAATCAAATAAGGCACATTGAGGGTAATTTTATTTACGCTAGAAATGGGCCTGCATTTGCCTTGTCCTGGGCTGTACACTCATTGACAAGCCAGCCCCAACCACCAAATCTCAGACCTCCAATGGGCAGCCCTGCACATAGTTAATTACTGTGCAAACCACCAACCCCCCAAACTATCATCTCGAAACTCCATACTTCAATAGGTAAGGCTTTTTCCTTTTCTCTAACTCCCTCCTTCTTTATAGACATGTCCTTCATTTCCCTTTTTCCCTTCCATCATTTCCTTCTGCTCTTTAGGCCTCTCCACTATCTACAGGCCTACACTTCTCTGGCCTGGTGGCCAATTGGCATCCTTCCCCTCCTGCACTCCCTCAAATTCCTCTTCTCCCAAGTCTTTCCCCGCTGCTATCTCACCACTTCCTTCCTTCCAGGTCTTCACTTGATTTTCTCCAATTCCATTGCTCTGGCTATGCAGCCTATATATAGCTTGAACCCCTCCCAGACCTAGTGGGTCTCCTGCCTAACAGTTTTCATCCATCACTTCATGAACTGCGCATTCCTCAATAACTTCTTAACAGCTCATTTGAGGATGATATCCAACTCCCTCCAGCAGCATGCCCTGGCCCCTTTGGTGGCATGACTCATGCACTCCTGCGGGCCAGGACATGGGGCCGCATTGATTAGTGGGTCATGCTGATTATTAGGGCTTTGCTGCTTTATACATCCCCCACTGGTTTTCTTGTCAAATCAAATCCTTGATTCGTTCTTACCAAATCCTAAAAAATCCCATCTCTCCACCCAATGAACCGGCTTAAAATGTAAATTTAATTGTAAACAAGTAAATTATAGAAACACACTAGTTATTGCTAATTAACACTTAGTAAGTCTTATCCTTAAGGGTCCCTCTGAGTGTCTGCACAGTCCATCTTGTAG
Organism: Dipodomys spectabilis; assembly: GCF_019054845.1. Lineage (NCBI taxonomy): Eukaryota > Metazoa > Chordata > Mammalia > Rodentia > Heteromyidae > Dipodomys > Dipodomys spectabilis. The sequence continues at coordinate 308,870 of NW_024871281.1, forward strand.
CCTTCTCTGTATATGGGTCCACTGCCTATTTTACTAGAGACTGATGAATCTAATGCTGTTTTCATGCTAATATAATATGCAACAGTGAAGTTAGCATGACCAAGTAAGGTCCTTGCCACTTCAGTTCCAATTCAGGAGCATGATGCATTTTTACCCACACCAGCTGTCCAGGCAAGGAAGAGTGGGTGGAGTTTCTTTTTTTTTTCTTTTTTCAACTCAATTTCTTAGTTTATTTCATTTACTTGAGGTCTAGCTTTTGAATTTAATGCTGAAGTGAGACTTGCTATAGAATACACTACATTACTCTCCCCAAAGAAATTTTCGTTCCAACTGGATTAATTTCTTATTTTATATTTGAACTTTTTTATCGTCATCCTAATGTTTATTTATTTTTAAACAGTTTTTATTATTATTTTCTTTAAGTAGTTTTACAAAGATGTTCCCATCCTACAAAACAGTACATGAATACAAGGTGTCTGACAATATTGTCACTCATCCCTCATAACTCTTCCCTTCTCACACGTTTTGAAAAATTGAGATAGGTGATTACATATATTTCACATATTTCACAGTATTGTGGAATTGTGATACTTAGTTAAAGTCACAAACACTTTTTAAACTTGACAAGGCAAATTATTGTTATCATGGTCTAAAGTTTGTTAATTCTATGAGCTTTGACAATCCAAATTATTTTTCCCACCTCAGATGATGTTTACATTTTTTTTCTTTTGCTTAGTGTCGGCTATTCCTTCTTTCCCTCTTTCCCACACATTCCTCCCTTCCCATCACTGTGTTTGGGTTGCTTAGTTATTTTTCTTCTATGTCCAGTGCAAATGATGGGCCACTTTGTTGTATGTTGTTCCATTTCCCACTTATTGTGTTCCTCCTCCTGGCTTCCCTCTATTGCATGCATATTTCTACCATCTACATGGTCAAGAACATGGAGTCATTAATGGTGATACAACAAAATGAGTGGCTGTCCTTTGTTTCTCGAGTCCTGTTTACTTTGTCATACCTTCTTGCATTTTGGCTTTAGCATCCACATATCAGGTAGACCCTGTGCCATTTGTCTTGTTGTTCTTGGCTTATCTCACTCAAATAATTTGGTCTAGTTCCATTCATTTCCCTGCAAATGCCATCATTTTGTCCTTTCTAAAGGCTGCATAGTATTTCATTGTATATAGGTACCACAATTTTTGGATCCACTTATCAGTAGTAGCTCATCTGGATTCTTTCCAAATCTTGGCTATTGTGAACAGTGCTGCAATAATCATTGAGGTGTGTGTCTTTCTATACTGGTTCCTATTGTTCAGAGTAGATGCCTAGGAGTAGTATGGCCAGTTCATAGGAGAGGTCGATATTTAGATTTCTGAGGTACCTCCAGACTGGTTTCCAAAGTGGTTGTATTAATATACATTACTGCCAGCAATGCAGTAATGTTTCTCTTTCTTTGCATCCCTTCCAGCATTTGTCATTGTCTAAATTTAGGATGTGGGCCATTCTGAATGGAGTAAGGTGGTATCTCAGAGTTGTTTTTATTTGCATTTCCTTTACAGCCAGGAATTATGAACATTTCCTCACGTGTTCCTTTGCAATTTTTTATCTCTTCTTCTGAGAAGTATCTCTTTAGCAACCTTGACCATTTCAAGATTGGTTTGTTAGATTTATGAAGAGTTAGTTTTTTAAGTTCACCATATATAATGGCTATTAGACCCTTTTCTAATATATTGCTGGTAAATATTTATTTTATTTTATTTTTATTGCAAAAAAACTGTGCAGAGGGGTTACAATCACATGTACAAGATAATTGCTGGTAAATATATTTTCCTAATTATTTGGCTTTCTTTCTAGTGTGGTTGCTATTTTTTTATCTGTGCAGAAACTATTTATTTTAAGGTAGTCCCATCGAGACATTCTCAAAATTGTAATGACCCTGGGCATCTGTTCTGGAAGTTCCTGCCTATGCCTGTAAGTTCAAGTGTCTCTCATACCCAGTCCTGCAGTAGTTTCAGATTTTCAGGCTTGATATTAAGGTCTTTAATCCATTTTGAGTTGATGTTAGTGCATTATGATAGGCTAGGATCCACTTTTAGTTTTCTGCATGTGGCCAGTTTTCCCAACACAGTAGTTGAAGAGGTTGTGATTCTTCCACTGTATATCTTTGGCTCCTTTGTCAAATATCAACTGACTGTCCATATGCGGCTATATTTCTGGGTCCTCTAACCTGACTCATTTATTTTGGGGTCTCTCGTTGTGCCAATACCAAGCTGTCTTTTTTATTATGGCTCTATTATATAGCTTGAAGTCCTGTATCATGATCTCTCCTGCATTCTTTCTTTTGCCTAAAATTATTTTGGCTATGCTAGGTCTTTTGTTGTTCCATATGAATTTTTGGACTATTTTCTCTATTTCAGAAAAGTAGGTCACTGGAATTTTAATGGAAATAGCATTGAATGTGTTAATTAATTTTGGCAGTATGGTCATTTTCACCATATTAATTCTGCCTATCCCGGAATATGGGAAATCTTTCGATTCCTGGTATCTTCTATTGTCAAGGTCTAGTGCGTTGGGGTCCCTGGGTAAGGGTCACAAAATCATCAGGACACAGGGGATGCAGAGTGCAAACAGCAATTGCCACTGCATGCTGTGCTTTATTGTTAGTGGGTATTTAAAGACAAGCAGGCATGATCTTTGCCAAGATTTGGTCAGAAGACATTCACACAAAAATTTCAACAGATACATTTTTACTTGACCTATGAGACAATGTCTTGGTATATTATTATCTAAACTATTTTGGAGCAAACTCAAACCGCTTCTCCAATCTCAGGGAAATGCTTGACCAGCTGTTCATCTATGCTTAAGCAAGCAGAAGAGCTACTTCCTGAGCTCCCAGGAGTCTGTGACATGTGTTTTGAGATAGGGAGAGAGAACATTTTCCCTCTCTAGCCCGGCGTGCCAAGAGCTTTCCTAATCCCAAACACAGTCCTCAGATAATCCTGAGGCTGGAGCCTGCATCATTCTACCCCGTCAACATAGACCCTGAGTCTTCACAATTTCTTTCTTTTTTCTTTTGTTTTAAAAGTAAAGCTTTCCACAGGGTTATCATAGAAACTTGCTTTGGTTTCATAAAAATCAAATATAACAGCAAAAGTGCAAGCAGAATAATAACAATCATAATTCCCATACCACTAGCAGTATGTGAAATGCTTTGTAGTATTCCTTTCAGATCTAACCCTTCCAACCGTTTAATAAATGTATCAGCAATATTAGAAGCATCATCATTTGCAAATTGTTTACCAAAAATATCATGTACATTAAATTGTAACTGAGCAATTAATTGAGCAGCAGTAGACTTTCCAGATAAATACTGCTGTAGTCCATTTCAATCATGTATAGATTTATTATATTTTACATTAGTAATGCAAAAGGTAGTAGAATTCCAATCATATTTTAACAATAACTGTTTTTCTAAAGCCAATAACTTTTTCCTAACCATCCCCCTGTCTGTTTAAGAATATTAATCTGTGTTTGTAATTAAGCCTCAATTTTTGCCTGTAAGACCCACAATTTATGTGAATCCCGGTGCCATTCTTTCATAAAGTGTTTAGTTTGTAAAGAAGTGTGTAGGTCAATTCCAGACACTGCAGCAACAGTAGTAACAGCAATTTGGCTTAAAATCACATCTATAATGGCTCCAATTGTACGTTTTGTACGTTTTAGTAGTTTGGTAAAAAATTCAATAACAACACTATCCAAAGGATTTGGGACTATTCTCTTCCTAATTTAACAGGTAGCCAAATATGAGTTCTTTGTGGAAAATCATAATACTATCACTGTCATTAAAATTAAGAGAGGAATTAATGCAAGAATACAGGCGACAATTAAAACAAAAAAAATAGTAGGAGAAAAAGTAAAATTTCCCACTAAAAATACATAAGGCAGAGGTACACAAGCAGTTACATTATAAGATTTGTACAAAGTAAAATTATAAGTGGATGCAGAGTTGGCCATCCCCGAAAACAATCCATTTGGTAGCATCACGGGGTATAGCGCCGCTGCGCCCTTCCAACGATGAGCCTGATCAGCAGTGGGTGCAGCCATGAAAGCCCATCGAGCATCTGTAATGCCTCCATCTCCCCAGGCTATCAATCGAGCTCCAGTTAGCAATCCATTAATGGCATCCGGCATCCTAGTAACATTTGATAAATCACATCTGGTAATATTCCATTCTGAACATGTGTTAATAAATTGTTCAAAAGTTCCTCAATTAATAAAATTATTGAACATTTTTCCAAATGTTCCTCTACACTCTTGCCACACAAAAGGCAAGTAAAATCAGGGCACATAGGTAAGGATAACTCCCCATCAAAGGTGACACTTTCCCAGCTACTATTAATGGACCAAGTAGTTAATCACTGTAGCTGTGTTCTAGAATCGGAAGTGTGTTTCCCAGGTAAAACCCAATGTTGCCAATTCATAACTAAACATGGAGGAGGCCCCAAACAGGCAAGGAATGAATATAGTAAGTAAAATTTAAAAAGCTACCATCATCCTTATTGTAAAATGTCAAATTATTCCAAGGAGGAGATAAAATAGCAGGAACAGTATAGATGGTTATATCCATGTCTCTCCAAACAACAGGTTCCAATAAAGGAGGGTTAGGAACAAAGGCCTAATACCTTACATTAGCATTAGCATGGCCAGAGTTTACAGTAAGCAGGGCACACATGGCCAAGAACAAGTTCTCAGCAGTGACAGGTTTACCAGCACGTTGTAACATCTTTTGTCCTTCTCCAGTCAACTTTTTAACCTGCTCCCAGGTGGGCAGCTGGGCTTTCTTCTTCCTCAACTGGTGGCTGATTCCTTGCGGGATACTGGCTGTCCTCACTGGGCAGCATCTGTATCCATCGTGCTGGAAGCCAGTATTGTTTGTCATCCTGTGTAGACACAAAACCATACCCTCGCCCCTTATGTAATAATGTTCCTGGTTGGCATTCTGCATCCAATGCAATCTTAATCCATACGTGAGCATTTAAATAAGGATTTTCTGAAACTTGTCCAAAATGGTGCTCAGCTGTAGTTAAAATATCTCCTTGTGGTAAGCTTAAAAAATTGAGAACAAAAAGAGCTTGATGTAAAATTATTTTAGGATTTTGCATGGAAAACCACAAAATATCCATACCTTCATCCAACCTTTTCCTCCTTTTTAATTTTTTAATTTGTTGTTTTAGTGTGCCATGAACTCGTTCAATAATGGCTTGTCCTTGGGGGTTATATTCTATTACTGTAATATGTACCACATCATAAAGTTCACAAAATCTTTTAAATTTGAGTCTTTTATAGGCTGGTCCATTATCAGTCTTTATTTTGGCAGGTACTCCAATAATGGCAAAAGATTCCAAAAAGTGTTCTATTACATGGTTAACAGTTTCTCCCGTAAGGACAGAAGCCCAAACAAATTTAGAATAAGTATCTATTGTAACATGCACAAAGGAAAAACGGCCAAAGGCTTGTACATGGGTCATATCCATTTGTCAGAGCTGGTTAGGTTGTAATCCTCGAGTATTTACTCTAGCAAATACAACTCTCAAATGCATTGGTCTGCAGATAGGACACCTTTTAATAATTTGTTTAGTTTGAGAATAAGGTATTTTATAATGCATATGTGAAAGGCCAGCATTTGTATGTAAATGAGCATGATCCTGTTCAGCAGAAGCAAAACTAACTAATTTATCAACCTGATTATTGCCATATACAAGGTACCCAGGTAATGAAGAATGAGCCTCAATGTGAGTTACAAACACTTTGGCATTACGTTGTTGCAATATGTTGCAGTAATGCTTGTAATTGTTTAAATAATTGATTTAGCTGGGGTTTAGATGAATATGTAACAGCAGTGACTATATTAGTCACGACTACTACAGCATAGGCAGAATCAGTAACAATATTAATATCTCCCATAAAATCTTGCAGTACCTTAATAATAGCAAAAAGTTCATTTTGTTGAACTGATGCAAAAGTAGTTGTTTGTACCTAATATTTATTTGTTGTCCAATAAGCACTTTTTGTTTTGGAGCCATCTGTAAAACCGGTAAGAGCAGTCGGAATAGGGGCCTTGGTAATTATATCATTAATGACAAATTGTTGTTTATGCAAGCAATCCCACAATCTACCTTTGGGAAAATGATAGGAAAATTGCCCAGTAAAATTTACTAATGCTATTTGTAGCATTTCAGACATGTTTAACAAATATTTTACTTGGTCTTTTGGCAAAGGAAAAATAATTTTAAATAAATCATACCCTGATAGGTAAATACCCGTTGCCTGTCCTGTTGAATAATAATTGTCAACTGTTGTTCATAAGGCATAATATTCTTTGTAAATCCATGCCGTGTATAAATCCATTCTAATGGTAGCTCATTTTGTCCTATAATTCCTGTTGGGTATTTCCATACATCCAAAATATATAAATTTATGGGTTGATTCAGCATTACTCGATGTAAAACCATTTCTTTTTTATTTTTTGCTGTACAAATTGTAATTCATTTTTATCCTCCTAAGTTAAAGTTTTTGCTATGTAAATCAAGCTCCCCTTGTAACAATTAAAACAAATTATGTAATTGATAAGTAGGAATTTCTAAGGCTGGTCACATCCAATTAATATCTCCTAAGAGCTTTTGAAAATCATTTAACGTATGTAATTGATCACGTCATAAAGATATTTTTGAGGTGTCACTGTTTGTCTAGAAACAACATATCCTCAATATTTTACCCCTGTATCTTTTTGTATTTTTAGGTGCTATTTTAATTGTGATAAAAATTTAACACAGGCTTTATTAGGTTTTTGAATTACTTTAGTCCAAGAGCCATAATGCTCTTCTACTGGCCGAATCCTTTCCCATGCTATGTCTTGTAACTGCTCATGGATCTCTTTCGGAGAGTTCACTTGCATAGGAGCATCCACATATTGTTCTGTTACACTCAACATGGGAAAGGTTATGACCTGTAGACGTGAATTACTGCTCTGTGCATTTTGTCTTGACCTTTCTGTACATAACTCAGTAAACCACATTTGCCATTGTTGGTATTAAGGTTCCTTAAGCAAGGCTTTACAAAGCATCTTCCAATCCTCGGGAGCAAAATTATTGTAATGTCAAGCAAGTCCATTAAGCAATTCCTTAACATAAAGATACTGAGGACCATACAACGTCACTGCCTTTTTAAGTTTACCAATATCATCAACAGCAACACCTTCATATCTGGCTGGTTGAGCTATACCATTCATAGGGGGTGGTCGAATTACAGGATAAGAAAAAATAGGCATTTCATCATCAAACTCACTGTCTGAGCCTTCTGTTTTGTGAGGGAGTGATGCTGTAAAAATTTTATCGGTCAGCGGAGGAGCCAAAGGCTGCTTTACTTTTATTTTCTCAGGTTCTCCATTCACTCTGCTAATTTCCAACTCCATTTGCTGTAATTTTGATAAAATCAATTCCATTTGCTCAGACATTTTATTTACACTTTCAGTTTGTTCCTTTTCAGCCAATTTTTACCTCTAGTTTTTTCTCTGTTAATTGCAATGCATCCTTATCTATTGCATCCTTAACCTCAGAGTCCAATTGTAAATCTTCAATAGAAGGGGTGGCCTCTTTCTTTAAGTCTGCCATTAATGTTTCCTCATTCAAAGGTTTAAAAATGGTATGTAAAATAGCCCAAATTGACCAAAATCTAATCTCTTCCCCTTCTCGAACAGCTCTTTCTACATTATTCTTTACTCGTTTACAATTATCAACATCTAATGTTCCTTTATCGAGGAACCAAAGGATTCCATTCCCTAACTACATTAATGCACATTTCTATGTCAAAAGAAGAAATATTTACACCATAGGCAGCAAGTAAATGTTTAAGCATATGTAAGTACGGAGTAGACTTAACTTGTCCCATCACCCTGTAATTAAAAGTACTTACCTGAATAACCCTTCCTGAATTCAACAGTGCAGGATCCCTGTTCGGGCGCCAATTGTCAACGTCTAGTTCATTGGGGTCCCTGGGTAAGGGTCACGAAATCACCAGGACACAGGGGATGCAGAGTGAAAAATGCAATTTCCACTGCATGCTGTGCTTTATTGTTAGTAGGTATTTAAAGACAAGCAAGCATGATCTTTGCCAAGATTTGGTCCGAAGATATTCACACAAAAATTTCAACAGATACATTTTTACTTGACCTATGAGACAATGTCTTGGTATATTATTATCTAAACTATTTTAGAGCAAGCTCAAACCACTTCTCCAATCTCAGGAAAATGCTTGACCAGCTGTTCATCTATGCTTAAGTAAGCAGAAGAGCTACTTCCTCAGCTCCCAGGAGTCTATGACATGTGTTTTGCGATAGGGAGAGAGAACATTTTCCCTCTCTAGCCCGGCGTGCCAAGACCTTTCCTAATCCCAAACACAGTCCTCAGATAATCCTGAGACTGGAGCCTGTATCATTTTACCCCCTCCACATAGACCCTGAATCTTCACACTCTATGATTCATTTTTTAAGGCTTTTACACTTTCCATGAAATAGACCCTGTACATCTTTGGTTAGTTTAATTCCTAGATACTTTTTTATTGTGAATAGGGTTGTTTCCTTGATTTCCATTTCTGCTTGTACATTGTTGGTGTGCAGAAAGGAGGCTGATTTTTGTGGGTTAATTTTGTATCCTGCTACTTTGTCAAATTGGTTTATAAGCTCTAAGAGTTTGGGGCTGAGCTTTAGGGATCATTAATTTATAAAATAATGCCATCTGAAAAAAATAGTTTGTCTTCTTCCTCTCCTGTGTGGATCCCTTTAATGTCTTCTTCTTGCCTTGTTGCTCTGGCTAAGAATTCCAGAACTATATTGAAGAAGAGTGGAGAGAGTGGGCATACTTGCCTTGTTCCTGTTTTTAGGGGAATTGGTTGTAGTTTTTCCTCATTAAGTATAATATTGGCCTTTGATCTGCCATGTAAGGCTTTTATTGTCTTTTCAAATGTTCTATATATTCCTATTTTTTCCCAGATCTTTTAACATAAATGAGTGCTGAATTTCATCAAAAACCTTTTCTGCATCAATGTTGATATTCATGTGGTTCTTGACCTTGGATCTGTTGATGTGATGGATTACATTTATTGACTTACATGTGTTAAACCATCCCCGCATCTCTGGGATGAAGCCTACTTGGTTATAATGTATGATTTTTTTTGGTGAGGTTTCTGGATTCTGTTGGCTGCAATTTTATTGAGGAGCTTTGCATCTGTCTTAATAAAAGAGATTGGTGTATAGTTCTTTTTTTGTTGGGTCTTTGCCTGGTTTGGGAATGAAGGTGATATTGGCTTCATAGAATGAGTTTGGGATTACTCCCTCTGTTTCTATTTCTCTGAGGAGCTGGAGGAGTATGGGTATTAGTTCCTCTTTAAAGGCCATGTAGAATTCTGTTGTGAATCCATCAGGTCCTGGGCTTTTACTGTTGGAAGACTTCTGATTACTTCTATTATCTCTTTGTAGGTTATTGACATGCTCAATTGATTTATTTCTTCTTGGTTCTGTTTGGGCAATATTTATTTTTTTTCAAAAGGCTGCCCCCACCATGCATGGTGGAGAAGCATGGCTGAAAAGGAAGGGATTCCCCACCTCTGGGCCAGGACTTATCTAGGCCACGGACAGGAGGAGGCGTGGCCAGGTGGGGGAAAGGTGTGGCCACACTGGATCCAGATGTGACCTCAGGGTCTGGGACCCTCCTAAGATCAGATGGGAGGCATGTGACTAGAGGTGGCCCAGGATGTGACCTAGCAGGAGGGGAAGGTGACTGCTTCCAGATCTGGCAGTTATCTATGTAACAGATATTGGATGGAAACTTAGCCAAGAAGAAGGGGGGTGTCCCTGTTCAGACTTTATATTCCAGCCTTTTGATAATTATGAAAAAGTGCGAAGATTCTCTCTGGCTACTTCCTGTTTTCATGGGTGTCAACAGTAGTGGTAAAAGGCTGAGATATGGTCCCCTCTAGGAGAAGGCAGCAGGAAACAGCTGTCACTTGGGCATTGAGTGCTTAGATGAAGTCCAGAGTAGGCAAGTCTCTTGGATGAAGTCTGGAGAAGGCTCAGGCATTGAGGGACTGAAAAAAAATACTATAGAGCAAATAAATAGCAAGAGGAAGGTCTTGGGGCTGAAAATGTTGGTACAAATGTTGCTAACTATTTCTGACATCTGGTGACTAGGTAGAGAATAAGTCAAGTAACAAAGGCAAGAATATAAATTCCTTTCCAGTTGAAAGTTAGATAGATATTGACATTAGATGGGCAGTCTTCTTACTTCTATTGATCTCCCGGCTCTGGTTAATTTTGAAAGGGCAGCACAAAGTGGATGATGTGATAATATCTCCTCTTACTCCTTTCCATTTTTCCTTGTTCCCCAGACTGGCTGAGTCTAGGTGCTTGTTGCTGGGATGGTTTGTCCCAGTTGGTATTCAAGGAGGTTTGTACTTAAGGCCTGGGCACTGTCCCTGAGCACTTCTGCTCAAGGCTAGCACTTTACCACTTTGAATTATAGTAACACTTGCAGTGTTTGCTGGTTAGAGATAAGAGGCTTGAGCAAATGCTTCCTGCCTGGCTGTTTGCAGGTTAGTTGGGAAATGGAGTCTGAGGGATTTTTCAGCCCGGGCTGGCTTTGAACTACAATCTTTGCCACAAAAGCCCTTTGTTATTTTCAACTAAAGTAACAAGGAGATCAAATAGAATAAGAAGAGCTTACCTAGTCCTTATCAAGAATTGACCAAATATTCTGCAATGAAAAAACTCATTAGATGAGAGAATCTTAGGACACATATGCCCAATATTTTAGAATCATGTTGTCAGTACTTGAACACAACACAAAACAAAAAAGGCAAAATGCAAAACCTAAATTTTTTGACATTTTTTAGACATCTTTTCTAACAAAGCACATCAGATGGTTGGGCCTCAGTTTCCAGGGTCTGTGAAAAGAGCAACTTGTTAGAAAGGCACATTAGAATAGGTGGGTGCAGGAGTAGTAAGCCTGGTGGAGCGGTAAGGGTTGGATCCGGCCAAACCCTTAACCCACCATGTGGCCAAGATAGCGAACTCAAGATAGCAAATTTCTGAAAAAAAGCAAAGAAAGCATAAACAAAAAATCAAGCTTAGTTTGGCAAGCCTTCTAGAGGGAACCTAGAGGGGTGTCCCTGGAACCCAGCCCATATTGCATTCTTCAGGACACAATCCAAAAAGTTGTAGAAAACAAAGGGAGAGATATAGAAAGTTGGACATGAATAGCAGAGAGCATAGAGAGCCTGAAAGTAAACAGACTTCTGACCATGTACCATTGCAGAGGCAATAATTGTCTAAATCTTAGAATAGCATTAAAACATTAGGTGCTCTGGATATCCAGAGAGCGCAGGAGGCATTTCAGAGGGGTTTTACGGCTCGGGCATGACTCACAGCACCCCAGAAAATGTGTAGGAGAGTCAGTCTGGTGAATGAAGAAGAGCTGACCAAGCAGAAGCAGCATCCCGACTTCCCCCAGAGCCCTCTAGAGAAAAATGGCCAAGTCCCCCAAACCTAGCATCCTCAGCTTCGTAGGTTACCAGCCTTTCGGCTAAAGGCCATAGGACCTATCTGTCATGCTGCCACATCTGCACAGAGATTGACCAACAAAGAGCCATAGGGAGTAGTTTCACTCACAAGACTGGAGAAGTAATGTGGATGTGAATGTGAAGGCCAGCAATGGTATTGGTTAAAAGTCTCAAGGCAGTTTGGTTCACAGAAAAGTGGTGGTTAGGAAATTCTAACATTTCCGACTCAAAAACCCCATCCGAATCATGGCACCATATGTAAGGTATATTAAATAGGTAGGTTTCATTAGGTAGCCAATGAAGAGAACACCACATGCTATTCAGGCAGGAAAAGATATTTGTTTACCGAACTGCTGCCCCCACCATACATGGTAGAGAAGCATGGCTGAAAAAGAAAGGGGGGAATAGAAATTTGAATTTCAGTAGAAATTTATCCCTCTCTGCTAGGTTTTCCTTCTTTTGTGATTAGAGTCTGGAATTACTTCTTTATGATTATTTGGATATCTTGGATGTCTGTTGTAATTTTCCTGTGATATCTCTGATATTATTGATTTGGGTCTCCTCTCTTATTTTGTTAGTTACTCTTGCCAGTGGTCCCTCAGTTTTACTGACTTTTTTTTAACAAAAACCTTTTTATTTTATTAATTTTATTTATAATTTTCTTAATGTCTACCTCATTAATTTCAGCTCTTATTTCGGTTATCTCTTTCTGTCTAGCAACTTTAGGTTCAAATTTTTCTTGTTTCTCCAGCAGTTTTAGTTGCATCATAAGATTGTTTACTTGGTCTTTTTTTCCTTTTTTCTTTTTTTTTTTTTTTGGACGGGGTCGTCCGGTGATGGGGCCTGAACTCTGGGCCTGGACACTGTCCCTCAACTCTTCAGCTCAAGGCTACCACTCTACCACTTGAACCACAGCGCTATTCTGGCTTTTTTCCTTTTTGCTTATGTGGTGCTGAGGAATCAAACACAGGGCCTCATGCATGCAAGGCAAGTGTTCTACCTCTGAGCCACTTTCCCAATCCGGTCTTTGTTTTCTTGATGTGTGCACTGAGAGCAATAAATTTGCTCCTCAGGACTGCTTTTGCTGTGGCCCATAGATTTCGTTGTGATGTTTCTTCATTTTCATTGAATTGTAGGAAGTTTTTAATTTCTTAATTTCTTCGGTGACCCATGTATTGTTCAACTGAGTTCTGTTTAATTTCCATGTGTTTAAGTTTTTTCTATTTTATGCCTTATTATTGAGAGCTAGTTTGATTCCACTATGGTCAGATAGAATACAGGGTATTATGTCGATTCTCTTGTATTTCCTTAAATTCCTTGTATGAATTAAGAAATGATCTATTTCAGAAAAAATTAGGGGGTTGGCAAGAATAAGACCTTGCTGGTGTGAATGACTGTAATTCTAACTACTCAGAAGTCTCAGATCTGTGTATTCAGGTTCAAAGCCAGTCCAGTCAGGAAAGTTCATGAGGCTTTTCTGGGGTTGTTCAGCACCACACTCTGCCTCAAGTCTGGGGTTGTTCACCCCCTTTGCCACCATGGGCTAGGCTGGGCTGCTTATGAAAACCAGTATGGAGAAGCGCTGCACCCCACTACGGGTCCGGAGTTGTTCACTGCTGCTGTTGATGACACTGCTGTTGCCACAGGTGTTGCCACTTCCCCAGCTGCTGCCACTGCCCCAGAATCAGCTGGGCCACTTATGCAAGCCAGGCACCCCACCACAAGTCAGGTGTTAACCACTGCTGCTGCCTCAGGCTAGGCTGGGCTCCTTATGCAGACCAGTATGGAGAGGCACAAACCGTCACCGATCTGGAGTTGTTCACTGCAGCTGTCCCCGCCCTATTCACTGCTGCCACCCAGGGCTGGTCTGGGCTGTTTCTGTGGGCTAGTGTCAAGAGGCATTGTGCCTGGAGTCTGGGTGGTTTGCCACCATTGCCAGCTGCCGCTGCTTCTCCAGGTTAAGCTAGGCTGTTTAAACCTCCAGGACAGAGGTGCCATGTTGCCAGTCTAGTGTCGTTCACAACTGCTGACAGCTGGTGCTGCTCCTGACTGGATTGGGCTGCTTGTACCAGCCAGGAAGAGATGCTATGCCAGGGAGGGTGTGGCGAGTTTTCGTGCTAGCTCTGCCTTCTGAGTTTTCTGCTTGTATTCTCTAGGTTGGCACGACCTCTTGGGAGTCTTCTGAGACCCTTGGGATGCTTGTGAGTGTGTGGTCCACAGACGGTCCAGAGCCTGGCCACTTAAGCAGCCTGGCATGAATCCCCACCAATTAAGCTGCTTAGTGTAGAGCCCCATCACCAACAATGGGTGGGGGAAGGGTCTTCCCATTTTACTGTCTGTGTAAGTTTTTCCCTTTTCTTTTTTCACTTCCTGTATCTCTCTCAGTAATTGCCTTTTTTGTGGGTCATTTGGAGAAACAGAGCATTGAAGTCCAAACTCTATTTGGTTAGAGAGAGCTGAGGTGTTTCCCTGCTGTTCCATCACCATCTTGGCCCCTCCCCTTCAGGTGGAGTTTTTCTGAGGTGGCCAGTGGGCCTTGATTACCAAAGGATAGGTACATAAAAGAATATGTTGTAATGCCTGCAGTCTGTAGTTAGACATTTCTGTTAATATAACCTTCCCAAGTTTAGGAACCAAAGGGGGTGGTCTACACTAAAGTATTTCAAAGTAATTAAATCCTTTAACATAGAAGCTACATCTTGCTCGAAGGACAGCAAAGTGGAGGAGGCTTACCTAGCCATGGCCAGTATCTGTATTTAATTTAGTTAGTTTCCTTTAAGGTCATGTTCATTCTTTTATAGTGCCTTGAACTCTAAGGTCTATAAATGGATTATAACTTCCAATTTATTCCTAGGGTGTTAGTTAAAAATTGAGAACTTGGACCATGAATGAAGGGCCATCTTTGGACTCCAAAACTAAGGGTAAGCCAAATCAGCTCAGTCTGAAAAATTGTCCACTATTACTAACAGATACCAATACTCATACTTTCCAGGCTTTACCTCTGTGGAGTCCACTTTCCCAAATTCACGGTCTGAGGTTCCTCATGCATGAATTCTTTCCAAAAGTTCCAGCTTTTCAGCATTTACCTGTTGGAAATTACCTGCACGCATTACAAAGAATTTCAGGCTGAGGCCCCACTGGCTTTCAGAAGATTTAGGCAGTGGTCTCACTTAATTTACCTGCAAATATCTATATGTAAACTGACAGAAAGCTTGAGCCTGTATGCTATTTTCACAAGTTCAGTATAAACATTTGCACAGTTATTACCACTGTTTATGTTTCTTCCTTTAATCTTAACGACTAGAAGCTCTAGAGAACCAACTGGTTTTAGAGTGGTCTCCCAAGCTACATGATCAGCTCAGATGTTTCCCTGTATCTTAGGGTCTCTAGTTTCTTTACTTCCTGTATTGTACTCTGAACCTTGGAGTCTTCTTCCATTTTATTCTCCTTCTTTTCTCTCATACTTGCTTACGTGATCCCACTCTCCTTCTCAATGTGCTCCTTAACCTGCAAGTGTTTTGGCAGGGTCACAGGAGAGTTCCTTTGACTGGCCAACTGCTGCTCCTTCTCACAACACCTTTGCTTGCTCTTCAGCTCCTCCCTTAAGTTCATAAAGGTGCTATTGAGAGGTAATTTTTCCCACCTCCACCTGTTCCATTGGGACATGAAACTTCTGCATTACATTTATGGTGAAGATCTCAGCAGTCTTTTTGGCTTTTTATTCTAGTAGTTTCTCTTTCTAATTTTCCAATTTAGTGTATTTTTGTGACAGATCTTCCAACTGTTTGCTTAGCTCTTCTGTTTTTGTTCCTAATGCTCTTTCCCATTCCTTGGCACTCTCTGTCAGAGCATGTGGTCCTTTAACTCTTTCTGAATAGTAGCAATCTCTTTCTTGAGCCTGATATTTTCCTGTTCATTTTTCTTGGCTTCATCTTCTATGACACAGCACTTTCCCATCTTCTCTGCTAACTACCCTTTCCTTCTTTCTCTGTTGCTTTGAATTTCTGGTGACACTCTTCAAAGCTTATAATCGACATGTACTTCAGCCTAAAACATTCTTATATCAGGTCCAGCTCCTTTTTCATGGCAATGTTTTCTTAATGCAGCATCAGGATCTCTTCTTGGCCTCACTTGTAGTTAGCAAGGATGGCAGCATTGCTGTCCTGTGCTTCTGTTTGCCTCTGATCTGTGGACCCCTAATTTGCCTCATACTCACCCAGGCTAATGTACTTGAATTTCATTTGATTCTGAGTGTTTTCTAGGATCCTTTTGAGGATTTTCTTCTCATTTTTGACTCTCACAAGTTCCTAATTTATATCCTCAAGTCTTTTCTTCACATCAAAAAATTTTCTGTTTTCTCCAATGTGCTCTTCTATGTGCTTTTAATCTCTTGGTGGTTTTGACTGGCACATATTGGAGACTCACTCTTTTATAAAACTATGTTTTGAGATAGAAGGGTGGATTTTTTTCTTTGCCACATTTCTTAAGTTCAGAGGGCTGCTTTTTAAATTGAACATAGTTCGAATTCAGAGCCCTAAGCTCCTTTGCATGTTTCTCCAGAGATATGAACACATTTTCCATGTGGTTAATTTGATTAATTAACCTGTCATTTTCTATCTTTCTCCTCCTTGGACATTCCTTTTCCCAATGTCCATTTTTTTGCAATAAGCACACTGATGTAGTCCTAGAGGATCCCTATTGCCATTTGCAAATGAATTGTACTGTCTTTGCCAAGAGTTTCTTGATCCCCATACCGGTGCTCCTACCAAAACTCAAACCCTTTTCTTAGACTCTTTTTTCTGGGTATCTCTGTTAACAAACAGCCTCTGGGCGACTACTTCCAAATTAGAATAAACTTTTCCCTAAAAAGCTTCTGACTTTTGAAGCTTTCTTCTAATATCTGGGGCTGTATGGGTAACAAAGGCCATATATAGGACTCTTTCATTCTCCAGGGCTTCAAGATCTATGGGCCTATATGTCCTATAGGTTTCTGGAAGAAGTTTCAGAAAAGCATTAGGGTACTCACTGGGGAACTGTACCATCTCACCCATCTTAGATTGATGATTTGGCTTTTTAGCCACTGTGGCATCCCTGCTAACAGAACCTGGCAATAATAGGTAAGCACCTCCATTCCTCAATTGCTGTTAGTCTCAGCTTGGGTAAGTCTGTGGAAAGACTTGCTGGTTCAATATTGGGGCTACTCTCTGGTCGAAGGACCACCTTCAAGTCACCAAGCAGGATTCACTCCCTTTTCTACCAGGTGAAAAGTGCCTGTAAAATTTGCTGACCCTTATCCCAGATGTGCTTGTGTGTGAAAATTACTGTCTCTAATGAAGTAATGAGCCCCTTTTTTCTGAAAAGGATGGATTTTGCTGTTTCCAGTTATACAGGTCACTAGTTGTAAAGGGAACATATATTGGAAATGAGGCTTGCCCACCATCTACTTCAAGTTCCTGTCTCAAACGTAATAAGGGTAACATTCCACATTGTACCACTTCAGACTGGTACAAGTAACCACTTTTGGTATGGGAGGACAACATTAGAGGTGTTGATGGCAAAGAATAGGAGAAATAGTACATCAGTGCATCTTTCTCTAAGGAATTCTGTAAACCTGGAGGAGAATGTGTTTTGGATATGACCCCTTTAGGCCTTATTCTCCCATCCTGAGAAAAGGAGTAAACAGAGGTGCATACAGGACACAGAACTATCAGCATACACAGACAGACCCATAGCCACAGACACCCCACATTCCCTACACCTCTCAATGTTGACCTCTACAGGAGGTCCCAGATCACAGAGAGAATGTCCCAGATTGTCTGTTGAGGAGGCCACAGACGATCTGTGGAGGATGTCACATATGTCATTCCTAGGAGGCCCTAAAAGACCTCTCTTGGAGGTTTCAAATGGCTTCCCAAGGAAGTGTTAGATAACCTCCAAGGGAGGTCCCAGATGTCCTCTCAATGTGGCTGAGATTACCTCTCGTGTAGCTCCCAGATGGCCACTCACAGAGGCCACATATGAACTCCAGAGGAGGGTCCAGATAACCCTCTTGAGAAAGCCACAGATTACGTCCAGAGAAGGTCCTATATGGCTTCTCAAGGAAGTCCCAGATGATGTCCGAAGATAGTCATACATTTCTCATCAAGGTAACCCGAGATGACCACCCAAAGAAGCTCCAGATGACCTCAAGAGGTGGTCCTAGATTGCCTCTTAACGAAGCCCCAATGACTACTTTTGAAGAGGTCTCAGGTGGCCTTCTGAAGAAGCCCCAGATGACCTCTGGAGAAAGTCCAAGATGACCCCTGGAGAAGGCCCCAGATGACCTACAGAGTAGGTCTCAAATGGCTTCTTAAGGAAGTTGAAGATGTACTCTTGATGAGGTTCCAGATGGCTTCCTTTGGAAGCCCTACACGGCCTCTCAGAGTTCCCAGATGGCTTCCTAAGGAAGCAACACTTGACCTCTAGAGGGGGTCCTCAAAACAGACTGGCAAGCTTGCCCAGACGTATCCTTAGAGGTACCTAAATGACTTTTGTCCATGTTGGTCCTCTGAAGACAGACACTCGAGGTAGACTCTCAACCCTGAGTGCTGACACTCTCTCCTATGGGGATTTTTCTCTGGGGCCAAGGCCTGATGCCATCCAAATGGATTATGTCAATGGGGTCTCCAAAAATTAGGACCTCTATAGTTCAAGAGAATCCATCGAGACACAGTTAATATAATAAATGTTCTCCAAACCATCAACCCCCAAAATTATGATATCGAAAGCTCCAAATATCAAAGGGTAAGCCTTTTTTTCCCCTTCCCTTTGTCTCTCCTTCACAGTCCTATACTTCCTTCGAGGACTTTCCCTTTTTCTCTTCTACCAGTTCCTTCTTCTCTTAAGGCCTCTCCACTCTCCACAGGCCTTAACTGCTTTGCCTGGATTGTCTTTTGCCATTCTTCACCTCCTGCTCTCCCTCAACATCCTTTCCTCCCAGGTCTTTCCCCTTCTGCTATCATACCACTTTTTTCCTTCCAGGACTTTTCCCTTTTTCTCTCCCCTTCTATTGCTCTGAACAAGCAGCTTATATAAAGTCTGTACCCCTTCTCCACTCCAACTGCCTAACATTTTTTAACTGTAACATCCCAAACTGCCCACAGCCCAATAAATTCTTAACAGTTCAACACGTGGAGATTAATGCATCAGCCTCTCCCACCGAATGCCCCACCTTCTTTGGTGGCATACTTTGTCCTCTCCAGCTTGCCAGGAGATGGGGCCACGCTGATTATTGGACCCTATATATTATTGGGACCCTGCTGATTAATACAGTATCTTCCTTGTGAACTGGTAGCAATTGAAATTGGAAATTTGATTGTGACATCACAAACCCATTTTAACATCATCACCGCCATGACATCACAAAGCCATTGTGACAACATTGTCATTGTTACATCATGATTCCATTGTGACAGCTCAAATCTATTATGACCTCTTAGCTCCTTTGAAAAATCACATGCCCTTTTCAACATCACAGTCCCTTTGTGTATCCATATCCTTGTTAAGTAATGACAATTGAGATCAGGCATGCCACTATAACATCAAAAAGTGTTTGTGACATCCTCAACAGTGTCTCATCACTTTTTCATTATGGAAACCTCAGCTCATTGTGACATCACCAAACTCAATGACATATTGCATTATGACAACAATTCTCTTTGTAACATCATACACATATTGTGAATGCCTATTCTGCGATTCTGTGGTATGAGAATTGATATGAGAAACGCACATTTGTGCCTACATAACCATTTTGACATCATAATCACTTAGTGACATCACAGTGCCATTGTGCTATCATTAACACAATGTGACATCACAAACTTCTCCTGTCCTCATACATTTGAGACATCCTGACATTGTGATATCTTAGACCTTTTGTCCTCATAATTTGTTTTCAACATCATATTTCATGTATGACATATCAGAAATCCACTGTGACATCATGACCATTGTGATATCACACTGACAGATGTCATGATCATCGTGTCATATTGTGACTTCACAAAATGTTTTGATGTCACAGTTAGTTTCTGATGCCATATACATAAGGGGTAATCGTAGGTCTATGATGTCATAATTGGTTGGTGATATCCAAATGGTATAAAGGATCCCATTTTTCATGAAATCACAGAGAATAAGAGTTCACAAACAGACTGTGGTATCTCCAAAGGCAGGTGTTGTCACAAATGTGATGAAGTCCTAAGAGGCTTGTGATGTCACAGTGTGACACAATGTTCGTGATGTCTGTCAGTATGATGTCATAATGATCATGATGTCACAGTGGATTTCTGATGTCGCATATCATAACTGAAATATTATAAGGATTAAAGCAGATTACACGCTTATAAAGGGCCTAAGACATCACAGTTGCAGCACATCTCAAGACTTATGAGGACAGGGCAGATTTGTGATACCATGGTGTGTTAGCAATATCACCATGGCACTGTGATGTCACAAAGTGATTATGATGCCATATATTTATGAGATCACAATGGTTTTCTGATATCAACCCACATGCCACATTTGAAATAGAATGAAATAAGATAATAGAAATTTACAATGTGTCTATAACATCACAATGACAATATAATTCATAATGCTATGAGGTCATTGTAAATTGTTGATGTTGCAAGGAAGTAATGATGTCATAATGAATATGTGGTGATGGGGGTCACAAAGAGTTCGTGATGTTACAATGGAATATATGTGGACTGTGATGTCACAAATGCCATGTGTGTTTTCAAAGGTACTTAGGGGTCATGATAGCTTTATGATACACAGTTGTGATGAGGTCACCATGGGTTTTTGATATCATGATGGTTTTGTAATATCTCCAACACATGTCCCATTTCAATTGCTAGTATTTCACAATGTGCATGAAGTTCACAGAAGGAGCTTGAAGTCCTAATGGATATGAATTTTTAAAAATGTTATGAGGTCATTTTAGGTTTGTGAATACACAATGGGACAGTGAAATCACCATGGCAATATCAACTCAGTACATCATGTCAAAATATTCTTTTGGTGTCACAATTAGTTGATGATGCCACATTCGTGATGAAGTCACAAAAGATTGGTGATGTTGCAATGTGTTGGGCATGTCACAATTACATGAAGGTTCTCAATTGTCTTTAACTTACAATGAGTATATGAGTTCACAAAGGTACTGCGTCTTCTCCAAAAGTATGTGTTGTCACAAATATATTGAAATCCTAAAAGGTTTGTGAAGTCAGAATTTGGCACAATGGTTATGATATCTGGCAGTGTGATCTCACCATGGTCATGATGTCACGGGGAATTTGTGATATCAAATGTCATATGTGAAATCTAACGAGGTCGACAACAGATTATGAGGACAAAAAGGCCTATGGTATCAGAATTGCAGCATGTCACAAAAGTTATGATGACAGGATAGGTTTGAGATGTCACAGTGGGTTAGTGATATCACAATGGCAACGTGATGTACAAAGGGATTGTGATGTCACAATGGTTATGAGTTCATGATTTGTTTATGATATCAACCTACAGGCCACATTTGAAATAGAATGAAATCAGAAAATTCATACTGTGTCTATGATGTCACAATGACAATGTGAAGTACTAATTCTATCATATCATTTTCGTTTTGTGATTTTACAATGAGCAGATGGTGTCAAAACTTCAATGTGATGTCACAATTGTGATGATCTCACAAACTGTTTTTGATGTTAAAATGTCATTTATGATTCTCAATTGTTAATATTTCACAGTGGGGATTTGGGTACACAAAGGGACTGTGATGTCACAAAGCTATGTAATTTTTCAAAGGTTATAAGAGGTCATAATAGATTTGGGATGTCACAATGTGATCCTGGTGTCAAAACAGCAATGTGATTTCAAAATGGGTTTGTGATGTCACAGTGGTGATGAGGTCAAAATGGGTTAGTTATGTCACGAGTTTGTAATATCACAATTATTTGTCCAATTTCAAGTGCTCCTAGTTCACCATGAGGACATTGTAATAACCAGCAGTGCCCTTATAATCCACGGGAACAAATAGTCATCATAGCCTCCTAGTCTAGACCACCGGAGAGGGGAGTGCATGCCACTGGAGGGGGAAGGACATGCTGCTGAAGGAGATAGGATGTCAAGCCCCACATGGTGAGCTGCCAAGAACTGATTTGGCATGGACATTTGGGAAGTTATGTTTGAAAACTCTTATGCAGGAAATATATTCCAGTGGGGGAAGGGTACAGCCTATATATAGGATGCATGTTCAGAGCAACAAAAGGGGAGAGAAAAAGGGGAAAGTCCTGGAAGGAAAGAAGTGATGAGACTGCAGGAGGGTAAAGACCTGGGAGGAGAGGAAATTGAAGGAGAGCAGGTGGTGAAGGACGGCAACTGGCCACCTGGACAGGGCAGGGTAGGTCTGTCAAGAATAGACCAGCCTGAAGAGAAGAAGGGAATGGTTGAAGGAAAAAATGAAAAGACCTGAAAGATAGGACAGGTCTGAAGAGAAGGAGGATGAAGAGAAAGGAAAAAGCCTTGTCCTTTGAAGTGTAGAGCTTTGGAGTTAGTTATGTTGGGGGCTGGTTGTTTGCAGACCAGTTAACAAATGGCTGGATTGATCTTGGGAGGTCTGAGGATTCATGGTTGAGGCTGCATTTAGCTCTGGGCATCCAGCCCTGGTCAAGGTAGTCGCTTATTACAAAATTTGTAAGGTTAAGACATGTTTGTGATGTTACATTGCATTAATAATATCACAATGTCAATATGATTCAAAAAGGGATTGTAACGTCACAATGGTGATGTGGTCACAATAGGTTTCTGAAATCAACCTATATGCCACATTTGAGATAGAATGAAATCACAGAATAGACAATCACATTGTCTCTATGACCTCGCAATGAAAATGTGATGTTATAATGCTATGATGTCATTGTCATTTTGGGATGTCACAATGGGCAGTTGGTATCATAACAATGTGATCTCACTCGAGATGATGTCACACAGCATTTGTAATGGTACAATGGCATGCCTGATGTCAGTTGTCCTTTGTTCACAATGAAGACATGGTTACCCAAAAGGACTGTGATGTCACAAACACCATGTGCTTTTTCAAAGGTGCTAAGAGGTCACAACAAGTTTGGGATGTCACAAGGTGATCATGATATCACTGTGGTAATGTGATGTCACAATGGGTTTGTGAAATCACCGTGGTGATAAGGTCACACATGGATAGTGATGTCACAATGAATTTGTAATATCACCATTACATGTCCAATTTCATTCTACTAGATCACAATTAAGATACGAGTTCACATAAGGAGCTAGAATTCAGAAAGGCCATGAATTTTGTAAAATATGAGGAAATGATAGATTGGTGAAAATGCAATGGTGAAAATCCCATTGACAATGTGATGTTACCATTACCTGATATAGTATGTTTTTGAAGTCACAAACAGTTGGTGATGCTATACAGGTGAAGAGGTCACATAGGTTTGTGATTTCACAATGGGATGGTGGGTGAT
This sequence comes from Dipodomys spectabilis, assembly GCF_019054845.1. Taxonomy (NCBI): domain Eukaryota; kingdom Metazoa; phylum Chordata; class Mammalia; order Rodentia; family Heteromyidae; genus Dipodomys; species Dipodomys spectabilis. The sequence continues at coordinate 332,029 of NW_024871281.1, forward strand.
GTCATAGTCTCATGCCAGATCTCTAATTGAAAATGAATATATAAATTCACAAGGATTAATGATGTCTCCAAAGGAATATATTGGCACAAGTTTAATGAGTCGTAACAGGTTTGTGATGTCACAATGTGACTCAGTGGTCATGACATCTGGCAGTGTGATGTCACAGTGGTCATGATGTCACACTGGATTTCTGATATCACATGTCATACCTGAAGTATTATGAGTTGAACAATTTATGAACTCAGAGAGGCCAAAGATAACACACTGGCAGCATGTCAAAAAATTTATGAGGATAGGACAGTTTGATGATGTCACAGTGGGTTAGTGATATCATAATGCCAATATGGTGTCATCAAGGTATTGTGATGTCATAATGGTTATGTGATCACAATGTACTTCTGATATCAACTCACCTGCCACATTTGATATAGAATGAAATCACAGAATAAGCATTCCAAGGCATCTGGGACATAACAATAACATTGAAATGTCATAATGCTACGATGTCATTGTTGTTATATGGTGTCACGATGGGCTGATATTGTCATAATGATAATGTGATGTTACACTGGTGATGATGTCACAAAGGTTTTGAGATGTTAAAATGGCATGTCTGATCTCAATTGTCATTAGCTCAAAATGCTATGGGTACACAAAGGCCTGTGATGTCACAAAGGCCATGCTTTTTTCAATGCTTTTGAGATCACAATAAGTTGGGGACGTCACAATGTGATCATGGTGGCGCAATGGCAATGTGATATCACAATGAGTTTGTGTTGTCTCATCAAGTTTGTAATATAACAGTGACATATACAAATTCAATTTCTTCTAATTCACTATGAGGATACTGTAATAACCAGTGGGGACAGAATTATCTGTGGGAGCTGACAATCATTTTAAATTCTTGGCCTGGCTCCCTGGATAGTGTGGGGAATGCTGCCAAAGGTGGAGGTGTCAAACCTCACATGGTCATCTGTCAAGAAGTGATTGAACATTGGGCAGTTTGGGAAGTGATGGTTGAAAACGGTTAGGCAGGAGACCCATTGGAGTGAGGAGGGTTACAACCTATATATAGGTTGCATTTTCAGAGCACTGGAAGGGGAGATAAAAATGGGAGCTACCCAGATGGAAGAAAGTGTGAGGACAGCAAGATGGAAAAAATCTGAGAAGAGAGGAAGTTGAAGGAGAGCAGAAGGTTGGCAATTGGTCACTGGCACAGAGTAGGGCAGACCTGTGGAGAGTGGAGTGGACTGAAGAGAAGAAGGAAGTGGTGGAAGGGAAAAAGGAAAAGACCAGGAAGGAAGGACAGGTCTGTGGCGAAGGAGGGAGGGATGGAAAAGTAACAAGCCTTGCCCGTTGAAGTTTGGATCTTTGGAGATGATAATTTTTTGGATGTTGGTTTGCAGACCAATTAAGAAAGGGTGCCCATTGGAGGTCTGAGGTTTGGTGGTCAAGGCTGCTCTTGGACCTGGGTATCAAGTCCAGGATAAGGTAATCACAGTCCCCTTTCTAGTGTAAATTGGTTTATTGTATTAAATGCGACTCCATGGTTTTTCTCCTTGCCTTAGAGGTCATAAGTACAGGAGTTCACAGAAAGAGCTTGAAGTCTCAAAGGCCATGAATTTTCTAAGATGTGATATGGCCATAATAGGTTTGTAAAAACACAATAGGACAGTGACATCACACTGGCAATACCACAATGTCATGTCAATGCTTTAAGACCGCAATTAGTTGTTGATGCCATTCTCATGATGAGGTTACAATAAGTTCGTAATCTCACAATGGGTTCATGATGTCAGATTGTCATGGCAGTTCTCCATTGTCATTAATTGGCAATGAATGTATGAATTCAAAAAGGGACTGTAATGTCCCCAAAAGCATGTGTTGTCACAAATGTGATGTCATTCTAACAGTTTTGTGATATCACAATGTGACACAATGGTCATGACCTCTGGCAGTATGAGGTCAGAGGGGATTTCTGATATCACATGTCATACCAGAAATATGAGATTGAAAACAGATTGTGAGCTCACAAAGGGCCTAATATATGACAATGGCAACATGTTACAAAACTTTTAAGGACAGGACTGGTTTGTGATGGCACAGCAGGTTAATGATATCACAATGGCAATGCGATGCCACAAAGGATTGTGATATCAGAATGGTTATATGGTCAAAATGGGTTTCAGAAACAGAATGAATTCCTAGAATAGGCTTTCACACTGTTACATCTATGATGTAACAATGTCACTGTGATTTATAATGCTATGATGCCATTATCGTTTGGTGATGTCACAATGAGCTGATGGTGTCATAATAACAATTTGATGTCACTGCTGATTTATGATGATACAATGGTTATTAGGTCACATTATGTTTCTGATATCAACACACATGTCAAATTTGGAATACAATGAAAAAGTTGGGCGCTGGTGGCTAATACCTGTAATCCTAGCTACTCAGGAGGCTTTGATCTGAGAATAACACTTCAAAGCAAACTCAGGCAGGGAAGTCCATGAGACTCTTTTTTTTTATTTTATTTTATTTGTGAACGTACTGTACAGAGGGGTTACAATTACATGGGCAGGATAATGCGTAAATTTCTTACCATGAATTGCAGCCTCCTCATTTGTTTACCCTTCACATCCCTTCCCAGCCTCCCCCTTCTCCCCCCCCAGTCCCAATCCTTCTCCCCCCCCCCCCCCCGCACCGACGTTGTAAAGCTCGTTTTGGACATGACAACTTGTACTTCTCATTGTTGCAATAGGTCCACCTGTATCCTTAAACGACTTGTTTTTCCCCATCTCCTCCACAAGTTATACTGACATCAAATATACTGAAAGCAGGGGTTATACTGTGGGGGAGGGACATACAAAGCAACAAAGAAATAATCTTATAAATGCGTTAGAAACACATGCATGAAAGAAAAAAACATTAAAATACATATCTAAGGGTTCATTTTCCTAGCATCACATTATATGACCTTTTCCGCTTGACTCATACATATACTAGCTATTGCAAATGAGGGAAACCATGGGGTCTATGTTTCTTTGGGCCTGGCTTACTTCGCTTAATATAATTTTTTCCAAGTCTTTCCATTTCCTAACAAATGGGGCAATGTCATTCTTTCTGGTCAACACAGAACTTAAAAAATGTCAAAACCTCCCATGCTCCTGGATTGGAAAGATTAACATCGTGAAAATGGCTATCTACAAATTCAACGCGATACCTATCAAAATTCCAACCTCATTCTTCAAGGAAATAGAAGAGGCAATCCAAAAATTCATACGGAGCAATAAAAGACCCCGAATAGCAAAAACGCTCCTCAACGGAAAGAACACTGCTGGAGGAATATCAATACCAAATTTCAAACTCTACTATAGAGCCATAGTAATCAAAACAGCTTGGTATTGGCATAAGAACAGACCTCAGGACCAATGGAATAGAATTGAAAACCCAGAAATAAACCTACAGACCTCTAGCCATCTAATCTTCGATAAGGGAGCTAAAACAATAGAATGGAACAAAGGCAGCCTCTTCAGTAAATGGTGCTGGCAAAATTGGTTAGCTACTTGTAGAAAACCAAAGCTAGATCCTTATATATCACCCTGCACCAGAATCAACTCCAAATGGATCAAAGACGTCGAAGTCAAAGCAGACACTCTGAAAACATTACAGGATGGAATAGGAGAAACCCTAGGTCTCCTTGGCGCAGGCCGAAATTTTCTGAATAGAGACCCTGAAACACAACAAATCAAAGAAAAGTTGGACAAATGGGATTGCATAAAGTTGCAGAGCTTCTGCATGGCAAAGGACATAGGTAGCAAGATCAATAGAAAGCCCACGGATTGGGAGAAGATCTTTACTAGCCATACAACGGACAAAGGTCTCTTATCTAAAATATACTTGGAACTCAAAAAATTAAATCCCCCAACAACAAATCCTCAAAGAAACAACTGCCCAATAAACAAGTGGGCAAAAGACTTAAAGAAAAACTTCTCTGAAGAAGAAAGAAGGATGGCCAATAGACACATGAAGAAATGCTCAACATCCATGAGACTCTTATATCCAATAAAAACCACTAGAAAACCAGAAGTGGTGCTGTGGCTCAAGTGACAGTGTGCTCGCCTAGAACTGAAGAACAGGGAGAGTACCCAAGCTCAGATTTCAAGCTCCATGACCTACGACCCACACACGCAAAAAAAAAAATAATTAAAAACAGACATTCACAATCTGTCTATAACATCACAATGAAAATGTGCCCTCATAATGCTATGTTATCACTGTAATTCTGTGATGTCAAAAGTAGTTGATGCTGTCATAATGAGAATATGTCACATTGGTGATGTCACAAAGGTTCGTTATGTTACAATGGCATGTCTGATATCAATTGTCAGTTCATAATGAGGGTATAGTTACACAAAGAGATTGTGATGTCACAAAGGCCATGTGTTTTTTCAATGGTGCTAAGAGGTCCTAATAGGTTTGGGATGTCACAATGTGATAGTGATGTCAAATGACAATGAAAGTTCACAATGGGTTTGGGATGTCACATTGGTGATGAAATCAAATAGTTTTGTGAAGTCACATCTCATAATCACATGTCCAATTTCAGTTGCTACTATTTCACAATGAGGATATGAGTTCACAGAAGAAGACTGAATATAAAAGGCCATGAATTTTCTAAAATGCTATGAAGACATACTAGATTTTTGAAAAAACAATGGAACAGTGATATCACAATGGTAATGTAGGTTGCAATATGATGACTTAATAATGTTTTGATATCACAATTGGTAAGGCCACACTGGTGATGAATTTACCAGGTGTGTGAGGTCACAATAGGTTGGTGCTATCAAAATGATACATGTGATCTCAATTGTCATTAACTCTCAATGAGTATATGAGCTCACAAAGGAACTGTGATGTCTCCAAAGGCATGCGTTGTCTCAAAAGTGATGCAGTAGTAACAGGTGTTAGGACAAAATACTCCTAACATCTATCAGTGTAATTTCACCATGATCTAGATGTCAACTGAATTCAGGTATCACATTTCATTCCTGGACTCGGTATGAGAGGATTGCAATTTCACAGTGGGTTAGTGATATCACAATGGAAATGTGGGATCACAAAGGGATTGTGCTACCACAATGGCTATTAGAACACAATGTGTTTCTACTATAATAGGTTTGTGTTGTCACAATTGGTGGGAAATGTCACCATTCCATGCCAGATCTCAAATGTCATTAATTCACAATGAAGATATGAGTTCACAAAGAGACTGTGTTGTCTCCAAAGTCATGTATTGGCACAAATGTGAAGAAGTCCTAATAGATTTGTGAGTTCACAATATGATACAATGGTCTTGATATCTATCAATGTGATGTCACAATGTTCATGATGTCAGAGTCAATTTTGAATATCATATGTCATACCAGAATCATTATGAGTTTGAAAACATTATAAGCTTACTAAAGGCAGCATATCACACAAGTTATGATTAAAAACTCAAGGTCTTTGGAGCTTAAATTTTTTTTCTTTGAAATTGTATCCTCATTGTGAACTAGTAGAAATTGAAATTACACATGTCATTGTGATATTACAAACTCATAGTGACATCACAAATTCATTTGGCCTCATCACCACTGTGACAAAACAAACCCATTGTGACATCACATTGCTGTTGTGCCTTCGCAATCACATTGTGACATCACAAAGCTATTGTGAACTCTTAGCACCTTTAAGAAAACACATGACCTCTGTGGCATCACAGACCCTTTGTGTACCCTTATCCTCATAGTGAACTAATGAAAATTGTGATCACACATAGCATTGTATCATCAAAAATACTTTGAACAATAATTATGACTGTGAAATCACATTGTCATCATGACATCATCATCTCATTGTGACATCACCAAACACCAATGAAACCATACCATTTTTTCTTTTTTTTCCTTCTCCGTGTTATTTATTGTAAGTATAGTGTACAGAGGGATTGCAGTTACATTAGCAAGGTAATGAGTACATATCCTATCAAACATTGCTGCCTTGACATCATATTGTCATTTGGATGTCATAGACCCATTGTGAATGCCTATTCTTTGATTTCATTCAATTTCAAATGTGTCATGTGAGTTGATTTCAGGAAACCATTGTGAACTCATAACTTTTGTGACATCAAATCTCTTTGTCACAGCACATTGCCTTCGTTATATCACTAACTCACTGTGACATCAAATACTTCTCCTGTCCTCATAATTTTTGTGAAATGCCATTGTGGTATCTTAGGCCCTTTGTGAGTTGAAATACTGTGTTCGACCTCATATTTCAGATATGACATGAGATATCTAAAATCCAGTGTAACATCATGATATCACACCACTGGACATCATAACTATTGTGTGACTTTGGACATCTCAGACCTGTTAGTTCTTCACCTTTGTGACTACATATACTTTTGTGACATCAGAATCCCTTCCCAAACTCATATACACATAATGAATTAATGACAATTGAGATCCTACATGCCATTGTGACATCACCAACCCCTTGGGACATCTCAAATCTATTGTGACCCCTAATTAGTATGGTGTCACCAATTGTGACCTCACAACATGATTATAACTTGATGTTGAGACATCACATTGTCATTGTAAAATCACTGTCCTATTGGGTTTTCACATGCTATGACCTCATACTATGAAGCTTCTTCTATCACCTGGTATCCTCACATTGAATTATGAGTAATTGAAATTGGATATATCATTCTGATATTACAAATAAACTGACATCACAAAACCATTGTGACCTCATCACCAATGTGACATCAAAAACCCAATAAGACTTCTCATTTCCATTGTGACATCTCATTTCCATTGTGACATTATGGATCACATCGTGCCATCACTAAACTATTATGACCTCTTACCACATTTGAAAACACACGTGACCTCTGTGACATCAGAGAACTTTTTTTGTATCCATATCCTCATGGGGAACTAATGACACCTGACATCAGACATACCATTGAAACATAAATCTTTTCTGACATCATCATAATTGTGACATCATGTTGCCATTATGATACCATCAGCTCATTTTGACATGTAAAACTACAATGACATCATAGCATTGTAACATCACATTGTCATTCTGATGTCATATACACGTTGTGTTTGCCTATTATGTTATTTGATTCTATTTCTAATGTGGCATGTTGGTTGATATCAGAAACCCATTGTGAGTTCATGACCAATGTGATATCACGGTGCCTTAGTAGCATCACATTGCCTTTGTTATGTCACATTGCCAAATTGATGTCACAAAGGGAATTTTGATGTGACAATGGTTATGACAACACAATGAGTTTCTGATATCAACCCATATGCCCCATTTCAAATACAATGAAATCACAGATCAGGCATTCATAATGTGACTGTGATATCACAATGACATAATGGCAAATGCTATAATGTCATTGTCATTTTGTGATGTCACCATAAGCTAAAGATGTCATAATAACAATGTGATATGACAATGGTTATGACGTCACACAGGGTTTATAATGTTACAATGGTTATGAGGTCACAATGTGTTTCTGATATCAACTGATATGCCACATTTGAAATATTATGAAATCACAGGATATACATTCACAGTACATTCACTGTGTCTATGACAGCAAAATGGCAATGCTATGATGTCACTGTAGCTTGATGATGTCACAATGAGCTGATGGTGTCATAACAACAGTCTGGTGTCAAATTGGATATGATGTCACAAAGGGTTTGTGATGTCAAAATGGCATGTCAGATCTTAATTGCCATTAGTATATAGTGAGGATATGAGAATGAAATCATAATGACATACATAAATGAACTGTGATGACACGTGTGTTTTGTCAAAAGTGCTAAAATTCCTAACAGGTTTCAGTTTTCAAAATGTTAATGATATAAAACTGGGTTAGTGATGTCAAAACTAGTTTGTAATGTCACATCTTCTTTCAAATTTCAATTGCTACAAGTTCACAATGAAACACGTTCATAGAAAGAACTTGATATCCCAAAGGCCATGAATTTTCTAAGATGTGATGAGGGCATAATAGATTTGTGAAAACATGATGGTACAGTAATATCACAATTGCAATATGATATCAAATTATGTCATAAGAGTGTTATGTGACAATTAGTTGGTGATGCCATAATAGTGATGATTTCAAAATACGTTTGTGATATCGCAGTAGATTGCTGATGTGACAATGGCATGCCAGAACTCAATTGTCATTAACTCACAATGAGTATATAATTTTAGAATGTGATTGTGAGGATTCCAAAGGGATTTGTTGGCACAAATGTGATGAAGTCAGAACAGATTTGTGATGTGACAATGTGACACAATAGTCATTACATCTAGCAATGTGATTTCACAATATTCATGATGTCACAGTATATTTCTATTATTTCCCTAATTCTAATGACAGCTTTTGGAATAGAGCTATGTACTGAGTCCTTCATAGGGTGCTCTGTGCTGAGTCTTGCACAGGGAGCTATGTGTCGAGACTTTCACAGGGTGCAGTGTACTGAGTCCTGCCTTGGGTGCTGTGTTCTGAGTCTTTCACAGGATGCTGTGTGCTGAGTAATGCGAAGAGTGCCACGTGCTGTGTCCTTCTCAGGATTCATTCTTTCATTGGGTCCTTGTAAGAGCTACATACTGAGATGATTATGCAGACAAGAAGTTTGAGCTCAGATATGTCTCCATGGCAGGGACAAAATTATGTATTACTGAAGACTAGTGAGTTGTCTCCTGAAGACAATTGTTTTGTTCTGCTTTGGCTAAGTCATCACCCTGAACTCAGGGCCTAGGCTCTGACCCTTACCTCTTGGGCACATGGCTACCACTCCACCATGTGGAACCACGGACCCCCTTGCAGCAGAGTGCCATGACCTAGGGGTCGATAGCTGCCTTCTCAGGAAGCTGAGATCTGAGGATCTGGGTTCCAAACTATCTCATACACAAAAGGTCCTATGAGACTATTATGTCCAATTGAACACTAAGAAACCTGAAGTGGAAGCTTGGTACTTGTGGCTCATGCCTGTCATCCTAGCTACTCAGGAGGATGAGATCTGAGGGTCATGGTTCAAAGCTAGTCTGGGGCAGAAAAGTCCTTGAGACACTTAGCTCCAATGGGCCACCAGAAAACCTGAAGTGGCTCTGTGGCTTAAGTGGTAGAGCACCAGAATTGAGCTGAAGAACTCAGGGACAGCACGCATGCCCATACATCATCTGCTACAACCAACAACAACAAAAAAGCAGAAACAAACTAACAAACCTGAAGTAGAGGGCTGGGAATGTGCCGTAGAGTGCTTTGCATATATGAAACCCTGGCCTTGATTTCTCAGGGCCACCTCACTAGCAAAAAGCCTGAAGTAGCTCTGTGGTTCAAGTGGGAGAGAGCTATCCTTGTTCAAGAAAAACAAGGTAGAGTGCTGAATTCAAGCTCCATTACTGGTGTCTGCACGCACACACAGGGTCACACACACACACACACACACACACACACATACACACACACAGACCAGAAGTGAAACTAATACACAGAATGGTAAAGCACTAGGCTTCTGCACTGAGCTCATGTTCAGCACCCAGGTCCTGTGTTCAACCCAAAACCTAGCCACCCAGGGCCCAACAAGGAGAGGTCAAATGTTTCAAAACATGATGAGCTTCACCATCCCTAGATGACAGGAATCTTTCTGATATGTGATATGTGCTTGGATTTCCCAAGGTTCCAGAAACCTAGGAAAGGCATCATAGGCCCATAATCGCCTGCAATTAAACATTTCATTAGGTTCAATATCCTAGTTTTCTGCCAGAAGAACTCCTGAATTATATTGAGCACTGTATCTGAACACCGGAATATAGTCTCACAAAGGCAGGATAAGTGCAGGGAACTTGGCCTGCCAAGGGAGGTTACAAAAATGAAGGCATCCTGTCAAAACAGAGAACTGGGGAGAGAGATAGCTTGGGGTACAAAGAGGCCTTTTTCTCCTGGCCTTCAGAGCCTACCCACACTCATCCTCAGTAATTGGTCCAGATGGAGTTGTTTCACCGCTGTACAGGAGTAAGGCCTTTTGTTTGCCAGTTCATACAATGAGTGAGTCTTCTTCCCACAGCATGGGGTGGGAAGAAACCCTCAGGCTACACTGGGAACAGTAAGGAGAGTCCCTGAACATGCACTGTTTCAAAAGCACTCTCTATGCTATGAAATCATTGTATTAAAAACAAATTTCCTAGTTTGGTGCTGTTCATTATGAGTACTCTGAAGCTATACCTAAAGGAACATCCATACATACGCAAAGACATGGAGGTACAGGCCCTTTTTGCGGGGGCAGGTCCTGGGGTTGGATTATGAGTCTAGGCATTATCCCTGAGCTGCTTTTGCTCAGGTATTGCATTAACCTTCAGTCACAGCCCCACATCTGGGCTTTTCTGTGATCTCTTAGAAATAACAGTGTCATGGACTTTCCAATACTGGCTGGATTCAAACTAAGGTTCTCTACATCTCAGCCTCCTCAGAGCTGAGATTAGAGTCAGCAGCCACTGGCACTTCCTTTTCTTTCCTTCTTCATTTTTTACTCTGGACAAGCTGACTTCTTAACAGGGTCATTCCATTGGTTTTAATTTATAAGTAAACTACCCAATGTTCTTTATAGCTGCTTTCTCTGAAAACGATTTTCTCTCCTCATCTTCTACTCTGGTCACAGGTTTGCAGCCAAAAGTGAGAAAGGAGTGTTCCAGGATTTGGGAGCAAATGTCCACAGGACATGCTAGTTCAGTCACTTAGCATTGAGCGGCAGTAAATTTACTGTCTCAGGATGAGTGGATCGAAAGCTGGAACGATCCTCATGCAATCTGAAGTGCTCCTTTTGCCTATAAAATGACCTAATAATTATGAATGTTTCCAACCTTAAGTATCTAGAACACACTAGAAATATCTTCCAGTTTCTGTTTTTCTCTAGTACCTCTTGAGATTTAGACTAAAGGTTTGTGTGGAGCAGTTCCTTGGCGAATCCCTGAGGAAAGTTGCTAGCATCCTCCTCAGGAGATTGCCGTCCAAAGCCAGCCTGTGCAGGAAGTTGTGAGCCTCTTTTCTCCAATAAACCACCAGTAAACCAGAATGGAGCAGTGGCCCAGAGGGTAGAGCTCCAGCTTTGAGAGAGAAAGCCAAGCAGGAGATACTGGCCAGAGCAGGCAGGAAAGCCTGGGAGGTGCTCATGTCCAATTTTTATTGACCAGATGGCTGGAAGTGGAGCTGTGGCAGTGGTAGAGCCTCAGCCTTGAGTAACACAACTCAGGATTCCATAGGGCCCTGAGTTTAAGCCCTGGGATGGCCACAAAAAAAATTCAAAGAGAGAAGGCCAAGTTATGTATCAGTGCCTTACCTACTTATGTGTGTAATACCTCCCTGAGTGGAAACAGACCATATGCAATGCTTCTGCTTTTATTTACTGATTTATTTTTCAGAGATGCCTGTTGCACAAACTGCATCATAATCTTCATTTCAGGCCCATCGCTTTTCTCTTCCAGGGTTGCAGGCTAGTGTCCTTATATGATGCACACTTAGGCTCTCAGCAGGGTTTATTTACATTTTATTATGAGGCCAACACAGGAACAATCACAAATCAGGCAAGGGAAGACAAGATCAGGTTTCTTAGAGGTAACCGGTATTCAGAAAAATTAACTTGGGGACGAAAAATGGCAGCCTACTTATGTAAAACTACCATTAAGAAAAAGATGAGGGGGTTGGGAATGTGGATTAGTGAGAGACTGTTTGCCTAGCATGCAAGAACCCTGGGTTCGATTCCTCAGTAGCACATACACAGAAAAAGCCAGAATTGGTGCTGTGACTCAAGTAATAGATTGCTACAGATAGTTCCCAGGCCTTGAGTTCAACCGAGAACTGGCAAAGAGATAGGTAGGTAGGTAGGTGGGTGGGTAGATAGATAGATAGATAGATAGATAGATAGATAGATAGATAGATAGATAGATAGATAGATAGATAGATAGATAGATAGATAGATAGATAGATACAAAGATGATAGATGAATCTGTTCTTGGACGTCAAGAGGGAAGAAGGGAACAATTAGCAGTCATGAGGCCTTCTGCAGTTTGCCAGGATACTAGTATTGCATTTACATAACCACAGAGCAGGAAGACTGTCTCTCTCCCGCTTCTCAGGCACCTGAGGGCCCCAGAGCCAAGAGGGAAGAGCCAGGTTCTAACTAAGGTGCTTGGAGAGAGAAGAGAAACGGCCCTGCTTCTCCTTGGACTACGGATTGGCATTAATGATGGGCAGAATGAAGGAAGGAGAATGGACTCACCGAGGTAGAAGAAGGGCCTTCAAATCTGACAGATGAAGAGTGAAAAACCCACTCCTTAAAACCAGAGATCAGGGTTTTCAACTCTGTTCCTCCCCCCCGCCACACACACACACACTCACACACTAAACTGGCTCTGTATTGGTAACCTAAAGATAGCTTGAGGCTCCCTTCACCTGAGGGAGGAAGGTTAATCAGTCATTGTTTGAAGAGGCTGAGAAAAGCCTGACCCTGGTGTAACTCTAACAAATGTTTGAAGTCCCCCCTCCCCCCCATTGCTGGTTGTGCCTGGAATGAATAAGTGGTTTTGCAGCTCACTTTCCTGTTGAGTGTGTCTTTTCTGCCTCCTAATCCTGCAGGCCTTGGTCTCTTCACCTAGCCTGGCTTTTGCAACTTTTTTCTGTCCTTCAAATACAGTGATACAGTGGAGTTCTTCCTGCTAACAGGGCTAGGGCTTGGACCATGAGAACTTAATTTGAACCCAGGATGGGTCAATAATGTTTCTTTCCTGCTTCTATAGCTTGAGAACTGTAAGAACATTTAGAGTGCAAGTAAATTCTCATCACCAAGGGAAACCCAGGAAGCTCTTGAACATCTCACCTTTCAGAAGTGGAAAGAGTGTCATAGTCTTTCCTACTCTGGCTGACTTTACCCTGTGATCCTGAGACCTCAGCCTCCTAAGCAGGGTGATGGGCGTGAGCAACTGATTCTCTGCTAGGTTCAGAACTGTAATGACATTTTCAGTACAAGTCAACTGCTTATCACAAAGGGCTTGGGGAGCATATTAACTCTTTCAGAACCCTGTAGCACACAAGGTTATAATGCTAGAGTCTCAGAGGCTGGGCATATGGATCTACTAAACTTGAACCTTGAGCTCTGACTCCAATTCTGGTATATATCAGCATTCATTTTCCAGAGAACGTTCTCTTAATTAGCAAATAGGAAAAATACTTTGATTAACCCTCACTTTTTTCCAGTGTGTGTCTCGAACTCAAGCCTGGGCACTGTACCTGAGCCCTTCAGCTCAAGGCAAACAGTACCAATTGAGCCACAGTGTCTTTTGGTGGTTCATTGGAGATAAGAGTCTAACAGGCTTTCCTACTTTTCCAGATGTGAGCCACCAGAATCTGGCCTTTTATTTTTGAAAGTCCTGGGGCTTGATCTTAGGGCCTAGGCACTGTCTCTGAGCTTCTTTTTCTCAAGAATAGAGATCTACTACTTGAGCCACTCCACAGCTTCTGAGTTTTTCTGAGTATGTGGCACTGAGGATTCAAACCATGGGATTCATGCATGCTGAGCAAGCTCCTTACCACTAAGTCACATTTCTAGCCCCACCCTTACAATTTTATTCCTCAACTTGCCTATCATCAAGAAAAGGCCTCTGATTATAAATCATCTAACGAAATCCCTATAGGAAGGTGTCCAAAGATAAAGAAGACAAAGCTCATCTGTGGGAGAGACTCTAAACATGTGAAGACTGTAACAAATGCTTCCATTTAATTATGTATCATGTTTCAAAACTTAATAAAGTATAAATGAAAATGAGTCAATGTCCTAAATTATTGTGAATCATTTTATAATAGATGTAAAACATGTACTAAATATTATGTGTACAGTAATACTAAATACAATAAACAATAAATGAATCAAATTAAAAATAGAATACAAAATCAATAATAAAAATAATATGTAATAAACATACATATGTAAGTATATATCATATATTACACATGTATAGAAATATTTTTTTCCATTGCAGGGCATTCATTTGGGCCCTCAGAACTCTAGCCTGAATTTTTTTCCTCAAAGACAGTAAGCTTCCCCTTCACCCATGGTGCAAAAGAGTTACCTGGAGGGTGAGATCAAATCACAGCAATTACAGAAATACTGGCCCCAGTTCCAAGACAGTGGTTTAATTTGTTTAATCTAAGAAGTTATGTTCATTAAGTTCCATAAAGAGCACTTTTTAAAAAAGCACTGTAGAATTTTGTACAGCTTTTCAGACATCCTTACCTTACCTCCAAAGTGCTTCTCTGAGCACTACATTGTTTCTTTTTTTGTACATTTTTATTGCAAAAAATGTTGTACAGAGGGATCACAGTTACATGAGCAAGGTCATGAGTTCATTTCCTATTGAGCATTGTTGCCTCCTCTTTGTTTGTTTTCCCCCTACCATCCCTTCCCTCCCATCTCCACAACTACTCCCCCTGTAGAACTCAGTTACTTTTTTTTTTATTTTTGGCTGGCACAGGGTTTGAACTCAAGTAGTGGCAACTCTGCACCTACCCTCACATTGCTACAGATTTACCAAGACCCTGAGTTCAAATCCCAGGCTAAGGAAGGAAACTGGCAGAAATTCCAAACTAGAGAGGTTTATTTCTTTTTAATTTAGTTAAATAGTTAATTAATTGTTTTATTTATTCTTTATTTTGCCAACCACAGAGCTTGAACTCAGGTTGTGGCAACTCTGACTCAGCTTCCATCACCCTAGGCTGTGGTGCAGTCTCTGGACCCAAAGCCGATCCTGGGATCCTAGGCCCTGAGGGTTTGCAGGAAGAAATAAAGTAGGATACCACAAAAAGTGGCAAGCTTCAGAGGGCTGGGATATTACGTCTTTTTCTTTGCACCGTGGGTCTGAATGACAAGGCTGCAAAGTGGACATGACCTGCCATTGCTCGTACATGCAAGGCAAACACTCTACCCCTGAGCCACCTTCTATTTTCTCATTCCTGGAAGAAGCTGCACATGAAGACAACAGTGATCCTCATTTTCAGTCTGTACATTTGAATACGGAGGAACATCTTTCCTCGGCTCTCCATCAATTCCCAACTTTCCAGTTAGAATGACTTAGAATGATAAAAATGTAAAAAGAGAAAATAAATCATCATGAAAAAAAAAGATGCAGAAAATTCACTGTATTTTTCCCACAAGTTCAAAAAATATGAACTATTGGGGAAATACATGGACACCTTATTCCCACTGGCACTGAAAGTCTCTAGTTAGGCAATTCTGATGAAGATGAGGAACAAAATGAAAAAGTGAGAAATCGTATCAATTGCAAGAAAAAAAATGGAGTAGGATCCAAGCAAATTTCTTCTTTGAGCTGCTGAAAATAATCGGCTTAGTAGAGTTTTCTGACTACCTTCTATAAAGGCCACTCATGTGAATACTAGGGATGACAATGAATATACCCCTCTTCATCGGGAAGCCTACAGTAGACACTTATACATTGTCCATGAGTTGGTGGCTCAAGCAGCAGATATTCATGCAAAAATTGTTAATGGCTGGACACCCCTGTGCAGTGCTTACTCGTGTAATAATACCAGTGTGGTATTATTACACTCTTTTTTATTATTACAGTCTTTCTTACTTCATCATGATGCAGATACCAATGCCCAAACTAAACGCCTCTTGACTCCCTTGCATCTTGCTCCTGGGAATATAGATAGCAAAGATACACTGGATCTCCTTCTGTTGAAACATTATATCAAACCAGGTCTGAAGAACAACTTGGAAGAAACTGCCTTTTATATTACCAAAAGGATAAGTATGCATCACTACCTCTTTGAAGTTGTGGAAGGCTGTACAAATTGTTCTATTAAATTGTAATGTTTCGGTTAAGTTTCTTTTCTTTTATCTTTTTTTTTTTGTTGAATTTTATTATTTTACTGTGAAAACACCATACAGAGGGGTTAAAATTACATGGGCAAGGTAATGAGTACATTTCTTATCAAGCATTGTTGGCTCCTCCTTTACTTCCCCTTCCCATACCTTCTCATCTCCCCCCTACTCCCCTCCCCCCTCACTAGCCCTCCCCCTGGCCAAAGTTGTAAAGTTCGTTTTTCTACATGACATCTTGTATATCTCATTGTTGCAATGGGTCAACCTGTATCCCTATTTAAACAATTTGTTTTTTTCCTTCCCCTCCACAAATCATACCAACACCAAATACAATTAAAGCAGGGGTTATACGGTGGTAGAGGGACATACAAAGCAACAAAGAAAACATCTTATAAATATGTTAGAAACAATTGCAAGAAAGAAAAAAAAACATTTGAATCCTTATCTTGGGGTTCATTTCACCTAACATCAACTTATCTGACCATTTCTGCTTGTCTCAGACATATACTAGTTATTGGAAATAAGGGAAACCAGAGGATATATGTTTCTTTGGGCCTGGCTTACTTCACTTAATATATCGTTTTCCAAGTCTTTCCATTTCCTAACAAATGGGGCAATGTCATTCTTTCTGAGGGAGCCATAAAATTCCATTCCATAGGATTCTATTTTCTTAATCCATTCATCTACTTAGGGGCATCAAACAAGACCATACTAAAGCTACCAGAACAACTATGTTCATTGCAGCATTATTTAGCATAGTTAAGATATCAGTTACGTTTCTTAAACATCAAAATGCCAGTCCATTCTTTGTGTCCATACAAAATATTTTCACAATCCAAATAATAGCAATATCTTAATGTAAAAATTCCGTGGAATTTTTCCAAGTGAATTGCCTGGCTTTGATGTCAAAATGTATTTGAGTTGTTTGTGTACATCGGTAATGATTTCTGCACAGTTTAAGATTTTTTAATCAGAAATAATTTGATCTTATCTGTTGAAATGAGTGGTACAGAAACTAAAGATATTTCTGGTTCTTTTCTGAAAAAAGTATATTTTAAAATATTCTATATTCTGTGTTTGCATAATATCCATAATCTATTTCATTCTTTCCTAGATATACTTTGAATTCAACATTGTTTTATGATATATATATTTATTAATAAATGTGTTCTTTCAGATTACATTCCATATAGAAAATTTAAGATTACTTTTTTCTAGGTTCTTGTTTTTGTTTTTGTTTTTTGGTCCAGTCGTGGGCCTGAAATCTGGGCCTGGATGCTGTCCCTCAACTCTTCAGCTCAAGGTTAGCACTCTACCACTTGAGCCACAGCACCACTTCTGGCTTTTTTTTGCTTATGTTGTGCTGAGGAATCGAACACAGGGCCTCAAGCATGCAAGGCAAGCTCTCTACCACTGAGCCACCTTCCCAGTCCCTTTTTCTAGGTTCTTATAGTAGTATGTTTCTTTGGGATAAAATGACAATGTTAACTAATTTCAAAAGTTTTGTAAAGGTTATTCTATGTAAAGGCCTTTCTAAGGTGAAGATTTAATACGCTGATGTCAAACTAATGTTTAATTCTAACACTTGCATATATTGTTACACTTGTAATTTTGCAATGAACTTCTTAATAACTGTTTTTCATTTCTGCAACTGAAGAATGAAAAATATGGAATACTTCACATATTTCCATATTATCCTTGTGCAAGTGTCATGTTAATCTCTGTATTGTTGTAATTTGGGTATACGTACTGCTGAAGCAGGTAGTATCCTCTAAATTTAAGTAATTAATGATGCAATCTTTATACAGGCTTATATCCTTGGGTGCCTATTTGTAGCAAGGAAACCTTATTGTTCCTAACAATACTATTGATCTTATTTCCCTAAAATAATGTGTATAGTGGAAAAAAAATTATGTTGTTCAGTCAATTGCTCACATTTGTGTTTTTTTGTCAATGACAATTTTAAGGCTTTTTCATTTTAGATTTGATCATACTTTGAAGCACTTATAGCTAGGTCCTAAGGTGATGGCGTTTTCAAGTACTTATTTATGTAACTGAGTTAGCTTCGTGGAGCTAATAGTTTCAAAGTAAGCTTTGCTTAAGAGCTACTTCTAAACTTCTCCAGCTTAAATTTTCCCAAATGAGGTCTTACTGGCACAAATGTCTACCTGACCCTTTATCCTTCTTCCATGTAGGAACAGACGAACCAGAATATCCTACCCTGACAGCATAGATTGTCTTACTGGAACAAAACTAATCTTAGTTACAAGGGATCATAGAGAGATGAACAGTTCAGACAGAACTGTTCAGACTAGAAGGTATTTTATCAAAATTTAAGTGTTTACTATACCTACCATTTCAAAAGTAGGTTAACGCCAAGGTGAAAAAATTCTTCATATGCATGATTTCCTGATGTCTGGCCTGTCTACCTTCCAACCAGGCAGGAACTTACACTACTGACTTTCTATCACCAAATATTTCCATAGCTCCAGGAGAAGTCCATGTTTCTCCTCATTATTAGGTCTTAAATTGGTAATGTTTTAATCACAGTGTTTCCTCTTGCCTCTACAAATGCTAAAGCTTTAGGTCTAACTCTACCTAACACTGAGGTACAGATAATGCAATAATACTTTAAAACAGAGTTTTCTTTGATACCCTAACCACAACAGAACAATGCAAAACATGTGCCCTTTTTATTATATTATATATAGTTAGATATTTTATATTTATATGTGCTGATTTCATATTTCACACAGTGAACCTTAGTAAAATAAATTGATAATTTGACAAATAAATTGATAATTATTTATTCCAATAAAGAGAATTGGAATATAAATAATTAGGTTTAGAATACATACTAGAATATAAAAAGTATCAATGTAATATCTTCACTATAAACTTGTGATACCTTCTAAGTGTTCTTGTTCTTCTGAATTCACATGGTAAAAAAAAATGTTGTTTTCCTCTAAACTATAAAGGATTTTACTCTGCTGCTCTGTTTATTGTTTTAACTCGCTGGTTCCAAACTGGTTTTCTCCATATTTCTGAAGCATACCTATTGATTATACGCAATTTTTCTGATATCATGTCTGCAAGATATTTTTCTTCTGCAAAATGTATGGGTTTTAGGATCCCATGTCCCAGTTACCCACATCATCAGATAACACGGTCAAGACTTCTCTACTAGGCCCAGGCAACCTGCCAATAGAAAGTAATTGAAGATCCATGTCAATTTCTCATTTCCTATAATATTTCAGGGCCTCAATTCCTTGAGAAGCAGGAATTAGCAGTAAGCAATAGTGAAATGCAAGTCAACTAAAATGAAGGATGAGATCACAAAATCTAAGAGAAAGTACTGCAATTCAAACTTTCAATTTACAGATGACCAGCCCATATGAGTGAACAAGATCACAAAGTGTCACAAGATTATTTTTAATACCCGTCCCCTAATGATTAATGAACAATTTCAGTCCAGCATAAGTGGGCCAGAAAAATAGCTCCTGGAAGGATAGATCCACAATTGGTCTATAAAGGCCAGGAAAACTTGACTTAGAGGTCAAATGTAATTCACAAAAAACCCATTAATTGAGAAGATCCTTATTGCTTAATAACACTGTGAGATGTACAAGTTGCCATGTCAAAAACAAACTTTACAACTTTGGTCCGGGGGGGTGGTGGTGGGGAGGATCAGGTCAGGGGAGCAGGGGGAGGATGCGAAGGGATGGGAAGGGGAAACAAAGGAGGAGGCTACAATGCTTGATAAGAAATGCACTCATTATCTTGCCCATGTAATTGTAACCCCTGTGTACAGTATTTTCACAATAAAAAAAATACACAGGTACTTCAGTAAAACTTGGTTCTGTGGTATAAATATGTCATTCTCAAAATATTTAATCTCCTGAAAGTGTATTCTTTTTCAAATAAACTTTGTAACATCAAATTCGCAAACCAGGTGCTAGTGGCTCATGCATGTAATCCTAAATAATCAGGAGGCTGAGATCTGAGGATCACGGTTCAAAGCCAGCCCGGGCAGGAAAGTCGGTTAGACTCTTATCTCCAATAAACCACTCAAATATCAGAAGTGGCACTGTGGCTCAAGTGGTAGAGTGCTCCCCTTGAGCTGAACAGCACAGGGACAGTGCCCAAGCCCAGAGTTCAAGCCCCACGACCTACCAAAAAAAATCACATTCACCAAAATAACATTTGACAAATAGATGATACTTAGTGGCAATAAAGTTACAATAGAGTTACAGTAGAGTTGATTTACTTACCCAGCACTAATGCCAATCAGGTTCAACCATTCATTAAACTGTAGAAATAGTACCACCCACCGTTTGTGTTATTCATTAGGTGTCTTTCAAAATTTGTTAAATATCTCAGCCTCCCATATTTCAAACCCAAACGTTACCTAATAAAGTAAATTTCATTATTTAATAAGGTACATTTTAAAAAGTCCCAAATAGTTGCCTTATCATATATTATTTTATGTTTTCCCTATCTGTCTAACATAGTAAGTATTGAATATGGGTACTCATCAGAGATGTGACAAACATAAAATCTGTCTTTTATTTCTATCATATTCCTCTATAATATTAAATTTTAATTTTCTTTTTTCCAAAACTTAAATGTAGTAGAAAATATTATCCCATGTATAACAAAATAATCACACACCATTGTACAAAGCCATTTATAAAATTGGTAGTTTGGAATACATTCTAAACCATTTTTAAACTTTCTTGTTGACTAAAGATTAATCTTCCAAATGGATGAGAATTAAATCATGTCTAGGGGCTTCACGTCTCCAGTCTTATGAATTATTATTCCAGATGAATGAATTATGGAAATATAAGATGACATAAGTTCAAGTATATGCAGGATTGAAACTTCATGGAATGTATATAAACCTTTTAAACTATTAACAGACAGTTTAACAGAATGATTATCAGGAAGTTGAAGCCAGAGAGGAATAATAGTAAATACATAGAATGAATGAAAAATGGAACAAGGGGCAAGTACAGCTAGAATATCAATGTACACATGTGATAAAGGAAGTGGTAAATCTGAAATAAATTTTGGAGAAGGAGTTGGTTGACAATGATAGGAGTGAATCTGATCCAGGAGCATTGGACAATTAGATGGACATATTTAACTGTAACACACTTGCACAACCTTTTGAAATTCAGTGAAAAATCGCACAAAAATTACAACCAAACAGCAATCTCTAGAGAGTATGAATATGACCTCTCAAAATTTTAAGCAGTTAATGAAGGGAAGTCTTGGGACAAGCAAACAAAATTATTCCAAGAGGGCAGTTTGGAGTAGGGGAGAAATTTGAACAGATTTAAATAGATTGCCTCAGGTTATAAATCAACTTTATCTGCTGCAAATGTTATCTTCCTTCTGTGAGTTCTCTCTGTCTGAACTGGATAGTGCAGTCCTGAGCCACACTTGATAGCTTGTGAAGATAGAATGCAACAGAAAAGATCAAGAACCCATTACTACACTGGAGAG